>NC_050573.1:208353073-208698474 GCF_011100635.1 Trichosurus vulpecula
TTCGTAGTAGCAAATAATTGGAAATCAAGGGGATGCCCATCATTTGGGGAATGGCTGAACAAGTTCTGGTATATGAAAGTAATGGAATACTATTGTGCAATAAGAAATTTGGATGATATGGACTTCATAACAACCTGGAAAAACCTACATGACATAATGCTAAGTGAGCAGAGCAGAGCCAGGAGAACATTATACCACAGATATATGGATTCTGTGATGACTAACCCTGATAGACTTTGCTCTTCTCAGCAATACAAGGTGCAAAGAGAAGTCCAAAGGACTCACGATGTAGAATACTATCTACATCCAGAGAAAGAACTATGAAGTATGAATGCAGATTGAGGCACACTTCATGCTTGCCCTTTCCCTCCTGCTATTTTTTCCCTCTTTTATTTTTGTTTGTGTGTTGGTTTTTTTTGGTTCTGTTTCTTCTTTCTCATGATTCATTCCGTTGGTCATAATTCTCCACAACTTGACTAGTGTGTAAATTAATTCAATGCAAAGTTATACGTAGAAGCTATATGGGATTCCATGCCATCTTGGGGAGGGAGGGGGGAGGGAGGGAAGAAAATCTGGAACTCAAAATTATGTAGAACCGAGTGTTGTAAACTAAAAATAAAAAAAATTAAAAACAAAAACAAAACAAAACAAAACAAAAAAAGAGCCTGCACATCATCTTTCAAGAAATCACAAAGGAAAAATGCCCTGAGGAACTAGAACCAGAGGGTAAAATAGTCATCAAAAGAATTGACTGATCACCTCATGTAAAGAATCCCAAATTGAAAATGCCAAGGAATATTATAGTCAAATTCCAGAATTATCAGGTCAAGGAGAAAATACTGCAAGTAGGCAAAAAGAAACTATTCAAATATCATGGAACCACATTCAGGATTAGACAGGACCTTGCAGCTTCTACATTAAAAGATTGGAGAGTTTGGAATATGATATTCCATAAGGCAAAGGACCTTGGATTACAACCAAGGATCAAGTATCCAGCAAAATTGACATAATCTTTCAGGGGAGGAGGTGGACATTCAAGGAAATAGGGGACTTCCAGACTTTCCTGATGGAAAGGCTCAACAGAAAATTTCATTTTCAAATACAAGACTGAAGAGAGGCATAAAAAGGTAAATAGGAAAGGAAAACAACAACAACAAAACATGTTATTCAATAAAGGCAAACTGTTTACATCCCAATAAGGCAAGAAGACACATATAACTCTTGAGAACTGTATTGTGACATTTAGGAGGGAATACGTAGACAGAGGTATTGGGTTTAAGGTGACTTTGATGATATGATAAAGAACCTAATTAACTGGTGAAAAGGGATTGTAATGGGAGAAGAGGAAAGGAGTAGGCAGAAAAGGGTGACTTACATCATATGAAGAGGCACAAAGACATATTACAGTAGAGAGAAAGAAGGGAGGGAGATGAGTATTGTTTGAACTTTACTCCCATTGGATTTGGTTCAAGGAGGGAAGAACATACCCAGATAGGTATAGAAATCCAATCTGACCTATCAGCAGTAGAAGAGGAAAGGAGAAAGAAAATGGAGGAGGGGATAGAAGGGAGGACAGATTGTGGGAAGCAATGGTCAAAAGCAAAACTCTAGTGAGGAAAGAAAGGGAGAAGGGAAAAAGAAAAGCATAAGTGGGTCAGGAGGATAGAATGGAGAGAAAGACACAGATAATAATCATAACTGTGAATTTAAATGGGATGAACTCTCCCATAAAATGGAAGTGGATAACAGAATGGGTTAAAAACCACAATCCTACAATATGTTGTTTAAAAGAAACACATTTGAAACAGAGGGATACACACAGGGTAAAGGAATAAGGCTGGAGTAGAATATATTATGCTTCAACTGTGTAATAGCAAGCAAAGTGGGATTTTTGCTGGATTGAATGTGTTGAGTTTTATCCAATCAGAGACTTGTATGTGCATTGAGTCCTAGACAATCAGATGTGCATGAATTCATCCAATCAGAGATCTGAGTTCTAGCCAATCAGATGCTGGCTAGAACTGTATATAAGGAGAGCACAGAGTGTGAGAGAAGCAGACATCAAGAGGGTGTTGAAGAGAAGACATTGAGAGAACTGCCAGCATTGAGAAGAAGACTGAAAAAGAACCAGCATTGAGAGAGCTGCCAGTGTTGAGAAAAGAAGGATGAAGAGGAGAAAAAGAATAAACTTTGAACTAAGAGCTGAGAGCACACAGGAGAGCCTCTAAGGGCACAGAGGAGAGCTTTGATGGCAGAGACTTGCTGAAGGAACCTCTGAACTTTGAAGGTGAGTGGAGCTGTGGGGCAGAGACCTGCCCACGGGAAGCTGTTAAATTGAATTGAGCTGTTAACACAGAGCCTGTTTTGAGAGCTGTTAAATTGAACTGAGCTGTTAACACAAAGCCTCTGGACTTTGGAGGTGAACTGAGATGGTGGTGTTGGTGGTGTGTGCTGCCCTGTTAAGTTTTGTTTTTCCAGAAACAGAAGGTGTGGGCAGGAATCACTCGAGCTTGCTGTCAGGTGGGAGCTTAGAATGAAGCAGTCCCCATGAGCTGGACATTACTAACAAAGTCCCATAGAAAGAGACAGAAAGAGAAATTCCATTTAAAGTTGCTGTAGACATTATAAAATATTTTGGAGGCTACCTAGCAAAACAAACCCCAAAACTTTGTGAACACAATTACAAAACACTTCTCACAGAAATAAAGTCAGATATACATAATTAGAAAAACATCAGTTGCTTGTGGGTAGGCTGAGCTGATGTAATAAAAATGACAATTCTGCTTACATTAATTTACTTATTCAGTGCCATGCCAATCAAACTACCTAAAAATTATCTTATAGAGCTAGATAAAATAAAAACAAAATTCATCTGGAAAAATAAAATATCCAGAATATTAAGGAAATTAATGAAAAGAAATGCTAGGGAAGGTGGCTTAGCCTTACCAGATCTACAATTGTATTATAAAACAGCAATCATCAAAACTACTTAATACCGGCTAAGAAACAGAGTGGTGGGTCAGTGGAATAGGTTAAGTTCACAAGATACAGCAATCAACGCCTATAATAGTCTACTGTTTGATAAATACAAAGACTCAAGCTTCTGGGATAAAAACTGACTTTTTGAAAAAAATTTCTGTGAAAACTGGAAAATAATGTGACAGAAACTAGGAACAGACCAACATCTGATACCATATACCAAAATAAAGTCAAAATGGTGTGTTGGCAACCAAAAATGGGTACATGATTTAAATATAAAGGCTGATACTATAACCCAACTGGGAGAGTTAGAAATAGTTTACCTGCCAGATTTATGGAGAACAGAAGAATTTATGACCAAACAAGAGATAGAGAACATGATGAGATGTAAAATGGATAATTTTGATTACATTACATTGAAAAGTTTTTGCACAAACAGAGCTAATGCAGCCAAGAATAGGAGGGAAGCAGAAAACTGGCAAAGAATTTTTACATCTTGTGTCTCTGATAAAGGCCTCATTTCTAAAATACTTAAAGAACTGAGTCAAATTTATAAGAATACAATTCATTCCCCAATTGTTAAATGGTCAAAGACTATGAACAGGCAGTTTTCAGATGAAGAAATTAAAGCTATCTATAGTCATATGAAAACTTGCTCTAAATCACTATTGATTAGAGAAATGCACATAAAAACAACTCTGAGGTATCACATCATACCCATCTGATTGGCTAACATGACAACTGATAAATGTTGGAGAAGATGTGGGAAAATTGGAACACAAATACATTGTTGGTGGAGATGTGGAATGATCCAACCATTCTGGAGAGCAGTTTGGAACTATGCCCAGTAATAAAACCTCTAGGTCTGTATCCCAAAGAGATCCTACAGACATACATAGGATGCACATGTATAAAAAATATTTTTAGCAGCTCTTTTGTGGTGGCCAAAAACTGGAAATTGAGGGGACACTCATCATTTGGGGAATGACCAAACAAGTTGTATTATATGAATAGAATGGAATATTATTGTGCTATAAGAAATGATGAACCAGCAGACTTCAGAAAAACCTGGAAAATCTTGAATGAACTGATGCTGAGTGAAGTGAGCAAAACCAGGAGAACATTGTACACAGTAACTGCCATAGTGTGTGATGGCTATCTTTGATAGACTTATCTCTTCTTAGCAATGTAAGATCCAAGACAACTCCAAAGGACTCATGACGGAAAATGCTGTCTACATCTCCAAAAATAACTATGAAGTCTGAATGTAGGTTGAAGCATATTACTTGCTCTTTCTCTCTCTCTTTTCTTTTTTTTTGTTTGTTTCTTCATTCTTGTAGTTTCTCCCTTTGGTTCTAATTCTTCTTTACAATGTGACTAATATAAAAATAGGTTCAATATGAATGTATATGTCAAACCCATATCAAATTACATGCCATCTTGGGGTCGGGTGAGGGGAGAGATGAGAAGAAATTTTAGAACTCAAAATCTTATGGAAATGGTGGTTGAAAACTAAAAATAAATGAATACATTTTTAAAAGTAAGTAGAAATGTAAAGTGGCAAATGATATATGTCAGATGAGTAGTCTGGAAAACAAGAGTTCGGAAGTTGGAGCAAAAAGTATGAATCAAGGTTTGGGAAATTTATGCCCATGCATCCAAGTGTCTACTGTATAGCCCAGTAAATTAATTTCTAAAAATATTAAGCATGTGTAGGGGTTGTAAAAATTTGGCAACAATAAAAGATTTCTGAATGTGCAATGACCAAAAAAAATTCAAAATCAAATGTGTAATGAATCCAAACTGTTTCTGGCAGTGCTTGGCCATGTTGCATTGTATGACTTCACTGCTGCCTTGGTTCTGTACACACAGCATGCCCACTTTACATTGTTCATGCTGTCACACCATGCATGTCCACAAACACAGCCAGATACACCTTGCCTTAGATTTGAGACTATTGAATGTTATGAATTGAAGTGTTTCTACTGTACATACAATTTTCTGCTCTTACAGAGACATAATTTAACTCTACAAAATAAAGACATTTGGTATTTTCCTACTATCATTCTTCAGCATGTAAGTATCAAATTAGTGTATCTGTGGATTGTATTGTGTTAGAATGTTTAATTTTAAAAATTGCTGTTATCTCCTTTTACAGAAACAAATGATGAATTGCATGGAATAAAGAGAAAAGCTCTTTAATAATATTTCCCCAACACCACCACCACTGTATTTGTATGGAAGTGTGAAAATCAATTTTTAAAAATTAAGCACAAGCATGTGTAATTTCATAAACTAAAGCTAGGATTCATTTGACAAATTATTAGTGATATTTATTTATATTTTAGGACAAAAATTTAGACAAAAGAGATAAAAATACTGATGACAATATGGCAGAATATTCACTACCATATTGTAGTACACCTAAAGTGACAAGAAAAAATAAAATATATCAGATCATTTTTGCAATATGGATTTACTTCTAATAATTATGACCATGTGGAAAAACCTCTTTGATTAATTTGTAATGAAGTTTTGGCTGTGGAGAGCATGAAATCAGCCAAATTAAAATGATGTCTTAATAGCAAGCATGTAGTGTACTGCAATAAACCAAAAGAATATTTTAAATGACTTTTAAAATCTTCAAATAAAGGAAGACATTGTTCTGGGAAATTTGTTACTGTCAACAAAAAGTGTTTACTTGCATCTTACAAAACTTCTTATTTAGTTTCATTAAATAATTTAAATTATTTTTAAATTTTATATTTTTAAAATATTTTATTTTAAAATCTTTAATATTTCAAATTAATCTAATTTAATAAAAAACTAAAAAACACTACACAATAAGAGAAGATCTCATGTTAACCTGCTGCCATTAAAATGTTGGAACTAGTTCATGGGAAAAAGCATGGGGATGAAATTTGTGAAATTCCTTTAGTGAGTGATACTGTTTTCAAAAGAATTTCTGAAATTAGTAATAATTCCAGCAGCTTATTGCCAGGGTTAAGGACTGCCCAATCTTTGTAATTCAGTTAGATGAAACAACTGATATTTCTAACATGGCACAATTGTTACTTTATGTAAGATATGTTTATAAAGGAACATTTTAACACAATACATGAGGAAATATTGTTTTGTTGCCCTTTGGAAGGGCACACAAGAGGGGAAGATATATACCCTAAAGTTGGTAAATTTTTCACAAATTAAGGTTTACAGTGGGAAAAAAATGTGTTGGAGTTTGTATAGATAGTGCTGGAGCAATGATCGGCAAGAATGTTGAATTTGTAGCAAAAGTTCAAGCCGGTGGAAATGAAGATATCATTTTTCCTCATAGTGTAATGCATTGGGAGGCACTTGTAGAAGAGAGAAAAGACAAAAAAAGTTAAATCTGGAAGGAAATGACATCACTTTTCCTCACTATATGATGCATTGGGAGGTACTTGTAGCCAAAAGAAAAGTCACCAGAGTTAGAGGAAAATAATCAAATTATGCTTCATGATACTACCAAGATCATTAATTCCATTAAAAGCCATGCCCTTAATAGTCATTTGTTTCAAACCTTTGGAAAGATATGAATTAGATTACAGAAGCTTATTACTACATGCAGAAGTAAGGCAGTTCTCAAGAGTGCTAAATTAAAACAGATTATTAAAATTGAAAGATGAGCCCAGAGCCAAGATGGTGGAGTAAGCAGTAAACTGATGTAATTCTCCTTTATTGACCTCTGGGGGAAAAAAAACAGAAAATAGCACCCCAGGAAAAATTATGAAACAACAGAGCCAGTGGAAAGATGGGATAGAACAGTATTTTAGTCTAGGAGATTTGGAGGATCAGCAAAAAAGGTCTGTATTACCTGGGTAAAAGGGGAGCACATTTTAGGACAGGAAGCACCCCAGCAAGCCAGCAACAAAGCCTATATAACCAAACTAGTGGGAGATCCTGAGCCTCAAGATGGTGGATCACGCAAATGCCAATACCAGGATCCACTACATGTCTTAGCATAGTCAGGAAAACTGGCACATTCCAGCTCAGAGAACCATCCCTTGCATTGGGGGAGCAAAGGGTAAGGAGACATCTTCCAGCACTGGACCTCTCTGTGCTCTGGCACAGCCCCTAGTGGGCAGGCATCCTCCAGGGGCCAATTCTCCCTGTGCTTCAGTGTAGCACCAGAGAAATGCAGGAAAAAACCCATCTAGCCTCAGGAAACACCAGACACCACCACTAAGACCCTAGCTCAGCATTAGGAGAGCTGCCAGATCCCTGTAGTCCACAGCTGCAAGGATCTCAGGCCTTAACACAGAAAGCCAGTTACCCATCCCCTGGCCTCCAGGGAAAGAAACTTGGGACAGAGCTCCTCTGCCCCAGAAGCTGAGCTGAACTTGAAAAGGCAGGATATAGGCAAACTAGCAAGAAGCAAAAACAAACATTGACCACTGAGAGTTTCTATGGTGACAGGGAAGATCAAAACACAAACTAAGAAGAGGACAACATTGTCAATATACCTCCGTCTGAAACCTCAAAGGGGAATAAGAATAATTGGTCTCAAGCCTGAAACCTCTTCTTGGAAGGGCTCAAGGATTTTAAAAGTCAAACACAAAAGGTAGAAGAAAAATGGGAAAATAGATGAGAAGTATGCAAGAGATAGTCAATATCTTGACAAAGAAAGGATGAAAACTGACTGAAGATAACACTTCCTTAAAAATATGAATTAATTAGAATTAGAATTAGATTTGGGCAAAACAAAGCTAATACTCTATGAGACATAAAGAATGAGCCAAACAAAATCAAAAGAATGAAAAAAGATAGAAGAAAATTTAAAATACTGTGTTGGAAAAAGAAGTGACCTGAAAATAGATCCAGGAGAGATAATTTAAAAATTACTGGTCTACCTCAAAACCATGATCAAAAAGATAACCTGGGTATCATATTTCAAGAAACTATCAAGAGAAACTGCACTGTGGTCCTAAAAACAAAGGGAAAAATAGCTTGGAAGATGACACTCTAGAATGCAAAGGAGCTTGATTTACAACCAAGAATCAACTATGCAGCAAAATTAACCATAATCTTTCAGGGGAAGAGATGGATATTTGATGAAATAAAAGACTTCCAAATATTCCTGATGAAAAAACCGAACTGAACAGAAGATTCCATCTTCAAATAAAAGACTAAAGAGAAGCATAAGTAGGTAAACAGAAAAGAAAAAACGAAAAAAAACCATGCTCTTCAGTAAGGTTAAATTGTTTACATTCCTGCATGGGAAGATAATTCTTATAACTCTTGAGAACTGTACTTTTATTATGACATTTACAAGGTGCGTGGGTATAAGTTAGACAGAGGGTATGAGTATAAGTTAACATTGATGCACTGATAAAAAGTTGAAGGGGTGAAAAAATGATTGTGCTAGGAGAAGAAAGGAAGAGGCAGAAAAGGGTAAATTACATCACATGAAGAGATACAAAGACCTATTATAGTAGAAGGAAAGACAGGAGGAAGGTGAGCATTGTTTGAACTTTATTCTCATCAGATTTGGCTCAAAGAGGAAATCACATACACAATTGCATATAGAAATCTATCTTACTCTTTAGGGAGTAGGAGAGTAAAAATGGGAGGGGTTGGTAGAAGGGAGGACAGAAGGGAGGGAAAAAGAAGTAGGGGAAAGGGGAAAGAAAGGGGGGCTGATGGAAGAGAGGGCAGTTTGAGCGAGGTGGTGGTCAGAAGGAAAACACTGGTGAGGGGAGAAGGGAGAAAGGAGACAGAAAAGCATAAAAATGGATAGAATGGATAGAAAGACACATTTAGCAGTCATAACCGTGAATGTGAATGGGATGAGTTCTCTCATAAAATAGAAATGGATAGTAGAGTGTATTAAAAACCATAATCCTACAATATGTTGTTTATAAGACACACATTTGAAGCAGAGAAATACACACAGAGTAAAGGCAAAAGGCTGGAGCAGAATATATTATGCTTCTGATGAAATGAGAAAAGCAGGAGTAGACACCAGAATGGGAGCAGCAGCAGAAACCAGTCACCTAGCCAGGCTGGGAGAGTACTGGGCCTGCAAAGGTGGGGGATACATGATCAGGAACAGGAGCAGACCCAGGGTGGAGGGGCCAGGGACCTGGCAATCCCCAGGCCTCTCAGCCTGGATGGGAGTCTGTGGGAGCTACAGGAGACGCCAGCGCAGAGCCTGCAGCCACAGGAGCAGCTATTCCTAAGGCTTCTAGCCCAAAGTCTAAAGGTTTGAAAATCACCTTATGAACCTCTTGGAGCCATGATGACCAGAAAAAATAGCTCTCATCTCTCCCTTCCTCACCCAGATAATACTTCCCGGGAGAACCCTGGAACAGGGGAGCCAGAAGTGGGACTTCAGTAGCCTTTTAGCTCGGGAAACTGGGGAGATGGCCTTTCTTGTAGTGGCAGAAGGAGACTAGAGCAGGCAGAGAAGTGTCCTAGCAGGCCCCATCTCAGCAGACCAGCTGGAGTTCCTGAGACGCAGGGGGGTGGAGCCAGCAAGTGTCAACACCAGGACTCCAGATTTGCCTTCACACAGCCAGGGAAAATGGCAGACACCAATACAGACAACTGCTGACACCAACCATACTATAGCAGAGCCCTGGGGGAAGAGGAGACTTCAAGAAGCCAGATCACCCCTTCCCCACACCTCATGAAACCAGAGGCCACAGCACACAAAGCCAATAAAGAGGTCTGGACTTTTCCCAGCACAAAAAATCTCAGACAGCCCCCTGAGCCTTAGAAGCAGAGATCCACCTTAAAAGATAATCATCATGAAGAAACAATCAAGAAAAGCAAGGACTAATGATTCTTTTTATGAAGAAAGGGAAGATCAAAATACCCATTTAGAAGAGGACAGCATTGACATTATATTCACATGTGAAACCTCAAAAGGGAATATGAACAGGTCTCAAACTCAAAAAGCATTCCTGCAAGAGCTCAAGGAGGATTTTAAAAACCAACATCAGAGAGGTAAAAGAAAAAATGAAAAAAATCACTGATGAGCACAAATCTTTAAAAGGTAAAATTGGTGAAAAGGTTAAGGAGGTTCAGGAGAAAATGACTCCTTAAAAAGTAAAATTAACCAAATGGAAATAGATGTATAGAAGCTAAATGAAGAAAACAATTCATTAAAAATTAGAATTGGACAACTAGAAGCTGAGAATCAGTCAAACAAAACCTAAAGAATGAAAAAATAGAAGAAAAAGTGAAATATCTGATTGGAAAAACAACTGACCTGGAAAATACATCCAGGAGAGGTAATCTAAGAACCATTGGTCTACCAGAAAGGCAGGATGAAAAAAAGAACCTGAATAGTATCTTCTAAGAAATCTCACGGAAAACTACCTAGAGGTCTTAGAATCAAGGATAAAATAGGCATTGAAAAATCCACCAATCACCCCAGAAAGAGATCCTAAAATGAAAACTCCAAGGAATATTTTAGCCAAATTCCAGAATTATCAGGTCAAGGAGAAGATACTGCAAGCAGCCAGAAAGAAACAATTCAAATATCATGGAACTACAGTCAGGATCATGCAGGACCTAGCAGCTTCTACATTAAAAGACAGGAAGAATTGGAATATATTTTGGAAGACAAATGAGCTTGGAATACAACCAAGGATCAACTACACAGCAAAACTGAGCATAATTTTTCAGACAAGGAGGTGGAGATTCAATGAAATAAGGGAATTCCAGACCTTCCTGATGAAAAGGCCAGATCTCAAAGAAAATTTGATCATCAAATACAAAATTCAAGAGAAACATAAAAAGGTAAACAGGGGGGGAAACCCCCACACTTTGTTATTCAACAAGGGCAAATATTTACATCCTTATATAGTATTATACATATACATATATATATATATATATATATGTATATATATATATATATATATATGCATACATATCTGCGCGTATGTGAATCTTGACAATAGTACAGTTACGACAATTAAAAGGGATATTCATAGACTGAGGGTGTCAGTATAAAGTAACTGATGTGATGATAAAAAACATAATTAAGGAGTGCAAAGAGATTGTTCTGGGAGAAGGGATATGGAGGACACATAAAAGGGTAAATTACATCACATGAAGGGTCATGAAACATAGTAGAGAGAAAGAAGGGACAGAGAAGAGCAGAGGTTTGAGCTTTCCTTTCATCAGATTTGGTTCAAGGAGGGAATAACATAGACTCGCAGGTATAGAAATCAAATTTGTCCTACAGGCAATAGGAGGGGAAAGGGGCAAGAAAAGGAGGAGTGGTTTGAAGGGAAGGAAGAAGCAGCAAGGGGAAAGGGGTAACATAAGGGAGGGAATAGATAATAGAGAGGGGAAATTGAGGAAGTTGGTGGTAAAAAGCAAAACTCTTTTGAGGAGTGGAAGGGAGAAGTGAGAAATAAAAGCATAAACAGTGAGGAAGATAAGATGGAAAAAAAGACACAGACAGTAATCATAACTGTGAATGTTAATGGGATGAACTCTCTCATAAAATGGAGGCAGATGGCAGAATGGACTAAAAACTATAATCCTGCAATATGTTGTTTACAAGAAACATTTGAAACAGGGGGCTACACATAGGGTAAAGGTAAAAGGCCGGAGTAGAATATATTTTGCTTCAGATGAAGTAAAAAAAAAAAAGCAGGGGTAGCAATCCTAATCTCAGACAAAGCTAAAACAAAGATTGATACAATTAAAAGAGATGAGGAAGGAAAATATATCCTGCTAAAAGGCACCATAAACAATGAATTAATATCATTACTCAACATATATGTACCAAGTAGTACAGCATACAAATTCTTATAGGAGAAATTAAGAGAATTATAGGAAGAATGAGACAGCAAAACTATCCTAGTGGGGGACCTCAACCTCCCCCTCCCTGAACTCAATAAATCTAGCCTCAGGGGGGCAGATCCAAGATGGCCGTGAAAACAGTGTCTTACCAGAGCTTCTGTCAAATACCTCTAAAAAAGTGAATCTTAGCAGACTTGAGAGAGTTAGAAGTCACCAGTAGACTGAGTGGGGCAAATTTCCAAGCCAGGAGAGTCTGAAATGTCAACAGGACAAATCTGTAGGCTGAGCACTCTCTCAGCCTGGGTGAGGAGCTGCACCAGACAGCACCAAAGTGGAAGCACCTGCAGAAACCAGCCAGCAATCCAGGCTGGGAGAAAGCTGGACACCTGAAACCAGAGGAGATCCTCAGGCCTCCCAACACAGGATGTGAGTTGATCTAAGTGACAGGAGGCAGCAGTGGAGTGCCTGTGGCTGTGAGACATCTACTCCTGAGGCTTGCAGCCCAAAGGTTTGAAACGCACCTTCTTGAAATCCCGGGAGACATAACAGCCAGGTAAACGGCTCTCATCCCTCCCTCCCTCACTGACCCAGAGAATTCCTCAGGAAAAAATGCTGTAATAGAGGAGACAGAAGTGGGGTTTCAGTAGCCAAACATTGGAACTCCTGAGTCCCAGAAGGGTGGAGCCAGCAAGGGTCAACAGCAGGAACCCAGACATACCTTTGCACAGCCAGGGGAAGTGGCAGACACCATCTTAGACAACAGCTGAGACCACTGGAGAAGGAAAGCACTCCCAGGTGAAAAGGAGACTTCCGACAGGCAGATGATCCCCTCTCCAACACCTCAGGAATTCAAAGGACATAATACACAAAGCCAGTAAGTAGGTTCACAATTCCCGGAAGAAGAACACTGTGACAGAGATCCCTGAGCCCCAAAAGCAGAAACCCACTGTAAAGCCAGGAAAAAGCTAACCAACATGAAGAAGAACATGAAAAAACTGATGACCATTGATTCTTTTTATGGAGACAGGGAAGATCAAAATTCCAATTCAGGAGAGGACAGCATTGACACTATACACACATCTGATACTCATGTCAAGCCCAAAATACATTCCTGGAAGAGCTAAAGGAGGATTTTAAAAACCAAATTAGGGAGATAAAAAAAATGGAAAACAAAACATGGATGAAATAAAATCTTTAAGAAGTAAAATCGGTGAAATGGCTAAGGAGATTCAGAATCTAAATAGAGAAAATGACACCCTGAAAGGTAAAATCATCCAACTGGAAAAGGAGACTTAAAAGCAAAATGAAGACAGCAACTCATTAAAAATTAGAAATGAGGTAGTAGAAGCTGATGACTCTATGAGGCATCAAGAAGTAGTCAAACAAAATGCAAAGAATGAAAAAAATAGAAGAAAGCATGAAATGTCTGATTGGAAAAACAACTCACATGGAAAATTGATCCAGGAGAGACAATTTAAGAATTATTGGTCTACCAGAAAGCCACGATGAAAAAAAGAGCCTGGATAGTATCTTCGAAGGAATTATCAAAGATAATTCCCAGAGGTCCTAGAACCAGAGGGAGAAATAGTCATTGAAAGAATACACCAATCACCCCCTGAAAGAGATCCCAGACTGAAAATTCCAAGAAATATTATAGCCAAATTTCAGAATTACACAGTCAAGGAGAAAATACTGCAAGCAAGTAAAAAGAAACAATTCAAATTTTATTTCAGCTAAAGTAAAAAACAAAACAAAACAAAACAGAAGTAGCAATCCTAATCTCAGACAAAGCAAAAGCAAAGATTGATCTAATTAAAAGAGTTAAGGAAGGACACTATATACTGCTAAAAGGCACCATAGACAATGAAACAATATCATTATTTAACATAAATGCACCAAGTGGTATAGCATGCAAATTCTTAGAACAGAAATTAAGGGAATTATAGGAATAAACAGACAACAAAACCATACTAGTGGGGGACCTCAACCTCCTCCTCTCTGAACTTGATAAATCTAACCACAAAATAAACAAGAAAGAAGTTAAGGGGTGAATACAATTTTAGAAAAGGTAGATATGATAGACATCTGGAGAAAACTGAATGGGGATAAAAAAAAATATACTTTTTTCTCAGCAGTACATGGCACATACTCAAAAATGGATGATGTACTTGGGCATAAAAATCTCACAATCCAGTGCAGAAAGGCTGAAATAGTCAATGCATCCTTATCAGATCATGACGCAATTAAAATTATTTGTAATAAAAGACCATGGCAAGATAAACTAAATAATCTAATCCTAAAGAATGAGTGGTCCAAAGAAAAAACATAGAAACAATTAATAACTTCATTCAAGAGAATGACAAAAATGAGACAACATACCAAAACTTATGAGATGCAGCAAAAGCAGTTCTTAGGGGAAGTTTTATATCTCTAAATGCTTACATGAATAAAATAGATAAAAGGGAGATCAATGAAATGGGCAGGCAACTGAAAAAACTAGAAAAAGAACCAATTGAAAATCCCCAATTATATACCAAATTAGAAATACTAAAAATCAAAAGAGAGTTTAATAAAATTGAAATCAAAAAAACTATTGAACTAATAAATAAAACTAATACCTGGTTTTATGAAAAAAAACAATAAAATTGATAAACCCCTGGTCAATTTGATTAAAAAAAAGAATGAATAAAACCAAATTACCAGTATCAAAAATGAAAAGAGTGAATTCACCTCCAATGAAGAGAAAATTAAAACAATAATTAGGAATTATTTTGTCCAATTGTACGCTCATAAATTTGATAGCCTCAGGGAAATGGATAAATATTTACAAAAATACAAATTGCCTGGCTTAATAGAAGAGGAAATAAATTGCCTAAATAACCCCATCTCTGAAAAAGAAATTGAGCAAGCCATCAATGTACTCCCTAGGAAAAAAAATCTCCAGCGCCAGATGATTTTACATGTGAATTCTCTAAAACATTTAAAGAGCAATTAATTCCCATTCTTTATATACTATTTGGGAAAATAGGTGAAGAAGGATTCCTACCAAATTCTTTTTATGATACAAATATAGTACTAATACCTAAACCAAGAAGAATCAAAACAGAGAAAGAAAATTATAGACAATTTCCCTAATGAATATTGATGTAAAAATTTTAAATAAAATATTAGCAAAAAAGATTGCATCAACTTATTAGGAGACTAATACACTACAAACGGGCAGAATTTATTCCAGGAATGCAAGGCTGGTTCAATATTAAGAAAACTATCAGCATAATTGATCACATCAATAACAAAACTAGCAGAAACCATATGATTATCTCAATAGATGTAGAAAAAGCTTTTGACAAAATACAACATCCATTCATATTAAAAACACTAGAAAGCATAGAAATGAATGGATTTTTCCTTAAAACAACAGGTAGCATCTGCCTAAAACCATCAGCAAGTATTATATATAATGGGGATAAGCTAGATGCATTCCCAATAAGATCCTGGGTGAAACAAGGATGTCCATTATCACCCCTATTATTCAATTTGGCATTAGAAATGTTAGCTTTAGCAATAAGAGAAGGAAAAGAAATTGAAGGAATTAGAACAGGCAAAGAAGAAACTAAATTGTCACTTTTGCAGATGATACGATGATTTACTTAGAGAATCCTAGAGAATCAATTAAAAAACTACTTGAAATAATAAACAACTTTAGCAGAGTTGCAGGATATAAAATAAACCCACATAAATTCTCAGCATTCCTATATATTACTAACAAAGCCCAACAGCAAGAGATAGAAAGAGAAATTCCATTTAAAGTTACTGCAGACACTATAAAATATTTGGGAGTCTACCTGCCAAGGCAAACCCAGGGCCTATAATGAACATAGTTATGAAACACTTCTCACACAAATAGTCAGATCTAATCAAGTGAATAACATCAGTTGCTTCTGGTTAGGCTGAGCTAATATAATAAAATGACAATTTTACCTAAACTAATTTACTTATTCAGTGCCATACCAATTGAACTAGCAAAAATTATCTTATGGAGCTGGATAAAATAATAACAAAATTCATCTGGAAGAACAAAAAGTCTGGAATATGAAGGGAATTGATGAAAAGAAATGCGAGAGAAGGTGGCCTAGCCATACCAGATATTATACTGTACTACAAAGCAGCAGTCCTCAAAACTACCTGGTGCTGGCTAAGAAACAGAGCTATGGATCAGTGGACTAGGTTAGTTACACAAGATGCAGAAGTCACTGACTATAGCAATCTACTCTTTGATAAACCCCAAGAATCAAGCTTTTAGGTTAAGAATTCACTATTTCATAAAAACTGCAGGGAAAATCAGAAAATAGTATGGCAGAAACTGGGAGTAGACTAATATCTTATACCACATACCAAGATAAAGTCAAAATGGGTACATGATTTAGGAATAAAGGCTGATACTATAAGCAATTTGGGAAAGCAAGTAATAGTTTACTGGTCAGATTAATGGGAAAGGAAAGAATTCATGACCCAACAAGAGATAGAGAGCATCATGAAATGCAAAATGGATAATTTTGATTATGCTGAACTGAAAAGTTTTTGTATAAACAAAGCCAATGCAGCAACAATGTCTCTGATAAAGGCCTCATCTCTAAAATATACAGGGAACTGAGCCAAATTTAGAGGAATAAAAGTCATTCCCCAATAGAGAAATGGTCAAAGAATGGGAATAGGCAATTTTTAGAGGAAGAAATTAAAGATGTCTATAGGCATATCAAAAAATGCTGTAAAATCCTATTGATTAGAGAAATGCAAATCAAAACAACTCTTAGGTACCACATCTATCCTGTCAGATTGGCTAATGTGACAAAACAGGAAAATCATAAATGCTGGGAGGCTGCGGGTAAATTGGAACATTGTGACATTGTTGGTAGGGTTGTGAACTGGTTCAGCCATTCTGGAGAGCCATTTGCCACTATGCCCAAAGGTTACAAAAATGTGCATACCCTTCAACTCAGCAATACCATTTCTATTGCTGTATCCCAAAAAGATTACACAAGTGGGAAATGGACCAGTATGTACAAAAATATTTATAACAGCTCTTTTTGTGGTGGCAAAAATTGGAAATCAAGGGGATGACCATCAACTGGGGAATAGTTAACCAAACTGTGGTATATGAATATAATGGAATACTTTAGTGCTATAAGAAATGAGGAGCAGACAGACTTAATTATAACTTGGAAAGACTTATATGAACTGATGCTGAGTGAGGGGAGCAGAACCAGGAGACCATTATACACAATTACAGACACAGGGCATCTGAAAGGACTAACTTTGGTAGATTGGCTCTTCCTATCAATGCAGGGTTCAAAGACAGCTCCAAAAGTGGCATGATGAAAAAAGCTTTGTACATCCAGATTAAGAATTACAGAGTCTGAATGCAAAATGAGGGAAAATATGTGCTTTCTCTTTTTGTTTTCCTTCTTTTTTGGCTTTGTTTCTTCTTTCTCATGATTCATTCCATTGATTACAATTCTTCTTTACAACCAGACTGTTATGTAAATAAGTTCAATGTGAAGGTATATATAGAACCTATATTGGATTATATGCCATCTTGGGGGGAGAAAATTTGGAACGCGAAAACTTGTGGAACTGAGTGTTGTAAACTAAAAATAATACACACACACACATATAAAATAAATTTAAAAAAGGAAAAAGCAGGAGTAGCAATTCTGATCTCAGTCAGAGGACAAGCAAAAGGAGATCTAATTAAATGAGATAAGGAAGGAAACTATATCCTGCTAAAAGGTACGAAAGACAATGAAGTAATATATTTACACTAAACATATATGCACCAAGTGGTACAGCATCCACATTCTTAGAGGAGAAGTTAAGGGAGTTATAGTAAGAAAGAGACAGCAAAACTACACTGATAAGGGACTTGAACTACTATCTCAGAACAAGATAAATCTAAACTAATCACAAAATTAATAAGAAAGAAGTTAAGGAGTGGAATAAAATTTTTGTAAGTTAAATATGGTAGACCTCTGGAGAAAACTGAATGGGTATAGAAAAGAATATGTCTTTTTCTCAGAGGTACATGTCACCTACACAAAATTGGCAGTGTACCTGCCAAGACAAAACCAGGAACTATATGAACACAGTTACAAAACATTTTTCACACAAAAAAGTCAGATCTAAATAATTGGAAAAAATATCAGTTGCCATGGGTGGACTGAGTTAATATTATAAAATGACAATTCCAACTAAATTAATTTACTTATTCAGTGCCATACCAATCAAAATGCCCAAAAATTTTAGAACTAGCAAAATTAATATTAAAATTCACCTGAAAGAATAAAAGGTCCAAAATATCAAAGGAACTATTGAAAAGAAAAGCAAGGGAATGTGGCCTAGCCATGCCAGATCTAAAACTTTCTTTTAAAGCAGCAATCATCAAAACTAGTTGGTATTAGCTAAGAAATAGATTGGTGGATCAGTTGAATAGTTTATGTATACAAGACATAGTAGTTAATGACTAAAGTAATCTATCATATACCAGGATTGGGTTAGATGTAAAGGGTGAAACTATAAGCAAATTAGGACAGCAAGGAATAGTTTACCTTTAAGATCTATGGAGAAAGGAAGGATTTATGACCAAATAAGAGATAGAGAACATTATCAAATGCAAATATATAGAGAACTTATAAGACTGCATGTAATTATCCAATTGATAAAAGGTCAAAAGCTGTGAACAGGCAGTTTTCAGATGAAGAAATTAAAGCTATGTATAGTCAAATGAAAAAATGCCCTAAATCATTTTGATTAGAGAAATGCAAATTAAAACAACTGTGAGGTACCACATCATATATATCAGACTGGAAAACATGATGAAACAGAAAATGATAAATGTTTGAAATGTTGGGGAAAATGGAACACTAATACATTGTTGGTGTAGATGTTAAGTGATCCAACCGTTTTGCAGAGCAATTTGGAACTATGCCCAAAGGACTATGAAATTGTGCATACCCTTTGATTCAGCAATACCACTTTTAGACCTATATGCCCAAAGAGAGCATACAAATGGGAAAAGGACCCACATGTACAAAGATATTCATAGCAGCTCTTTTTGGCAAAGAATTGGTAATTGATGGGATGTCTATCAATTAGGGAAATGGCTGAACTAGTTGTGGTATATGAATGTAATTGAATACTCTAGTTCTATAAGTGATGATGAACAGGGAAATTTCAGAAAAAAAAAACCTGGAAAGAATTGAATTAACTGATGCTGAGTGAAGTGAACTGAGCCAAGAGAGCATTATATACAGTAATCAACATTGTGCAATGACCAACATTGATAGACTTAAGTCTTTTCAGCAATGCAATGATCTAGGACAATTCCAAAAGAGTAATGATGAAAAATGCTATCCACCTTCAGAGAAAGAACTATCAAGTGTGAATGTATACTGAAGCATACTATTTTCTTTTTTTTCTTTCTCATTATTTTTTCCCTTTTGTTCTGATTCTTCTTTCACAGTATGACTAATGTGGAAATGTGCTTAATATGATTGTACATGTATAGCCTTTATCAGATTTCATATCAGCTTGGGGAGGGTAGAGGGTAGGGTGGAGGGGAAATTTAGAACTCAAAATCTTATAAAAGTAAATGTTAAATACTAAAAATTAATAAATTATTTTTAAAAAGAAATTGAAAGATGAAGCTGTTATATTTTTGCCTGAGTGGGAATCTGATTTTGTTAACTTTTATATTGACTTATGGCTTACAAAACTGTTATTTTTGAAAAATTTCAATGATTTAAATGTATAGGAAAGAAAAAACTATAACATTTGTGTTAAAAGATGAAATTTAAAGTTTTACTAAAAAGTTAACATATAGAAGAATAGGGTTGAAAATAGTTCTTCTGAAATGTTTATAGCTACACATGATTTTATAATTGAAAGTAACTTTCCCAAATTTGATTTTAAGAGTTATAATTGATCATCTGAAGTGGCTTGATACACAGTTTCAGAAATACTTTCCATCCAATTTTGATTCTAAAAACCTATGTTGGGCTCATAAATCATACTCAATTGAAATAAAAAAAAATCAGTAAGCTGCCTTTAAAGGTTCATGAGGAATTTGCTGAGTCATCAAGCAACATAGGTTTAAAACTTGAGTTCCCTATGAAATCATTAAATGAATTGTAAGTTTGAATTAGGACAGAATTTCCAACAATTTCTGAAATGGCCCTAGGCATATTTCTGCCATTTTGTACTATATTTTTACGTGAAGCAGTGTTTTCTCTATTGATGATTATAAAATCAAAATATCACTCAACTTTGAAGAAGTTTGAGATTCTCTACATCCTGCAGTATCAAATATTCTGCCAAGATTTAATACTTTACATAAAAATAAAGACGCACATTCATCTCAGTAGAATGCAAATTTGCTTTCATCTTTAATAAATGGTAAAATTATGTGCTATAATGGCAAGCAAAGTGGGAATTTTCACTGTTTTTTCTTTTGGAGTGCTTCTCAGCACTAAGGTAATCAAGTGCCTTTGATTGAGCCTTGTCTTTGTTTGATTCAACCATCTTTGATGACTTGCTTAAGTCACAAGAAAGCCTAAGTCACATGAGTTTGAGTCACACGGTTGTGACACCTTCTGTGGGCTGACCCTGAAGAAGTGCATATATACTCTGAGGTTTGCTTTGGGGGCTTACTCACTGCAAGAGCGTCATGTGATGTGGCCAGATGAGATTCCGGGTAGCTGTTAAGGAGCCCCCTGGCTTTGAAAACCCAGATGTTGGTGCTTCTCTCTTTGGTAACTATGTATTGTTATGGACAGATGGTTAGAAGCTCTGTCTGCTGATTTGTGTTATTTGTTCTGTTCATATAATTTCTGCTTGTCATTTTTGTTTGTGTTTTCTCTGAAGTTCAGGGTGTTGACTTTTTACCCTGAACTAAGTGAATGATATCTGTATGTTTAGTTGACGTGAGATTGTAAAACCCTTAAAATTGCTTTGCTTGGAAAAGCAGATCAAAGAACCTGTGCTAGTGGCCCTCTTGTGTGCTGCTGTTGTTGGCCTTACACTCCACAGCAGCTGCAAGCAGTGTTGTTGTTACATGTGCATACCAAAGCACTTTTAAAATAAATTTCTTCATGATCTGTTTTTACTAAATATTTGATTTGTTTACATATTTTATATACCTATATACCCAGGGTTGTGTAAAAAATTCTTGGGTGAAAAAATGCTGCAAGTGGAAAAAGTTTAAGAAGCCCTGATATAGAGCAGTATGCAAAGGCAATAGACTTCTAGTCAGGATAACATGACCTCAGGTCCCACCTTAGATTCTTATGATCTGAATGAATTTAGGCAAGTCACTTTACCTTCTAGTCTTCTGTTTTCTCACCTTTCAAAGTGGGAGTCAAACTAGATTATTTCTAAACTCTACATCTGTGACCATATGATATTATGATCCTATACCTAGCTAAGGCATGGGCTTGAATTGGTAAATAACTTTCAGAAACCCGCAAAACATTTGTTGTTTGTATTCTGTCATCCCATGAAGATGTGCTCCAACTTGGAGTTGACTGTAGCCTTTTTCTCTGATCTCTCCTCTCCTATACTATTCCAGATACTTAATAGGAATTGGGAAATCAAAAAGGCTTCCTGTTCAGTTATACCAGTATTACCTTAAGACAGCTATTGATTAATCTTCCTTTACATGAATGATTCTGCACCTTCCTTGTTTAGGATTATTATTGAGTAGTCTATTTTTTCTGATAAGGGAATTATTTTTGAGCAAGTCGTATATTCATTGGTCAACTGATATATGATTTAATTTTTCAAAAAATTCTAGTTCAACTAATACCAAATTTGTATATTTGTTCCTGAACAAATAATTTTCTTACAGTACACATCCTGATTGTCCCTAATGATTTTTCTCTCTAAGTGTTATTATTTATTGTGTTCAATTTTGTAGGCATGCTATGATTGAGAACTAAAAGGATATCTTGTGAGTCTTGGCAACTGAATAGATTTGCTTTTATGTTTAGGTGATTGTAGCAGACTTAATAGTTGATGATAATTGGGGTTCTTATTTTCTGTAGGGCTGTTTAACAACTGAGACCAATGCTTACACCACTATTTGGCAAATCAATGGAAATGAACACTGTAACTCCTTCTATAATTTCTCCCATGGCTTGTTGAGACAACCTTAACGGAAGGTTGCTATAATAATTTTGGGACATGTTTGCTTTACACTGGTTTTCATGTCCTGTACTTGGGTTTATAACCCTCCTTGTCTAAGAAGTACTGGTGTCAGACACTGAGCATACAGTGGAGCTAAAAGGGAAAGGAATAGGAAGTGTTTGAGTTTGTGAGTTCATGCAACTGTTCACAATTCCGTGAGCCTATTTAATGGCATTAGTATCAGGACTAACATTTGGTCATCATATAGAGAAAGAATGGGCTATCATAGACAAAGGAAAGAACCCAGGGAGCATGATATAGTATTTGACTTAATAAGTATATATGAGAAAGAGAATGATTCATGTGAGTGGGTGGGTGAATGGGTATCTGCCTCTACACTGAGCTCTGAGAAGCAAGTTCATGTCCATGTAGGGCAGATTTGAGTCCTTGTCACCTTGCTTTTGATATTAATATAATATAAATGTGTATAGTATGAGCATTGGTAAAAGAGTGTTACTCAGAATTTTATTTTATACAACTTACCTGAATCAGGTATTTTGTGATATTCATTTTGTTTTGATTTTGGAATATGGTATCTCTCCAGACACAAGGGAATGGGGCTTATATTATATGGAGCATCTATGATGTTGCCCTTGGGAATGAATCTACTGATTCTGTGCCTAGGATATTGAGGCACTCTTCTTACTCCTCTGCCAATAGGAATGGTAGCAAAGGATTCAAGGTAGTGTAGTTTGGGGTCAAGGTAACCTTTTTACAACCATGACTGATATAATAGAGGCTAATTATAGTTAGCAGGATAATTGTGCTTTATAAGTTGTGGGTAGGGCTCATATCCTGAGTGATCAGGAAGGGGTCCTTATGATAGCTTCTTGGAAAGTCTAGTCATTCTAAAGTTATGTGTGGATAATATGGGTCATAGTACCTCTGTACATAAAGGCTTTCAAGAAGTGTTATACTAACTGACCTCCATTAGCATTCACTCTCCCAGATCATAGACTACATTGTAAGTCATCCTGGATATCCTTCCATTACCTAGGGCATAAAATTACCTTTGCCTGTGATTTCCATGAGGGCTGTCACCCTTTATTATCTAAAACTTATACGCTAATGCTTGCAGTATGTTCTACAAGCGTAAGATACTTAATAAATATGTTAAATTTTATTTACCTCTAAATCTTTAATCAATGAATAGTTTTATATTACTTTAATATCATTTTATTATTGGTCAAAATACTTTATAAGTAATAGTTCCCATTCGTGTGGTGCTTTAACGTTGGTAAAGCTCTTTACACGCAACTCTGTCACCTACAACCCTGTGAGGAAATTGTTGCTGTTATTATTCTCATTTTACAAATGAAGAAACTTTTGTTAGGGAGGGTGAGTGACTTACCAGGGTCACACCTATTAAGGATCTGAGCTAGGATTTGAAGCTCTTCCTTCTGGCAAGTTCAGCCCTCTAACCCTTATCCATGTCATAGTTCCTCTCGTCTAGCTATAATGCAGTCAGTCCTTAAATTTTATGCATCAATCACTTCTATCACTACCATCACATTATTGATTCATATGCAGTTCCTATACCATTAGCCCTCAAGTATTTTTCAAATTGCTGTCTAACCGTTTCCCATTTATCTTATTATTATGAAGTCAATTTTTTGAACTGAAGTATATCTCACATTTATCCCTATTAAATTACACTGTGTTTTTTTCAATTCAAAACAAGAATCTGTTCTATCAAGATCAATATACTTACCTCTCTCAAGTCTTCAATCTCTTCCTTTTAGTTCTTCCCTTACTTCTTTCAAGCAGTCTCAAGTCTCTTTCAACTTCAAAAAAAGTCGCTAGATCCCACTGTTCCCTCCAACTATTGCCCTTTTTCTCTTTGTTTCACTGCTAACCTTCTTCAAAAAGCTGCCTGTATTTATTGCCTGCAGTTCTTTCACTCACCTTTCAGTCCTTTGCTGTATGTGATTTCTGAACTCATCATGCACCCAAAGCTGCTCTCTTGAAAGTTATCAACAACTTTATGGCTGAATTCAATGGACTTTGCTCAGCCCTGATATTTCATGACTTAACTGCTACATTTGACAGTGTTTTTCACCTTCTTTTCCTGGATACTGTTTTCTCAGGGTTTTCATGATACTGTTCTCTCCTGATTTTCCTCCTAACTGTCTTAACACTTCTCAGTCTCCTTTGCTTTTCCATTATGCCATGTTTCTTAAATGTGGGTCTTCCACAATATCTGTTGTATGCCTTCTTACATTCTCCCTCTCCAGAGTCTTGAGGTTACCTCATCAGTGTTCATGGATTTAATTGCTGATGACTCACAGATCTATATATCAAGTTTCAATCTCTGATGAGCTTCAGTTTCACACAACCATTGCTTCTTGGACATTTCAAATTGTAACGTTGCAGAGAAATATCAATCTTAATATCCAAAATTGATCTCATTTACAATCTTTCCCCCAAATTTCCCATTTTTCAAAATTCTTTATTTCTTTGAAGGTACCTTTCTTCTTTCAGTCTCTCAGTCTAATAAAATTGGCACTGTTCTCAGCTCCTCACCTATCTCACACACCTACTAGTTGTTCTCAAGTCTTATTGTTGAGTCCTTCATAAAATTTCTTCTTTCTCTCTATTCTCACAGCTACCATATTTGTTCAGGGCCTTATCACCTCTTGCTGAGATCATTGCAACAACTAAATGTTGTGGTAGATACTAGTCCCAGAGTTTGGAATACCTGAGTTCTGCCTTAGATATTTAAGAGTTGTATGACTTTGGGGAACTGACTAAACTTGGATTCATTTTCAACATCTGTAAAATGAGGGTAATAATATTACCTACTTCACAAGATTTTTTTGAGGATCAAATGAGATATGTTTGTGTGTCTGTGTGTTTATGGTTCTGGTTTAACTGAATATTAATTCCTATTCTAGACTCTGTGGTCCATCCTAATTGGTCATTGTCATTCTCATCCTTACATTAGCCATCATAATTATTATTATTAAGGTTACCAGGTTGAAGAAGTTACGCTTAGTCTCAGAGGATAGAACTTGAACCAGTGGGTCTGATCATGTTGTCCCTCTATTCAATAAACTAGAATGGCTTCCTATTGCTTCCAAGAACAATTACAAAATTCTCTTTTTGGCATTCAAAATGCTTTATAACCTACCCCCTCCTACCTTTGCAGTCTTTTTTATACCTTACTCCCCAACAGGTACTCTTTGATCTAGTGACACTAGCCTCCTGATGGTTCCACGAATAAGACACTCCATCTCTCATCTCCAGGAATTTTCTGTGGCTGGCTTTCATGCCTGGGATGGTCTCCTTCCTCTGTTCCAATTGCTGACCTCTCTGGCTTTCTTCAAGTCCCAAGTAAAATTCCACATTCTACAGGAAGCTTTTCCCAACACTTCTTGATTCTAGTGCATTCCCTCTTTTAATTAGTTCCTATTTATCATACAAACCCACACACCCACACCCATACTCACACCCACACCCACACCCATACCCACACCCACACCTACACACACACACACACACACACACACACACACACACACACATCCTACCCCCAGATAACGTGCAAGCATAGGTCATAAGACCTTTCACATTAATCTAGCATTTTAAATTTTGCAAAGTAGTATATGTGTGTACACATATATACATACATATATACATGTATATACATATATATATATACATATATTGCTATAAAATTATAATTTTAAAACATATTTTCATGGGATCCTTTTTGTTTGTTTGTCAAACATTCCTAGATCAACTCTATACTGCCAGCGTAATAGACATTTGAGGCAATTATCTGTGCAATTTAGATCAATGTTTAAGGTCTTATCGACTATATTTGCATGCTTTCCCAATTTTTTCCTTGTAAGAATAATGTGATGACTAGAAAAGTTACAGCTCTTCTAGTTACCATGAAAAATCCTTTTACATAAACATATAAACTCGTCTTAGGAAGAACCTGGATTATATCATTTTGGCATGTCAAATCCCCTATTGATAAAATTCTTTCTATGGTCCCTTAAAAAGTGACATGAGTGTTTCACTGTAATTACAAATTAAGTGTTTGTTTAGTTGCATAGACACTTAAGGAAAGTCTGCAGAACATGTAATTTTCTTATGTTTCATTCTTCCCCTTTTGGGTCATAAATTTTTTTTCACAGAAAAAATATAAATTGTGCCTGTAATGTAAAATAATGTGATTTTAATCTAAATTCCAAGTTTGCTTTAAGGTCATATTATATGTAGAATCAGTTAATTCCTTTAATAATGAAAATAAATAACAATGACATATTTCTATGGTGGTTTAATGTTTGCAAAATGAAACAAAATGTAACATTATCCTGTTTTTGGTGACACTTTGTATGTGAGGAACAAACAAGATTAAAGAGTACAGCATTTTGAAAGAAGATTGAGTTCAATAAATATAGCAGTCCTTAGAAGCTAAAAGTCCTCAATGAACTCCTTTTTTTTCTCTCCACTTGCAGAAAGATCAAATAAGACTTTGTGAAGAGAAGGAAGAATACTCTTTGCCCCCTTCTCAAACACTTATTTTGAATGCACAAGTATTGGTCTCTTGCTGGAAGCCTCCATGCTTACTAACAATTCAATAATTCTTCTAGTGGCACACAAACACACACACACACACATACATACACACACACATGAACACACACCAAAACCAACAAAAGTTCCTCCTCATGTTTAAAATAGATACCAAAAATACATTTACAGTATGACTAGAAGACAAGTTTGAGCTGATAGTAGCATGTATTGGGAGGAGAGGGAGCATCAAAGAATTAAAGATTTGGAGATCTTAGAGTTGAAAGGCCAAATATCTCCATATCCTTTAAGTTATCATCATCATCAGGCTTGTTTGAGAATCCTTTCACCATCCTTGTCATTCTTATTATGGTAAGTATCAGACATCTAATCTGACCTATACCTGAGCCAGAATCTTCTATACATTATTTGATGTGAGATCAACCAGAATCAAAAAAATTTAATGTTTAGAAGGATCACTTTCTATCCCAACTCATACTCCATACATTTAAAAGAACTAGTTCTGTAACATCCCTAACATATGGTCATCAATGCCTTTACTTGAAGGCATTCAAGGAAGAAGGAGCTCATTATCTGCTATAACAGCCCATTTCATTTCTGGATAGCTTTATAGTGACTGTTTTGAAGTATTTCCTTTCCTCAAGCCGAAATCTGCCACTTTGTAACTTCCATATATTGCTCTATATATACTTGTAGGTTAGCATTTCACTTTGGGGGCTCACTCACTGGAAGAGTGTCCTGTGATTTGACCAGACAAGCCTCTGGGTAGCCATTGGAGCCAACCAGCTTTGCAAAACCCAGATGTTGGTGCTTCTCTCTCTGGTAACTATGTATGTAATGTCTTGAACAGACAGCTAGAAGCCTGTCTGCCGATTTGTGTTATTTTGCTCATTTATAAAATTTCTGCTTGTAATTTCTGTTTATATTTTCTCTGAAGTTCAGAGTACTGACTTTTCCCCCTGATCTAAGTGTATATATGTATGTTTAACTAAAGTCAGATTGTTAACCCCTTAAAATCTCTTTCCTTAGAAAAGCAGGTAAAAGAACCTGTGCTAGTAGCCCTCCTGTGCTGGTGTTATTGGTCTTACACAGCCACAGTAGTGGCAAGTAGCATTGTTGTTGCAATCATGTATTGAATTCATTGAAGAAGGCAAGAGAGTGACATGTATGTATGTAGACAATGGCTACCAGGATTTTGAGAGAGTGGTAGAAATGAATAGCATGAATATTAAAGAAGGAGTGATTATTAAGTCGTGGAGTTAGGGAGAAAATCTGAACTTGACAATGGGGAACAAGGAGTATTCCCACTGGTACACCTTTAAGAAAATGAGTAAATGTATATTCAGTACTGAAAAAGATGACCAAGAAGGCTGTGCCATAAGGGGGCATTCAGGTTTCAGAAGTATCTAGAAGATGGAAGGAGTGGGAAAGGAGAAGAGTATGATGGAAATTTTGTTGCCTATGGAACAGGCATTCTAGTGGGCATAGTGAAATGGGAAAGTTGTGTTTGGTTGCAACTTTGGGGTGGAAAGGTTAACAGGCATAAGAATAAAAAAAGGTGATGGGGAGGTGGAGAATGATGACCTACGGGTGTTCCTAATCACTGGGATGTGTAGAGTATGACCATGTATGAGGCTATTTAACATTGAGTGAAGGATGCCAGTCCTCCTCCCAAGAATGCTGGAGATTGGACTGGAAATAAGAGTCACACAAAATGAAAGTCACAGGGTCAGATGGGAGGCTTTGTTTCACTACTCTTCTTTTTCCCAAAGAATGGAAATTAGGTAAGATACAGTGCAGCAGGAGATGAAAATTGAACCTGAACAGCACAAGAAAGTCCCATTCCCCATAGACTTTCCTCTTCTTCTTCCCTCAAGGGACATATTCAGCAGGAAGCAAAAGGCCTGATATCAAAGTAAAGGTTGCTTCCTTTTTCACAAGAAGTTCTCCATCTACATCATTCCTGGAAAATTAGACTGGCAGCAGGAATTGGGACTTTCCTTCCACTGGCAAAGATATAAGTTGGCCTGGCCTGGCCCTTGGCTTCATTCACTTAGGAGATACTTGAAATAGGAGATGGAAGGCTCTCAGCCAGAGGAATGTATGGCTTCTCTTCTTACTAGAGGCAGGAGATCACGAGTAGCAAGAAGTTATAGACTCTCTATGCAGGGGAAAGTCTCTATTAGAACTAAATTAGAAATATTAGTCACCTTTAGAATTGAAAAGACCTTCAGAACATATTTCTGACAAGGCAGCTTGGTGGCATAGTGAATAGATTTCTGGATTTGGAGTCAGTAAGACCTGAGTTTAAATGCTACCACAGGTACCTACTAGCTATATGATCTCAGCACAATACCTTAATCTCTTTTGCCTCAGATTCCTTATTTACGGAGTGAAGGAATTAGATTTAATGAACTGTAAGAATCCTTCTAGCTCTTAATCTACTCTATTTTTCTGAAAAGAATTATGTAAAAGAGGCAACACAAATAGTACTAGTTCTATTTATTCACAGATGTGGAATCTGAAAAGAACTATGTAACAGGACACTTGGCTTCTGCTTCTGGTTCTGCCACTACTCAAATATGTGATTTGGGACAAGTCACAATTTCCATGGGATTTAGTTTCCTCATCAGTAGAATGAAGTATGTGGATTGAATGATCTCAAAGGCTGATCTTAGCTTTAAAATACTAAGATTTTAATTTAAGATACTTGGTCAAGGTCACCTAGCTAGTAATTGGCAAAATTGAGACCAGACCCCAGGTCTTATAAAAACTACTAAGGGGCATAGATACAGATTCTTAGAACTGTAACAATTAATATTTTAACTCCATTTTACAAATGTGATAAATGTGGCCAAGAGAATCTACTTCATATTAATTTTTGTTTTATACTAAATTAGGTAAGATTCATTTTTGACAGTCATTCCCCAGTGGTGATATGAAAACAAAATGTATGAAGAAAAGTAAAATTGTTAAAGAAGATTCATGAGTAGTTATGGACAAAAAAATTCTTTATTTTCCCTTGGAAAATTTTACTTTAGCCTACTTTCTCCGACATAAAATACAAAGAACCAGGAACCATAGGTTTAAAATTTTTTTTAGCTTTAATTATTAAATATTGAGCTTCCACTAAAATCACATTCTTACTTCTCATTGTGTGATGATGCTAACTTTTAATTACAAAGAGTATGTAACCATAAAGACAATTTCAGGAAAGCCCTACCTAGCGGAAAAGCTTCGGTTATGGGATAGAATTCATGATTGTAGCTTTAAGTAAGTGTTGGTTAAATCAAGTGAAGTCAACAAGCATTTATTATATGCCATATTCTGTGATTCATATGTCTAATAGGCAGTTAGATATATGGGACTAGAAGTAAGGAGAGAGGTTAGCAATGGATAAGTAAATATGAGAATCATTCACACAGAGACGATAATTGAACTGGGGTTTGATGAGATCACCAAGTCAAGCAGTATAGAGGAAGAAGAGAAGGGGTCATAGGACAGACAAATCTGTGATCTTCTGTCAATGAGCATCACTGAATTGAAATCCAGCAAGGGCTGCAAAGTGGTCAGAGAGGTAGGAGGAGAAGCAGGAGGGAAGAGTATCTGAAAATCCAGAGAGAAGATAATATTAAGAGAAGAAAGTAGTAAGTGATATCAAAGGCTGCAGAGAGCTCAAAAAGAATAAAGGCTGAGAAAAGACAGCTAGATTTGATAGTTAAGAGAAAATTTTAGCTTTAAAAAGAGAAATTTCAATTGAATGATGAGGTTAGAAGCTAGACTGCAGAGGAATGAGAGAAAAAATGAAATGAAGGAACCAAATATAGAGACATTCTTAAAGACTTAACCCACAAAAGAGAGGGTATATATAGAATGATAGCTGGCAGGAATAGAATGGTCAAGTGAGGGTTGTTGTTATTGAGGAGGAGGTGGATTGTGGTCAGCAAAGCCAATGAGAAACAGCCAGTAGATAGGGAGGGACTGACAGTTAGTGAGAGAGTATAGATGAGAAAGGGACAATTTGTTGGAGCCCTCCAGCTCGTAAACCCGGATGCTGAGACTTTGTTGAACTCTGGTAACTATGTATTGGGATTTGAATCAGTCAGGGTCTGTGGGGTAAGTTACCCAATTGAGTATGTATGGTATTCCCTCCTCAGGTCAAATCTGATGAGAGCAAGATTCATTCATTCCCCCTCACCTGCTTTCTCTTCTCTTCCTACAGAACTGTTTTTTCTTGCCACTTTTAAGTGAGATAATTTATCCCATTCTATCTCTCCCTATGTCCCTCTCTCAATATATTCCTCTCTCATCCCTTAATTTGATTTTATTTCTTTTAGATATCTTCTCTTCATCTTCAACTCACCCTGTGCCCGCTCTCTCTCTCTGTCTCTTTATATATGCACATACATATATACATACATACATACACACATATACATATATACACATATATATACATATATATATATATGCATATTCCCTTCAGCTACCCTAATACTGAGGTCTCATGAATCATACACATCATCTTTCCATGTAGGAATGTGAACAATACAGTTCAACTTTAGTAAGTCCCTTGCAATTTCTTTTTCTTGTTCTTTTTCTTGATTACCTTTTCATGCTTCTCTTGATTCTTGTGTTTTAAAGTCAAATTTTCTATTCAGCTCTGGTCTTGTCACTGAGAAAGCTTGAAAGTCTTCTATTTTATTAAAAATCCATATTTTGCCTTGGAGACTGATACTCAGTTTTTCTGGGCAGGTGATTCTTGGTTTTAATCCTAGCTCCATTGACCTCTGGAATATCATATTCCAAGCCCTTCAATCTCTTAATGTAGAAGCTGCTAGATCTTGGATTATTTTGATTATGTTTCCACAATACTCAAATTGTTTCTTTCTGGCTGCTTACAGTATTTTCTCCTTGATCTGGGAGCTCTGGAATTTGGTGACTATTCCTAGGAGATTTCTTTTTGGGATCTATTTGAGGAGGCTATCTGTGGATTCTTTCAATGTCTATTTTGCCCTGTGGCTGTAGAATATCAGGGCAGTTCTCTTTGATAATTTTTTGAAAGGGGATATCTAGGTTCTTTTTTTGATCATGGCTTTCAGGTAGTCCAATAATTTTTAAATTTTTAAATTATGTCTCCTGGATCTATTTTCCAGGTCAGTGGTTTTTTCAATGAGATATTTCACATTGTCTTCCACTTTTTTCATTCCTTTGGTTCTGTTTTATAATATCTTGATTTCTCATAAAGTCACTAGCTTCCACTTGCTCCAGTCTAATTTTTAAGGTAGTATTTTCTTCAGTGGTCTTTTGGACCTCCTTTTCCATTTCCTAATTCTGCCTTTCAAGGCATTCTCCTCATTGGCTTTTTGGAGCTCTTTTGCCATTTGAATTAGTCTATTTTTTAAGGTGTTGTTTTCTTCAGTATATTTTTCAGTATTTTTTTGGTTCTCCTTTAGCAAGTCATTGGCTTGTTTTTCATGGTTTTCTCACATCCTTCTCATGTCTCTTCCCATTTTTTCCTCTACTTCTTTAACTTGCTTTTCCAAATCCTTTTTGAGCTCTTCCGTGGCCTGAGAGTTCATGTTTTCCTTGGAGGCTTTTGTTGTAGGCTCTTTGACTTTGTTGATTTCTTCTGGCTGTGTGTTTTGGTCTTCTTTGTCACCAAAGAAAGATTCCAGAGTCTGAGACTGAATCTGGGTGTGTTTTCACTGCCTGGCCATGTTCCCAGCCAAGTAACCTGACCCTTGAGTTTTTCAGTGGGGAATGACTGCTTGTAGTGTTAAGAGAACTATGTTCCAAGCCGGGGGTGGGGGGGAGGGATGTGCTAGCTCTGCCACACCAGCACTCCCCAAGAACCCCCAACCTGGACAGGGCTTAGATGTTCAGCAGGCTCTTCACTCCTGCTCTGATCCACCACTTAATTTCTCCCACCAGGTGGGCCTGGGGCTGGAAGTAACTGCAGCTGTAGTTCTGTAGCTGACCCACCTCCGCTGCCCCGGGGGGCTTTTCCCACTAACCTTCTCTGTTGTCTTTGGTGTTTGTGGGTTAAGAAGTCTGGTAACTGCTGCAGCTCACTGATTCAGAGCGCTAGGGTCCACTGTGCCTGGCTCCTGGTCTGGTTGGTCCACGCAGCCCACACTAGGCTCTACTCCTCTCTGCTCTGCTCTGCTCTACTTCCAGCTCCGTGCGGGATAGACCTCACCCAGAGACCATCCAGGCTGTCCTTGCCTGGAGCCCTGCTTCCCTCTGCTATTTTCTGGGTTCTGTAGTTCTAGAATTGGTTCAGAGCCATTTTTATAGGTTTTTGGAGGGCCTTGGTGGGGAGCTCACGCTATCCCTGCTTTTTAGCTGCCATCTTTCAGCCACTACACCAATAACTTTATATTTTAAACCAAGTTTCCTGCATCTGGAAATCATCCACCTATGTTTCCTTTTCCAACATCCAGAACGTATGCTCCTGCCCATCTGTCTCCTTTAACCTAACTGACATTTCTACATAAATTTCATTCTATATTGAGCCTAAATTTTTATCTTCAGCTTCTGATCAGCTAAAAATATCTTGGCCAGAATTGAATATAACATTGCAGATGTAATCTAACTATATCTTTCTTTCTGGACTCTATGCTCTCTTAAGGTAACCTAATATTGAATCTGAGTTTCTGATAATTGTAGAAAACAATTTAATGGAACATTTAGTCCACTAAAAAAGTAAGTTTGGTTTTTTTTTTCCATTTCACATTGTTTCCAGGTCATCCTACATCTTTTCTGTGGTCATATAGTTGATTATTTTAACTCAAATATGTGATACTACATTTATTCATATTAAGTTCCCTATTAATGCAACTACACTGTTTTTTCATGCCTGTCTCCTCTTCACTCACATGGCCACTACCCTAGGCCTTCTTTACTTCTCATTTAGATCATTGCAACAGCCCCATACTTGTTCTCCCTTCATCCAGTCTTTTCCCAACCCAAACTTTCCTCCATCCTGCTGCCAAACTAATATTCTTTAAATACATATTTGACCATGTCTCTCCACTGTTCAAAAGTCAAAAATGCCTCTTGCATGTATGAAACAGTACAATTTCCCAAATCAGCATTTAAAACCTTCAACAAACTTTCCAAATTACTTTCTCCCTAAATTCGGTTAATAATACTACTCTTCTCACAATCTATATTGCAGTCTTACTTACCAGATGTTTCTCAAATTCAGCATATAACCCACTATCTCCATGCCCATAAAGTAGCCAATCAAATACATTAACATAACTTAATTAAGCACTTATTATGCTTCAGATACTAGAGATACAAATACAAAGAATGAAACAATCTTCACTCTAAAGGGACTTATGTTCTACTTGGGGAGGCAATAAGTACATATACATGTGCATACAGAACAATTATAAAGAGAATAAAGGGGCCATCACCAGTCATCCTGTCTTGACACTGGACTATGATGACTTTGAAGAGAGAATGAGGTTGATGACTTTGCAGAGCTCTGCCTCACTTAAATCCAATTCACTTGTAAGTCAAGGGATTACCTTCCTGATGCCATTAGTCTTATTTGAGAATGAAGGATGAGCAACAATCTGTGAGTAGTAGTACCTGCCCCACCCGGGGACTCAATCTGCCAGTTCCAATTCCAGAGCAGTTGGTGATTCAATGGATAGAGTGCTAGACTGGGAATGAGTAATGTTCCTCTTTTGCCTTCTCCTTCTCTTCCTCCTCTTCCTCTTCCTCCTCCTTCTCCTTTCCTCCCTTTGTCCACATGAGGAGTCATACCCTTACATGTGGGTGCTCTGCCTAAAATAATATAAATTTTGATTTCTCAAGATATCTTGGGGTTTGGGGATAGAATATTTTCCCCTACTTATTTATTCTATCTCTCTATCAGACTGTTGCCCCAACTGTAAAATGCAGATAATAACATCTACACCCCAGAGTTGTTTTGAGGATAAAATGAGATAATATTTGAAATGTACTTTGGAAATCTTAAATCTTAAAGTACTGTATAAATGTTAGTTGTTGTTTTATGACATATGAGCTTTGTTTTGAAGCACAAGAGGTATTCTATGAGATGGAAGTGTGTAGGATGTGCAGTAGAAAATGCATTCTGGGCATGAGGGAAAGCCAGTCAAGTCACATTAACAAGAATTTATTAAGTGCCTACTATATGTCAGACATTGTTCAGCAGTGAAGATAGCACAAAGGGAAAAATCTAACAAACAAAACAGTCCTTGCTTTCAGATTGTTCATAGCCAAAGAAAAGATATGAGGATTGGAAATGGAAAGTTGTGTGAGAAAAACAGAGAGAAGGTCCATTTGCTTGGATTGTCTAGTACTGGAAGGGGAGTAAATTTCAATGAGGCTGGAGAGATAGGTTGGGGCCAGAAGGACTTTTAAAGCTAAAGAGTAGATTTTATATATTATTGTAGAGGCAAAATCAATGATTCAAGTTCATTGAATAAAATAGTTACATGGTCAGATCTGTGTTTAAGAAAAATCATTTTGGTAGCAGTGTGTAGTACGGATTAGAGTTGGCAGAGTTTTAAAATCCTTCCTGACTTTCACATCTCAGAATTTGTTTCTTACTCAGCCAAGTCAAGGGATGGCCCCTTGTCATGGTCCTCTTCCAGAAGTACAAACACAACCTGGGAGTAGCCCTTGCCTCTGCCTCTCTGCCTCCTCTACGTGCTCCATTTTGATGGCAGAAGGCTGCCTCCTTAACTTCAGGTTTAGTGGCTAGATTTCTTACTCAAAAACAAAGCATTAAACCCATTTCACTCTGGAGCTCATAGATTAAACAATAGGTCCCTGCCCTCCTGACACAGAGTGAAAGTAAATACCAAATAGTAACTATTTCTCTTTTGACCAGGATCCCTGAGGGTCTTCCCCTCCCAGTTTGATTTTTTTTTGAGTTTTGATTAAAGGTGCCCTTGATTAACTTCTTACCTCACTTAAAGTGAGAACCTGAAAAGATCTTAGCCTGAAAGGGTCAGGATCTCCAAATGCATCCTTGGCCACCTCCAGTCCTCCTGGTGAATATCAGGCCACTGGACCCTGATGGTTCTGGAGGAGAAAGTGAGGCTGGTAACCTTGCACAGCCCTCTGTCACTCAAAGCAAAGTCAACTGCCAACTCATGTCATCATTTCCCTGATGTCATGGTCCATTCCTAGAACAAAGGACAAACACAACAACCTACTCAGCCTAGCTCAGATGCTACCTCCCGTGTGGAGCCTTTAAATTCAACAAGTGATCAGTTCTCTATCCCTCCTCACATTATTTTTGGTTAATTACCTGGGTGTACATTGGACTATCCTTAGATTGCAAGCTTTTTGAGGGCAGAGTTTGTTTTAGTTATATCTTTGTGTCTCCCTGGAATCATGCCTTGTACATATTGAGGGTTTAATTAATATCAGTTGAGTGGAATTGAAATGCTTTAGTACATTGTTCTATTTTATGAACACATGTTGGATATTAATTCTGTTATCCGACATATTAGTTATCCATCCCATATTTGTGGTATTTACAAATAAGTAAGAGATCATGAGCGCATGAGCCCCTTAGGGCTGGGGAGGCACCAGCTGCTGAGAGGGGAGGAGGCATAGGCCCCAGCTTGAGGGAGGCCCGGGACCCTCTGTATCCATGGGTCTAAATGACTAGGGGAAGGGGAGACTGGCTTACTTGGGCTGGCCAGGCACCTGTGTTGGGTGGAGCTGGTGTGAGAAGAGAGATCTTTTCCTCCCAGCCCCTCCCTGCCACCCAGGATAATCAGAGTTTTTGGCTGGACTGTTCTGCCCACCCAGACAGTGTGGAGTTAAGTAGAAAGAAACACACACTATGGTGCTGAAATGGATTAGTAAGGAATTTAGAGATTTGGCCTGTGATCCTCTAGCACAGTGCTCTGCAGGTCCAGTTGGGGATGATATATTTCATTGGCAATCCACAGTCCATTTGTTCACTGCTATGTGATCCAAACCTAGATGACCCCTTAGTGCCAGAGATTGCATGGAACTATAAAACAGAGACAAGGACAGCAGAATATCTTGAGAATGGACTCAGAAGTATGCTATGTGATGCTACCTTAAAGTTAGAATAACCTGCATTATAGCTGGAATAAACTTTAAATTACTATTTCTTTTCTGATTTTCTTACCAGGCTGCTCCCCTATCAGACCTCATCTTTTTTAATTTTATATTTTGTTTACCTACCTCCGTTCATACACATGCTTGTCTGAGAAGACTTAACTTGTTCCAGTTTTGGACAATAACTGTTTTTAAAAATGGTAAAGTAGTTACAAGAGAACAATTGCCCAAGATTCAGAATTTTTTAAAAAGGGAACATGTGTATTATGTGGCCAGTGTCTTTACTCTAACTTGGTTATGAGACTAAAACCATTCCCCACTACTCTAACAGATGCTGAAGATAACCATCTAAAGGGGAGGGAGATGGATGTGAAAATGTCATGTCAAAGGAAGCAACATTACTGTAGCAGCATCTGTCTTGTTTAAGCCTTTCATTGTTAAAGATTTAAGGTTTCATGATATCTTTTATGCTCATAACTGATGTGGTTGGAGATTTGGTACTCAATTTATAGCACCAGCTGAGCAGAAAACATGATGTATTTTATGCAGGTCAATAAAGGAATGACCTGTTCTTATTCTCCAGAGTACGGAAATTGAAAGTCAAATACCCTTTGTATTCCAAAATAGGTCTTGAACTTGTAATTTTCATTTAAATTTTGTTAGGAGGCTTGGATCTATTAGTTAAATCTATCTTCCAATACACCATTGAATATAGCACTGAATAAATGATACAAGTTGTCATTGGATGAGTGATCAACTAATAGCTCTGCTAGCAATTGATTTATTTTTCTTCAGTAAAGTTGCATAAACCAAAAAAAAAAAAAAAATAAGAGAGCACCTGTGCCTTGATAGTTTCTAAGCCTTGTTGAGCCTACCTCTTCAATATCTCTCATATCTGCTCCCTCTTTGCTTTCTCTTTCCTGCCCATCCTCTGTACATAGAAAATGCAGATCTAGCCTAATATTTCTCCTACGCAATAAACCTCCGTGGCTCCCTTTTACATCTAGGATCAAATATGAATACTACAGCATTTAAGGCTTTTTACTCCCTGGCCCTAGAGTAACTTTTAAATCTTACTATATATGAACCTACTTCATATACATTATAATATAATTACATTTGCATTCTTACTGTTCCTTACACACTTCAATCCATCTCCCATCTCTGTGCCTGTATACTGGCTGTCTCCCATTTCTAGAATACGGTTTCACCTCATCTTTAAGCCTTAGAATACACTGTTACCTTCAAAACTAAATTCAAGTGCTACTTTCTACACGAAGGCATTTTGTACTTTCCCCACTCCCAGTGCTTTCTTAAAAAAATCTTGCGTTGATTTTATGTATATTTCACATATACTTATATAGGTACTTATTGTTATACTCTTTGAGTATTAGCCACTAGAGGTCATAGGCCATTTCATTTATTTTGTCCAGGCTTTTTGTAAATGCCTGTTGATCACTGATTCATCCATACCATTAAAATATGTGGTGAACACCACTGGGCTATTACTAAAACTTTATGGCACTCCTCTGGTGACCTCCATTCACACTAAAATTGATATATTAATGATTCATTTTTGGTTCTGGTCATTCAGCCAGTTCTGAATCTCCCAAACTATATTTTCACCTATCCCATATCTTTTCATCTTGTCCACATGGATAATAGGGGAGACTTTAACAACATACGCTGCTGAAATCCAGATGTACAATGTCAAAGGTGGGCTTCCCAGAAACTGGGGATAATTTTAATGTAGACAGGAACCTAAAAATATCTTCTTCACTATCTTGATGTGCTTGAGAACTACCAAGAGGTGTTATTTCTTTTTCAGCAAAATAACAGGTAGGGAAGCTTTAGATATCATGAGGTGTTAATGACTCACTAAAGTAGAATCTCATTAGGTCCTTATATATTAATTTTGCTTAACAGAAAGCTTTCTAGGGGTAGAGGAAAGGAGTGGATTTAGGAAAGAATATACACTCTGAGTATTTATTTTAATAACAGAATAGCTGGGTTTGATTGATTTCATAAATGTATATTAAGCATTTGTTCCCATGTGAAATAGAAAAGACTCATTTTTAAGGTTTTGGACAGAGAGAGAGAGAGAAAGAGAGAGAGAGAGGGAGAGAGAGAGAGAGAGAGAGAGAGAGAGAGAGAGAGAGAGGTTGTATAAATATTTAAGTATCCCAGATATCCAGATATTAGATTAGTAGGGTACCCATTTTAAATATGACTATGTATCCCATAAATTAGCTCTCATTAACATAGTAATAGAACACATATGTTAAAAAATAGGATACAAACACAATACAATAAAATAGAAAACAAAATAAGACATTTTCTGTTCCAGGGAGTATACCTTACATATTATTTAAAATATGACAGTTGATAGGTAATTTTACCAATGAATAACACAGCTTATCATTTACTTAGCAAAGCTGTGGCTTATCTTTAGATGTATGGATAAGTCCCTGTCCTACCACAATTAAACCTCTTTACCACTAATGTTATTTTAAAATGTCTGTTAGTGATTAGAGACTCTTTGTTCAATCTTTTGTTTTTAAAAGGCATTTGTCTAAATTTAAAATTTTTCTTTTTTAAAAATTTCACTCTACCCCTTATTATTTTTCAATACAAGTTCATGGCCTAAGGGAATTCTGAGTTGACTAAACTCCCTCTACCATTATATATTGGCAAAAGTTTATTTGTTTGAATATTTATTTTCGGTCATGAATTTGGCTGGGGCATGGAGAGGTTAGATGACTTTCCTAGGGTTATATGTCCATTATCAAGTATCAAGTGAGACTTGAACCTTAATTTTATTGACTTCTAAGCCATTTCTCTGACCACTACACCCTGTTTGTTTTACTGCTTAACTTCCTGAACAGTTTGCCTCAAGTGTATATATTCACATACATATTGCAATAGTATTGCATAATTGCATAATGAAGGGTTTCTAATATTCAATATTCACATATAAATGTTATATATATGTGTATATATACACATGTGTGTGTGCATTGTATGGATATGTATTATACACACACTTATGATACAATGCAGATAAAGGCAAATATATAGGTATAAAGATGTACACACATGTGTGAATACATACACATGTGGCATAAATAAGCAAATTTATGTGTATATTTACTACATCAATATGGATTTGCACAAAAATAAGCATAATGAACATGCACATATGTGTATGTATATGTGTTTATAAAATGTACATATATTTTTGTCCATACATATGCATATGTGCCTGTACCCATTACATCATTAAGGCAAAATTCATGACTTCAAAGATAACCTTGAATATGCCTGAATGGTCCAGAATCACAGAATATAAGGAATTCTCTAAGTAGAAGGCAGAGGAGTTAAAGCATTTATTGAAACTCAAAAGTAGCAGACCCATGGACCAATGTCCCCAATTCAACATCCTGGCAAGAACCTTCCAAAACCAGTATGTCCATCTCACAATAGTGACCAGGAGGCCACATAAAACATTATGGCAGCAAGCCAAGCCATACTGGTACTTCCCCCCTCCAATGCCAGGGCCCTCCAGCAAGAAGACCACCCAATGGCCTCAAGCCCCTGCTCAGCACTGTCTGGTCTCCATAAGGGTCAGTCCTGCCTTTTTGTAGCACCTGCTGCCATCACTGCCACTTCTGTCACTTCAGCGTCAATCTCCAAGTTGTGTTCCAGCTAGCTGACTGCTTCCTCTCTCCTTCAGCTCTTAACTGCTCTCATCAACTGCCTCTTAGCTCTGCTCCAACTGTTCAGCAAGCTCCTCCCACCACAGGCTTCATGTCATCACGTGGACCAGAACTCAGGTGCCTACCATTGGCTCCAGTCCTAGCCACTCCCCCCAGGAACCTGAGAGCCCCACCCCCACAGCCCACTCAGATGGGGGTGGGGAAGATCTTCCCATTCACTTATTGCCTTTACACCCATTTACCCATATCAACATATACATACATAAATGCACTCACATATGCATATATGGTAGGATCTGATGGAGCTTGTATCTCAGGGACATATCCTCTGCCAGTCCACAGACTCACCTTTACACCAGGAGGAGGCACTGCTAATTATTTGAGAAGTAAATTTCCCTTCCCACCTGGTTTTGGTCTAAAAACCCATGATTTCATTTTTCAAATTGGGAGCCATCTGTAACCACTTTTTCAAAATGTTGCTGGGGTCACTGAAGAGTTAAGTGACTAGTCCATGATCACATAGCTAATTTACTTCCCGTAGGACTTGAGCTCAAGTATTCTTGACTCTAAGGCCAGTTAAAATCCTATCCTTTGACACATACTCTATCCACTAAACCACATTACCTCATAGATAATTATAGTCTAATCAAATGAGGGAGGAAGATGAAAAGATTTCAAAACATTAGTATTAAAAAGAAATGCTTTATAATCATCTCTGAAGGTAAAACTTTTTACATGTCACAGCTTCTTCATATAATCCAGGGGAAGGGGAAGGAAATAAGTATATAAATATGCCAGCCACAAGTTAAGTACTTTTTACAAATATTATCTCATTTGATTCTCATAACCATCCTATTAGGTGCATTTATTATCCTCAGTTTACAGTTGGAGAAACTGATCTTAAGTGTTTTCTCCAAGGTCACACAAGTATCTGAGGCTGAATTTGCTGCAGGTGTTCCTGACTTACTGCCAGAGTTCTAGTTTCTGTTCTACTAGCTACGCCAGGCATTGAAGACTACAATACCTTACTTTAGTAGTAGGTCGAATTGTTCTTCTCATTCCTTCTTACTCAGTTCATATAATTACGTAAAATAAGGGGCAGCTAATGGTGTTAATGAGGTGATTCACTAAAGGAAGTTCAAAGATGTATCTCTACCCTCTTAAAAAATGTGAAGAATTTCTTCCTAATAGAAATAGAAGGGCAAATGCTCATTAACTGGAACCAAATTGTCCATGACTTGGTGGCCTTTAAAACGCTAAGCTTGTCAGCCCTGTAGCCAGTTGAAGAAAATTTGAAGCAAGATGTAGTTTTTTTGGAGTGTATTCCCTGTTCTTTGTGACACTAATGTGATCAAAGATCTCCCCTGCCCACTTAATAGGCCTCAGATTGAGTTAGTTAAGGGAGGCTTGATTAGGAGAGCCTTGTTTGAGGGTAAGCTTTCACCCTTTTGCTACTAGGTACTGAGCTCCAGGTGCACACCCTTTGCTAAGTAGGTGCCAAGCCCCAGGGCCCCAAACAAGGTGGGTAGCCATTAAGTTCACACTATAGAGCTACAGACACCAGAGAGCTGCAAGAAGAAAATCCAGAGTAGAGAGAGCTGAGAGAGACAGAGAATTGGAAGAGAGAGAGAGAGAAGAGAGAGAGAGAGAGAGAGAGAGAGAGAGAGAGAGAGAGAGAGAGAGAGAGAACTACAAGGAATTTGAGAACTACAAGGGCTTTTAGAACTGTGAGAGGATGCAGGCAAGCAGACAGTTAGGACTCATGAGTGAGTGTTTATGGGAAGGTCCTAGCAGAAGGGAAAGTTACAGGATGGCTTGGCTCCTTGCTGTGTTTTAATCTTCTTGCTATTACTTTGAGGTAGACTTACTGGTTTTGGAATATAATTACTGCTTTGTCAAAGTGGGGTTATTGGTTCTGGGATTTGATCCTCTGGTGTTTGAAGAAATGTTTTACTTCTTTCACCTTCTATACAGAGAATCTCTTATACTTTGCAATTCCAAACTATGCAGGCATATTCATGGTCACCATTGATATCATGAATCTTGCCTTACTGATACACTCTTTTAAAGGGTAAAAAAAATGAGGGGATTTCTTTTTCATCTCATATTCGATACTGACTATGGTATCTAGTAGTGGACCTACTTACACTATAATAGACAGTCCACATAACTATGGGGATAAAAATTATCCAACTTACAATAATAGAGACTGAGACAGAGCTCTGAGCCAGTGGCACTTTATTAAAGGGTCCATGGTCCCTTCTAATGAAGTGGACCTCAGATCTTCTCATGATCTGGGATGCCCCTTCCTTCCAGGGCCCTATTTTTATAAGGTTAGCTATTTCAACATTCAAGAACAGCTATACCAAATACAGAATCATTCCGCTGATTGACATATGATATATACTAAAATAAGCAAAAATCATCTGTCAGCAGGATCTCCAGTTTGGGTGAAGCAAGGAATATCTCCACTGACTAGGTGTTATAAAATGGCCATAAGATGGACACCTGCTTATGCAGGACAAGAGAGAATGATCAAGAGGTACAAAAATAGTTGGGGGACTTTCCATGTAGTTGAGTTACCTCTGTCACACTGGGATTGGTCACCATTTCAAGGAAAAACAAGGGTGGAGAGGGTCTAGCTAGATTACTATGATTATGCAAGTGTTCTTACCATTTACAGCTCACAGCTCTGGGGCCAAATATACAGAACTTATAATCACTACTCCTATCATATCAAGTTGATTAATACTGATTGGAAGAGAGTATGGGTCCTCAATGAATCAACTTTCTCATAGCAGGAAACACAGAGAGACAGAGTATTGAGAGGGTAATGAGAGTGAGTGGAGGGAGCTCCAAAAAGTATGCCTGTTGCAGCAGAAAAGGGAACTACAAAGTCAAAGAAGAATCAGTCCTGGTTTTCTGGAATACGGCTGTGTATGGAACAAGGCCAGGAAACTCTTCTGAGCAATCTACCCAGTAGAAGTTGTGCACCCAAGGGTAGCAATATTATTATACCACTAGAACAGAAAGTTCTAAGCTGTCAAAGGAAGCTACAGACAGCAAGAAATTATTTCTTTAAGCTGTAGTCAGTAAAAGAAGAAAATCAAAGAATGCTTAGCACTCTTGCTTGGGAACTAACAAACAAGCAAAAAAAACTCTCAGGAGAGAGAAGGCAGAGATACTCAGTTCCACCAAGAAGAGTGACCACTGTACAGGAAACCATGGGCAAAATGCCTAATGGAATGTTAATACCCCAAATAAGTAGGGAGAAAGTAAGAAACCTATTTGCTCTTGATGAATTTGAGTCTTCTAGCCCAAATAAACTGCATCCTCAAATGCAGAAAGTATTGTTAAAAGTGATGGATAAAGCACTGTTTGTGATATTGAAAGACTATAGAAAATGGGAGTGGCACCAGAGGATTGTAGAAGAACCAATGTCTGAATTTTCTTTTTTTTGCCATGCAAAACATATTTCTATATTACCCATGTTGGAAAAGAACACACAAACAAAATAAAACAATAAAAACTAAAGAAAGCAAAAAAGTATGCTTCAATCTGCATTTAGAGTTCATCAGTTCTCTCTCTGGAGGTAGATAGCATTTTTCATCATAAGTCCCTTGAAATTGTCTTGGATCATTATCTTGATCAGAGTATCTAAGTTTTCCACAGGTGAACATTCTGACAATATGGCTGTTACTGTGTACAATGTTCTACTGGTTCTCCTCACTTCACTCAGCATCAGTTCATATAAGACTTCTCAGGCATTTCTGAAACCATTCTTCTCATTGTTTCTTTTTTTTCTTTTTCTTTTTCATTTAATATTTTAGTTTTCAACATTGATTTCTACAAGATTTTGATTTAGAAATTTTCTCTCCATTTCTAACTTCCCCCATTCTAAGATGGCATGTATTCTGATTGCCTCATTCCCCAATCAGCCCTCCCTTCTGTCACCCCACTCCCACCCCCCATCCCCTTTCCCCTTACTTCCTTGTAGGGCAGGATAGATTTCTATGCTTCATTCCCGATACATATTATTTCCCAGATGTATGCAAAAACAACTTTTTTTGAGCATCTGCTTTTAAAACTTTGAGTTCCAAATTCTTTACCTTCTTTCCTTCCCATCCACTCTCCCTAGGAAGGCAAGCAATTCAACATAGATCACACATTTATCATGATATAAAACACTTCCACAATACTCATGATGTGAAAGGCTAACTATATATCCTTCCACCCTATCCTGTCTCCCTTTATTTAATTTTCTCCCTTGACCCTGTCCCTTTTCAAAAGTGTTTGCTTTTGATTACCTCTTCCCCCATCTACCCCTCTTCTATCATCCCCCCTTTTTTATCCCTTTCCCCTTACTTTCCTGTGGAGTAAGATACCCAATTGAGTGTGTATGTCATTCCCTCCTCAAGTCAAAACCTATGAGAGCAAGATTCACTCATTCCCCCTCACCTGCCCTCTCTTCCCTTCTTACAGAACTGCTTTTTCTTGCCACTTTTATGTGAGATAATTTTCCCCATTCTATCTCTCCCTTTCTCTCTCTGTCAATATATCCCTCTCTCAGCCCCTTATTTTATTTTAAAGATATCATCCCTTCATATTCAACTCACCCTGTGCCCTCTGTCTATATATATATATATATATATATGCATATTCCCTCCAACTACCCTAACACTGAGAAAGGTCCATTGAATTACACACACCATCTTTCCATGTAGGAATGTGAACAAAACAGTTCAACTTTAGTAAGTCCCTTGTGACTTTTCTTTCTTGTTTACTTTTTCATACTTCTCTTGATTCTGGTATTTGAAAGTCAAATTTTCTATTCAGCTCTGGTCTTGTCACTGAGAAAGCTTGAAAGTCCTCTATTTTATTGAAAATCCATATTTTTCCTTGGAGCATTATACTTAGTTTTGCTGGGTAGGTGATTCTTGGTTTTAATCCTAGCTCCTTTGACCACTAGAATATCATATTCCAAGCCCTTTGATTCCTTAATGTAGAAGCTGCTAGATCTTGCGTTATCCTGATTGTGTTTCCACAATATTCAAATTGTTTCTTTCTGGCTCCTTGCAATATTTTCTCCTTGACCTGGAAACTTTGGAATTTGGTGACAATATTCCTAGGAGATTTCTTTTTGGGATCTTTTTCAAGAGGCCATCAGTGGATTCTTTCAATTTCTATTTTACCCTCTGGTTCTAGAATATCAGGGCAGTTTTCCTTGATAATTTCTTGAAAGATGATGTCTAGTCTCTTTTTTGATCATGGCTTTCAGGTAGTCCAATAATTTTTAAATGATCTCTCCTGGACCCCTTCTCCAGGTTAGTGGTTTTTGCAATGAGATATTTCACATTGTCTTCCATTTTTTCAGTCCTTGGTTCTGTTTTATAATATCTTGATTTCTCATAAAGTCACTAGCATCCGTTTGCTCCCATCTAATTTTTTAGCATAATTTCTGTCCTATTTATTTTTCTTTTTAGTTCATAATGTGCTATCCTTTCCTCCTTTCCACCTGCCCATAATGGCTTTATCTTTCTTTTTTTTAAACTTAAACATGAATGGATTTAATAAGCCAATAAAATTTAAAGAATTGCAAAATGGAAAGAGAAAAATACAGTTTTTCTGCATACTCAAAACATCTAAAAAATAAAGGCATGGAAAACAGACTAGGCATTGCATGATTCCAAAAGTCATGAATTTCTATTATGCTATTAGAGAATATAAAAATCTTAAATATCATGGAGATAAACATGGAAAGTATATTATGATTAAATGTTTCATAAAAATGAAATGATATGGTTTTTAAATGCATATCCACTAAATAGCATAGCTTCTAAATTCATAAATGATAAGTTAACCAAATTGCAAAAAGTCTTAGATAGCAAGATAATAATTATAGGAAATTAATTTCCTTTCTTTCACCTAGTTAAATTAAAAAAAAAGATGAACTAAAATAAAATATACAATTGAAAAGATTGTGGGATTTTAAATTTCAAAGCTTTGTGAGATCATCTGAATATGATTATAAACTAACATATAGTTCTGAGAAACACTTTATAAAAAGAGATGATTTGCTAAGCAAAAAGACATCACAAATTAATATAAAAAGTCAAAATAGGGATGATTTACCCCAGGGGTTCTTAGTCATTTTTTTATTTTGTTTTTCTGGTAAAGCCTATGAACATATTAGAATAATATTTTTGTATGCATAAAATAAACATATACAATGTTAAAGAAGAACAATTATATCAAGCATATTTAAAAATAAGTTCACACACCTCAACCTAAGAACCCCTGATACAGAGTAATATCTTAGTGTTAGAAACTGTGATCCAGAGACATTAACTATATTGTATAAGATCATACAAAAGTGTCAAAACTGGGGCTCAAACACAGCAAACACTTCTGATTCTAAGATCAAATGCTTTGCCTACTACAATACAGACTTTCTATTAGCATCTTTAAAGGTCAACTTTTACTCTAGAGGTAGACTGGATCTTGAAATTGTGTTCACAGAAAGAGTTAAAATCCTTTGAAACTGAACATGCTTAATCTGTGAGTTTCCACTTCCATCCTGATGGTTGGGAATAGCCATTTCCATTGTGTTTCTTTTCTATGTAATGCTGCAATGGGAAGCAACTACTGCCTCTCTTATCTCCCGGGTGCTCTAGGGCTGAAGGAAGCAGAGGATTGATAAATTAAAAGGGAAACCTGTCTTTTCATACTTCTCTTGATTCTTGTGTTTGAAAGTCAAATTTTCTCTTCAGCTCTGGTCTTTTCAGTGACGAAGTTTGAAAGTCCTCTATCTTATTGAACATCCATATTTTGCCTTGGAGCGTGATACTCAGTTTTGCAGGGCAGGTGATTTTTGGTTTTAATCCTAGCTCCACTGACCTCTGGAATATCATATTCCGAGCCCTTTGATCCATTAATGTAGAAGGTGCTAGATATTGTGTTATCATGATTGTGTTTCCACAATACTCAAAATGTTTCTTCCTGGGTGCTTGCAGTATTTTCTCCTTGATCTGGGAGCTCTGGAATTTGGCGACAATATTCCTAGGAGATTTCTTTTTGGGATCTTTTCGAGGAGGTGATCTTTGGATTCTTTCAATTTCTATTTTAACCTCTGGCTCTAGAATATCAGGGCAGTTCTCCTTGATAATTTCTTGGAAGATGATATCTAGGCTCTGTTTTATAATATCTTGATTTCTCATAAAGTCACTAGCTTCTACTTACTCTAATATAATTTTTAAGGTAGTATTTTCTTCAGTGGTCTTTTGGACCTCCTTTTCCATTTGGCTAATTCAGCCCTTCAAGGTATTCTTCTCCTCATTGGCTTTTGGGAGATCTCTTGCCATTTGAGTTAGTCTATTTTTAAGGTGTTATTTTCTTCAGTATTTTTTGAGTATCCTTTAGCAAGTGATTGACTTGTTTTTCATGGTTTTCTCACATCCTTCTCATGTCTCTTCCCAATTTTTCCTCTACTTCTCTAACTTGCTTTTCCAACTCCTTTTTGAGCTCTTCCATGGCCTGAGACCAGTTCATGCTTTTCTTGAAGGCTTTTGATGTAGGCTCTTTGACTTTGTTGACTTCCTTCGGCTATGTGTTTTGGTCTTCTTTGTCACCAAAGAAAGATTCCAAAGTCTGAGACTGAATCTTGGTGTGTTTTCACTGCCTGGCCATATTCCCAGCCAACTACTTGACCCTTGAGTTTTTCACTGGGGTATGACTGCTTGTAGAGTATAGAGTATTTTGTCCCAGGCTTGAGAGTCTGCACTGTTGTTGCTGCACAGCAAGAGAACCTGCCTCTGTGCCCACAAAGGGCACCTTGCACTCCCTCTCTGATCGCTGCTAGATTCCTCCCACCATGGGAGCCAGGGACTCATGAAACACCTGACACTGGAGCTCTGGAAGCAGCCTCAGGAGCTTCCTGCTGCTGCCACCACCACCACTGCCCCAGCTCCGCCACCCCAAGGGATGGGGCCAGACCACTTTAAACTCAATACCGCAGTTTCCCATTAATCTGCTCTTTGTCATTTGTGGGTTGAGACATCTGGTAACTGCCACAGCTCAATGATTCAGGGCCCCAAGGCCTGTTCAGGCTGGCTGACTCCCAGTCTGCTCTGTCTTGGCACAGCCCAGGCTGGCCTGCGTTCTGCTCCCAGTGCTGTGTGATAGACCCTTTCTGGCGACGATGCAGGCTCTCCTGGGCTGGAGACACATTTCCCTCTGATATTTTGTGGGTTTGGAAGCTCTAGAAGTTGTTCAGAGCCACTTTTTACATGGGATTGGAGGGATTTTGGGGAAATCTTAAGCAACTCCCTGCTTTTCAGCTGCCATCTTGGCTCCATCCCCTGAATTTTCAATAAAGCAAAGAGAGTAGAGTTTGAAAACTCTAAGTTAGTGAATTTGAAACTAATTCCTGAGAAAACTATAAGGTAGACTGCTACAGAAATGGGGAAGTTCTAGAACAGGAATAAATTAGTAAAAGAGCCAGCATGGTTTCAGCAAGATCACGTGTCATGCCAGACTAACTTGAACTCTTTTTTTTTTTTGATGTTTACTAAACTAGTAGATCAGTAACCTACTAGGGCCAGGTACTGTGGTAATCCATGACTAGACAAAGAAAGGCAAAAGACAATCCCTGATCTCAAAAACACATAATCTAATTAGAATTCTGTAGATATGGTATACCTAGATCCTAGCAAAGCTTTCAATAAGGTATATCTTATTATTGCCCTCTGAACTATCTCACCAGTCTTCTGTTACCTTTGCTGGATTCTCTTCCAGATCAACCCTCTAATCATGACTGCCCTTCAAGATTCTGTCTTGGGCCCTTTTCTCTTCTTTCTCTATATTCTTTCACTTGGTGATCTCATCATCTTCCTTGGATTTAATTACCATCTCTATGCTACTAATTCTCAGATATCAATCTTGCCCTAAACTCTGCTGAACTCTAATTTCATATCTCCTTAAACTGGATATCCACTAGACACCCTAAGCTCAATAGATCCAAAATGGAACTCATTATCTTTCCACCTAAACCAGGCCCCCCACCTAAGCCTCCTACCTTCCTTATTACTGTAGAGGGTCCTCAGGTCCTCAGGCTCATGACTTAGGACTTAGCTTGTGTTCTTCACTAAATCTCACCACCTCTCCCCCACCATATCGAAATTATTGCCAAGGTCTTTCAAATTTTCTTTTGCAACATCACTCGAACGTGCTCCCTTCTCTCCTCTGACATAACCACCACTCTAGTGCACACTTTCATTACATCATCATCATCATCATCATCATCATCATAACAATAACAATGATGATAAGGCAATAATAATTATTATAATATTACATAGTGCTACTATTCCAGTTACTATGCTAAGTGCTTTACAACTTTCATCTTATTTCATTTTCCCAATATCCCTTGGAGGAAGATGTTTTTGTTATCCCCATTTTACAGATAAAGAAACTGAGGCAAACAACTATGAGTGACAGGCCTAGGATTGTGTAACTGGTAAGTGACTGAGACCATATTTGAACTCAGGCCTCCTTGACTCCAGAGCCAGTACTCTACCCACTATGTAACCTAGCTGCATCAGGCATGGAAAAGAAAAATTTGACCAGGGTGACAAAATAGTATATACCATAAGTAAGATATCTGAGGAAATAATTATACATAATTTTAATAATGATTTTTCTTCTCTTAGCCCCTTGGAACCAAGCAGAACATATCCTGTCCTCTCCCATATAGCAAGTCTTCAAATACTTGAAGACAATTATATGTCACACCTGGGTCTTCTCTTCTCCAATTTAAATGTTCCTAGTTCCTGCAGTATATCTTTGTATGACATCTTTTGAAGTAAAATAAAAATCTTGCAGCCAATATACATATTCAAGAAAAAAATTTCCAAATTGATTGTGTCCTAAAATGTATTATTCTTCATCTTCAATTTTTCACCTCTTTGTCTGAGACTAAGTAGCCTGGCCCTCTGGAATCTTGGTTGGTCCTTGCATTGGCTAGCATTCTTATGTTTAAAATTGTTTGTCTTTGCAAGCTTGTTGTTATTATAAAATATTATAAATTGTTCTGGTTCTTCTTGATTTACTCTGCATCAGGTCATACAATTTTACCCAGGTTTCTGTGACTATACTTTCTTTTTATCATTGCTTATGGCAAAATAGTATTCCATCATATTCAAATGCTACTATTTTTTGTTATTCCCTAATTCAGGGCTTAAACTTTTTCTACTAGTGAACACTTCAGTGCTTCTTAAACTGTCATTCATTTGGAGTTGCCACACACAATTTAAGAAGCACTGCTGGGATGGGCACCCTCTTAATTTCCAGTTGCTTGCCACTACCTAAGGAGTTGGTATAAATATTTTTATAGCTATAACTCCTTCACCTCTGTTTTTGATTTTTTCGGTTATATGATTAGTAGTGTTATTACTAGGTCAAAAAATGAGACCAGGGGTGGAGCCAAGATGGCAGCTGGAAAGCAGGGACTAGCATGAGCTCCCCGCAGAGTCCCTCCAAAAACCTATAAAAAATGGCTCTGAACCAATTCTAGAACTACAGAACCCAGAAAATAGCAGAGGGAAGCAGGGCTCCAGCCCAGGACAGCCTGGATGGTCTCTGGGTAAGGTCTATCACACATAGAGCTGGGAGCAGAGTGGAGCGGAGCAGAGCCCAGCATGGTCAGCATGGACCAACCAGACCAGGAGCCAGGCAGAGCGTGCCCTAGAGCCCTGAATCAGTGAGCTGCAGCAGTTACCAGACTTCTCAACCCACAGACACCAAAGACAACAGAGAAAGTTAGTGGGAAAAGCTTCTGGGGACAGAGTGAAAAAAGGAGTTCGTGGTTCGGCCACCACCCCCCGGGGCAGCAGAGGTGGGGCAGCTGCAGAACTACAGCTGCAGCTGCTTCCGGCCCCAGACCCACCTGGTGGGAGGAATTAAGTGGCAGATCAGAGCAGGAATGAAGAGCCTGCTGAAAATCTAAGTCCAGTCTGGGTTGGGGGTTCTTGGGGAAGGAGGAGTGCTGGTGTGGCAGAGCTGGCGCATCCCCCCAGGCTTGGAACATAGTTCTCTTAACTCTACAAGCAGTCATATGCCTCTGAAAAACTCAAGGGTCAAGTTAGTTGGCTGGGAATATGACCAGGCAGCGAAAACGCATCCAGATTCAGTCTCAGACTTTGGAATCTTTCTTTGGTGACAAAGAAGACCAAAACACACAGCCAGAAGAAATCAACAAAGTCAAAGAGCCTACAACAAAAGCCTCCAAGAAAAACATGAACTGGTCTCAGGCCATGGAAGAGCTCAAAAAGGAGTTGGAAAAGCAAGTTAGAGAAGTAGAGGAAAAATTGGGAAGAGAAATGAGAAGGATGCGAGAAAACCATGAAAAACAAGTCAATGACTTGCTAAAGGAGACCCAAAAAAATACTGAAAAATACACTGAAGAAAACAACACCTTAAAAAACAGACTAACTCAAATGGCAAAAGAGCTCCAAAAAGCCAATGAGGAGAAGAGTGCCTTGAAAGGCAGAATTAGCCAAATGGAAAAGGAGGTCCAAAAGACCACTGAAGAAAATACTACTTTAAAAATGAGATTGGAGCAAGTGGAAGCTAGTGACTTTATGAGAAATCAGGATATTATAAAACAGAACCAGAGGAATGAAAAAATGGAAGACAATGTGAAATATCTCATTGGAATAACCACTGACCTGGAAAATAGATCCAGGAGAGATAATTTAAAAATTATTGGACTACCTGAAAGCCATGATCAAAAAAAGAGCCTAGATGCCATCTTTCAGGAAATTATCAAGGAGAACTGCCCTGATATTCTAGAGCCACAGGGCAAAATAGAAATTGAAAGAATCCATCGATCGCCTCCTCAAATAGATCCCAAAAAGAAATCTCCTAGGAATATTGTTGCCAAATTCCAGAGCTCCCAGATCAAGGAGAAAATACTGAAAGCGGCCAGAAAGAAACAATTTGAGTATTGTGGAAACCCAATCAGAATAACCCAAGATCTGGCAGCTTCTATATTAAGAGATCGAGGGGCTTGGAATGCAATATTCCGGAGGTCAATGGAGCTAGGATTAAAACCTAGAATCACCTACCCAGCAAAACTGAGTATCATGTTCCAAGGCAAAATATGGAGTTTCAATAAAATAGAGGACTTTCAAGCTTTCTCAGTGAAAAGACCAGAACTGAATAGAAAATTTGACTTTCAAACACAAGAATCAAGAGAAGCATGAAAAGGTAATCAAGAAACGGAAATTGCAAGGGACTTACTAAAGTTGAACTGTTTTGTTTACATTCCTACATGGAAAGACCATGAGTATGATTCATGAGACCTCAGTATTAGGGTAGTTGAAGGGAATATGCATTTATATATATATATATACACATATATATGTATGTATATATATGTTTATGTATATATATAAGTGAATGTGTATGTATATAGCTATGTGTATATGTATGTATGTGTATGTATGTGTATATATGTATGTGTGTTTATATATATATATATGTAAAAGAGAGAGAGCAGTCACAAGGTGAGTTGAAGATGAAGGGAAGATATCTAAAAGAAATAAAATGAAATTAAGGGATGAGAGAGTAACATACTGAGAGAGGGAGATAGGGAGAGATAGAATGGGGTGGATGATCTTTCATAAAGGTGGCAAGAGGAAGCAGTTCTATGGGAGGAGGGGAGAGGGCAGGTGAGGGGGGAATGAGTGAACCTTGCTCTCATCAGATTTGGCCTGAGGGGGAATACCATACATACTCAGTTGGGTATCTTACCCCACAGGAAAGAAGAGGGAGGAAGATAAAAAAAAAAATAAAAGGCAGGGGGATGATGGAGGGGAGGGCAGATGGGGGTGGAGGTAATGAAAACAAACACTTTGGAAAGGGGACAGGGTCAAGGGAGAAAATTCAATAAAGCGGGATGGGTTGGGAAGGAGCAAAATGTAGTTAGCCTTTCACAACATGAGTATTGTGGAAGGGTTATACATAATAATACATGTGTGGCCTAGGTTGAATTGCTCAACTTCTTAGGGAGGGTGGGTGGGAAGGGAAGAGGGAAGGGAATTTGGAACTCAAAGTTTTAAAATCAGATGTTCAAAAAAAAAAAGTTATTGCATGCAACTAAAAAATAAGATACACAGGCAATGGGGCGTAGAAATTTATCTTGCCCTACAAGAAAAGAAGGAAAAACAGGATGGGAGGGGAGTGGGTGATAGAAGGGAGGGCTGACTAGGGAACAGGGCAACCAGAATATATGCCATCTTGGAGTGGGGGGGGAGGGTAGAAATGTGGAGAAAATTTGTAATTCAAACTCTTGTGAAAATCAATGCTGAAAACTAAATATATTAAATAAAAAAATGAGACCAATTTTCTTATTTTGGGGACATGGTTACACATTATTTTCCAGAAGGGCTGGGCCAAATCACAGCCCTGTGAGCAATGCAAAACTGTGCTTGTTTTCACATAGTCTGTCCAATATTTGCTGTATTCTTTCTTACCTTTTTGTTTTGTCAAATTTGTCATTGTGATGGTGTGAGATAAAACCTCAAAGTTACTTTAATTTGCATTCTCAAATTATTTGCAATTTGGAGCTTTTTGTCATATGATTATATATAACTTGGATTTTATTTTTCCTTTGAAAATTGTTTCTTATATTCTTTGACCATTTATCAATTGGGGAATGACTATTATCCTGATAGATGTGAAACCATTCTTTTTTATTTCATGGATAAGGAACTTTTATTGCAGAAACAATGTGCTTTTTGTCCCAGTCAAGTGCTTCCCTCCTAATTATATTTTCAATGATTTTAACAAAAACTTTAAAATATAGGAAATCCAAATTTTTCATTTTATCTTCTATGATCTTTTCTATTTTTGTTTGGTCCTGAGTTCTAACAATTATTATTATTTTATTATCTATTGTTAATAATTTCTTTTAAAGATATTTCCTTCAGATTTCATTTTATTTAAAAATACTATTTTATTTCCTTTTCAGGTATTGCTCCATTTTTTCAAGGAATTCTGATCTCATGGCCAAGATACAATTTTCTTTCGGATTTTCCTTTTAGAAGTCTTTGCAAGATTCTCTCCTTTGTCTTGTGTCTTGGCATTTTAACTACTGTAACGTGAGGTATCCCAAAAGTCTTAGTGAAGTTTTAAGTGTTAATAACTTCAAAAGCATAAATGCTACAAACACAAAAATTGAAAGATTAGTTATTTACATTTTAAAATATCAATGACATTTTATTTAAGTTCATCAAAATTATTGTTTGTATTATACTTTAGTTAATTTTTTGAATTTCTAAAACTTTCTTCAGCTACCACTCAGAGATTCACAGGATTGTACCTGTAATTCTAGCCTTACTATCATCCAAGGAAGGAGTTTTTCATGTGTTAGTGAAAATTTTGATGTAATCTCACAAGAAAAAAAAATCTAATAGGGATAAATCAGGTCACTGAAGTAATCAAACAAGAGGTCCTCCTCTGCCAATCCACCAGTGTAAGAAAGGGTCATTCAAAAATGTTGCATATTCAATGAATAATGAGTGGGGGCTATGTTTTTCTAAAATTAAAATTCTAAATAAATTGTTTAAAAGTCACAAAAATCTGTTAAGTGTAAAATAAATAAAATTAAAATGATGGGTTTTTTTATTAAGTTTGTACCATTAAAATTTCTGAAGTTGTTAAAACTTAGACTTGCACTACTACTTTTAGGACATACTTATACATGCATACATATGTACATACATGCATACACACATATATGTATACTCATATGCATATATACACATATAGATATGTACATACAAACATACATATATACATGTGTTTATGTGAGATATCTGTTGCTCTGGACCTATGGAGTCTTCCAGCCAGCAGCGTGTATGTACACATAAATGCACATATACAGACATGAATATATATGTTTATTTATACATTTATACATGTATATATGTATTTTTATTTATCTTTTACATCTTCATTTTTTCATTCTTCTACCCTGATTTCATGAATTGGGACTTTCTATTGGGGCCTGCCTCCGAACGCTTCTAGAAAAAATTTTCATCTCTTATATCACCCTGGTCACTATAATCTGGCGTCCTACTATTATACTCCATAAAATGTAAGTGATGTTTTATTTAAGAAACTCAGCCTTCTCAGGCTAGGGAGGTGCAAATTTTCAGTGGTGTCTAAGCTATCTGTAGATCATGGTCTGATCTTTCTCCTCCTTGTCTGAACTTTGTAACTCTGCACCTAGGTTTAAGTCTAGGCTGTACAACTGTAGGCTTGTCCCTACATGGTACTGTAATAGGTAGCTTGTCATCTCTAATTCATGTTAGGTCTAGAGCAAGAGATCTATAACACTCTGTCCACCACCCCTCAACAGGTCCAGTATTTTTGTCTGGTCACTTACCTTGGCCTCAGTAGAATCTGGAGTAGGAGTAACAGAGTTGTAGGCCTAATATTGGTCTGGTCCAATAGAGTGAATCTGAGATTCTTTTTCCTCCTTATTGAGAATAACAGTTCTGTAATCACATACCTGGTCTATACCCATGAGTTGAATGAGAAATTCTTCTCTGTGATGAGAGAGACAGACCCAACTTCTATTACACAGTTCCTGCCCTTGTCACTGCTTGTGGTTTTAAATAAAAATGTTGACCTGGGAAATGATCTATTATGGTTTTTCTTTGGAGTTTCTGATCACTTTGTCCTGGCACTCTTGGTTGTTTTTAGTCATTTCAGTTGTATTCAACTCTGTGTTGCTATTTGGGGTTTTCTTAGTGAAGATACTAGAGTGGTTTGCCATATTCTGTTTTAGCTAAGTCAAACAGGGTTAAGCAACTAGTCCAGGGTCACACAGTTAGTAAGTGTTCGAGACCAGCTTTGAACTAAGGAAGATGTGACTTCCTGACTCCAGGCCTGACATTCTATCTACTGTACCACCTAGTTGTCACTGAAACTATCACTAGATTTTTGTTTGAGTGGTTTTTGGATATTGCTTCTTCCTTCACTGTTATCTTTGTGGGTTATCCTTTGTGTTTAGTATGTGTGGAAAGATCACCATGAAAATAAATGCATGTTAAGCAACATTGGTTGTAGTAGTAATGGCATTACTACTACTAATGCTACTGTTGGTAGTACTAGTACTAGTATTATTGGTAATAGTAGTACTATTACTACTACTACTACTAACGAGAATTTATTAACACATGCTATGTGCCATGTGCTTTACAAATAAATAAAAGTTTATTATTTATAATCATTTTTATAAATGGGCTTGGGATAATTTTGTTACTAAAAGAGGAATTTATTTTTATTTGACAGGAGATTTGAAGAAGCTCATGGATGCTGATTTATGACATATTGTGATTCCAGGAATTAAAGAAATGAATCTACCATAGTTTTCCCAGGGAGCAATTGTATCACACAACTTGATGGTTTACATCTTTCATTTGAGAATCTTAAAGAGGTGGAAAAGTATTTGATAAAGAACAATTAAGATACAAATATCTCAAGCTAAATAATTTCTGCAATGGGGAGAATTGATGTAGGTATAGCTTTTGTCAGATAATCAATTGATTAAACTAGTAAACACCTGTCATGTGCTAAGCACTGTGTTCCATGCTGTTGATTACATTTTTAAAAGAGAACATATACCTGCCATTAAGGAACTTATATTCTAATGGGGAATGCACACATAGAGATGTACAGAATGCATGAAAATTGCATACAAAATAACTTTGAGAAGGAGGCACCTAAAGGGACAAAGAACAGCCTCATGTAGGAAGGGCTGTGTGAACCAACATAGAATAGATATTAAATACAGTTGTTACTCTAAGGAATAGAGTATAGATAGAATGTGAACTTCCTGATGGCAAAGGTTGTTTAGTTTTTTTATGTTTCCTGACCTACTACAATGCCTAGTCCATAGTAGGCATTTAATAAATGTTGATTGAATAATTGATTGAACATTTGTTAAAGATTTAAGTGATAGGGCCCTCCTCCCACCTAAACCATAAATATTACATATCTTATACATGATGTAAGATAAACAAAAACATACAGCTAATTCAAAGACTGGAATCAAGGTGGCTTCTGGGAGATTAGCATAGAGGACATAAATTAGATCTCAGCTCTTACTATTCCTTGAGGAACCTTTCCACTGATTATAATATTGATCTAATTGTATTGCCAGAAACTATTAATTGTCATAGAAACATCTTCTGGTGTCTCTTCTTCTTGAAGATATCTCAGTTTAGTCTGTTTTTATTTGATATTTAAACATATATATCTCTTAATCAGTCTAAGTTTATGGGTGATACCTCAAACAAAATAGTGCTGAATTTTTCTGATATAGGTTTTCTCCTCAAATATGTGATACAAGAGACTGTGGTAATAGGTAAACATTATTTTGGCATTATGTTCTAGATCTGAGGTGTCAAACTCAAATAGAAATGGATCTCTACAAGCAGCATAGCTACTAAGAAAAACCACAAATTAACATTATAGATATTTTACTTTATTTTAATTTATTTGGTGAAATATTTCTGTGTTATGTTTTAATCTAGTGCTGCACTCTGGAGTTTCTTGACACCTCTGTTTACATAATAGATATCTAAGAGTATCTACACACATGAAGGCAGAAAGATGTGAGTGACAACAATTTTAATAACAATATTCAATATTTACCTACAGGATCATGTATGAATTCCTCTGTTTGGTTTTTAAAACTTTGCACAACTTGGCCTCTTCCTACCTTTCCAGTCTTTTTATATTTTCTTCCTTCCATATTCTCTAAGATCTGGTGACACTGGCCAACTTGCTATTTCCTTCACATGATTCTCAATCTCTACCTTTCAGTTGTGTGCTTCCTCACTGGGTATACCCCCATGCATACAATTCTCTCCCTTTGACTTCCTTCAAGACTCATCATAAATCATGTAATTCCATCTTCATAAATGTCTTTCCTCAACCTCATATCTACCCTATGACTTCCCATCACTCTACTACTATTACTAGAATCATCCCTCAGAGATTAGCTGCTATTTACAATGCAAATATCTTGCATTTACATAATTGTTTGCAGGTTCTCTATCCCCTTAAAATATGAGCTTCTTGAGATCAGGGACATTTTTTCCCCTTTCTTTGTTTCTTATACACTAAGCACAATACCTAATACAAAAATGTTTGATAAAGGCTCACAGACTGATGCTAAAAATATTCTACAAATATAATAATTCTGAATATATTTACCACAGCTAGCAGAGATTACTTTACTTTTACATGTGAAGATAATGGAGTGTACTGACAATAGTGATACAATTGGTCAAAAGGAACTTTGGTTGCGATCCTTTCTCTGTTATTGTTTATAGATTAGGCAAAGCCCAGTGAGCTACATTTTTCTCATTTGCAAATCTGGGGTAACAACACTTGTACAACTTACATTACAGTGTTCTTGTGATGTTAATATGAGATAATGTATGTAGTAATACGCTTCATGAACCTTAAAGTCTATAACGATATCTGTTGTTATTATGTAGTGTGATGAAGATTGTGTGTGTGTGTGTGTAATTGTCAAAAAATACTTATGATATTGGGGTCATGATTGTGTATATGTTAACACAACAGGTATATAGTTCAGTAGCAATCAACTGGTCAATTTTGAAATGATTGCTTTTCATGTGTCTGTATCAGTCTCGTTGATACTAGACAAATGTGAAATTTATAAGACACTTTAAAATCTCATTCAAGCTTTAGAACAAGCCTGTGGGATAGGTTGTTGTTCAGTCACACCTTATACTTTGTGACTACATTTGGGGTTTTCTTGGCAAAGATACTGGAGTGTTTTGCTTTTCCTCATTTTAAGATGAGGAAACTAAGGCAAAGAGGGTTAAGTGACTTGCTAGGGTCACACAGCTAGTAAAGTGTCTGAATATGGATTTGATTTCAGGTTTTTCCTGACTCCAGGCCCAGTGTCCTATCCGCTACAACACCTAGGTGCTCTGTGAGATAGTTATTATAAATATTTCTATTCCCATTTTATAGGGGAGGAAAATTTAGGTTGAGATGGGTAAAATGGCTTGTTCATGGTCACATAACTAATTTCAGATTTGGACTTCCATTTTTCTAGTTCTAAATCTATCATATACACTCTACCATCCCATATTTCTTTTTTTGTTGTTGTTGTTGTTGATAGTATTCTTTTTTTAAAAGTATTTATTTACTTATTCTTACTTTTCAACATTCATTTTTATAAGACTTTGAGTTCTAAATATTCCTCCTTTTCTTGCTTCTACCTCCACAAGACAGCATGCAATTTGATGTAGGCTATACATATATAATCATATTAAATGTATTTCCACATTAGTTGTGTTGTGGAAGAAGACTCAGAACAAAAGGGAAAGACCACAAAGAAGAAAAAAAACAAAAAAAGAGAAAATAGTATACTTTGATCTGCATTCAGATTCAATAGTTCTTTCTCTAGATGTGGATAGCATTTTCCATCATGAGTCTTTTGGAATTGTCTTAGATAATTGCATTGCTGAGAAGAGCTAAGTCTAACAAAGTAGGTCATTGCATAATGTTCCTTTTTCCGCACACACTGTCCTCCTAGTTCTGCTCACTTAACTCAGCATCAGTTCATTCAAGTCTTTCCAGGTTTTATTGAAATCTGCCTGCTCACCATTTCTTCTGGAGCAATAGTATTCCATCGCATTCATATACCACAACTTTGTCAGCCTTTCTCTAATTGACGAGCATTCTTTGAATTTCCAATTTTTGCTACCACAAAAAGAGCTACTATAAATACTTTCATACATGTGATTATTTTTTTTCATTTTTTATTGATCTCTTGGGATACAAACCTACTAATGGTATTGCTGGACCAAAGGGTATGCACAGTTTTAAATGCCTTTGGGTATAGTTCCAAATTGATCTCCAGAATGATTGGATCAGTTCACAACTCCACTAACAATACATTAGCATTCCATTTCCCCCCACATTTTCTCCAATATTTATCATTTTCCTCTTTTGTTATATTAGCCAATCTGATAGTTGTGATGTATCAATGTGTATTTCTCTAATCAATAGTGATTTAGAGAATTTTTTTCATTTGACTATAAACAGGTTTAATTTTTTTTGTCTGAAAACTGTGTTTCATATCCTCTGACCATCAATTGGGGAATGACTTGTATTCATAAAAATTTGACGCAGTCCTCTATATATTTTAAAAATGAGTCCCTTATCAGAGACATTGGCTGTAAAATTTGTTTAACAGCTTTATTCTTCCCTTCTAATCTTGATTGCATTGACTTTGTGCAAAAAGCTTTTTAATATAATAAAGTCAAAATTATCCATTTTGCATTTCATAGTGTTTTCTGTCTCTTGTTTGGTCATAAATTCTTCCCTTATCCATAGATCTGAGAGGTAAACTATTCCTTGCTCTCCTAATTTGCTTATAGTTCCACCCCTTACATCTAGATTGTGCACTCATTTTGACTTTATTTTGGTAGATGGTGTAAGATGTTGGTCTATGCCTAGTTTCTGCCATGCTGTTTTCCAATTTTCATAGCTGTTTTTGTCAAATAGTGAGCACTTATCCAAGAAGTTGCAGTTGTTGGGTTTATCAAACAAAGGATTACTATAGTCATTGATTACTGTGTCTTGTGTACTTAAACTATTTCACTCATACACCACTCTATTTCTTACCAGTACCAAATAATTTTGATGATTGCTGCTTTATAATACAGTTTTAGATCTGATACGGATAGATCACTTCCCCTTGCATTTCTTTTTATTAGTTCCCTTGACATTCTTGACCTTTTGTTCTTCTGCATCAATTTTGTTATTAATTTTTTCTAGCTCTATAAAATATTTTTAATAGCTTGATTGGTATGGCACTAAGTATTTAGGTAGAATTGCCATTTTTATTGTATTAGCTTGTTCTACCCATGAGAGTTGATTTTTTCCCAGTTATTTGTATCTGACTTTATTTGTGTGAAAAGTGTTTTGTAATTGTGTTCATATAGTTCCTGGGTTTGTCTGGGCAGGTAGACTACCAAATATTTTATATTGTCTACAGTAACTTTAAATTTAATTTCTCTTTCTATCTCTTGCTGTTGGGCTTTGTAGGAATATATAGAAATGCCAATGATTTATGTGGTCTTATTTTATATCCTACCACTTTGCTAAAGTTGTTAATTATTTCAAGTAGTGTTTTAGATGATTCTCTAGGATTCTCTAAGTATACCGTCATATCATTTTCAAAGAATGATAAGTTAGTTTCTTCTTTGCCTATTCTAATTCCTTCAATTTCTTTTTCTTCTCTTATTGCTAAAGCTAACATTTTTAGTTCCATATTGAGTAACAGTAATTATAATGGGCATCTTTGTTTCACCCCTGATATTACTGGAAATGCAGCTTATCCCCATTATATATGTTTGCTGATGGTTTTAGATATATGCTACCTATAATTTTAAGGAAAATTACATTTATTCCTGTGCTCTCTAGTATTTTTTAATACGAATGGGAGTTGTATTTGGTCGAAAGCTTTTTCTGCTTCTCTTGAGACTATCATATGATTACCATCCCATATTACAAATTATTCATCAACACTCATGCAAAGTAAAAAGGAAATTAAAATGAATATTAAAATAATTTAAGATCCAAACATTTTCCTCCTAGATTAATAAGTGGAATCTTTCCCACTAGCTGCTTTCTATTAAAGCAGATGAAAGATTTTTTTTACAGATCTGCTATTTTAAAACATTAGAATGCAAAAAACCCAGTACACAGAGGAAATATATGCTTATTTGACATTCATTTTCAAATGATTGCCATAATTATCCACTTTACCACTTAGAAGAAGACTTAATATTTCCAAATTAAATGTTTATTCTCTCTTGTTTAAATAAACTATCATTTCTTATTTTAGTTTTTTTGAAATATAAAAATATAGAATTAAGTTAGCAGTGTGCCACAAAAATGGAATTTCCACAGTTATATTTTTATCCTTACTAACTAAAGCATATTTATCTTTGTTAACACAAATTAATTCCTTATCTTTTGGTTTTTTAAAACAATTTGGTAAAATATTTGTCTCTGCTTGAATAATCTAACTGGAGAATTTACCACTCTTTCGATTATATTATTTTCAGCTGCCCTCTCTGAATGCCATGCATTTTACAAAATGTCATGGGAGAGAGCCCTTATAATGTTTTTTAATATCTTCATAATATGACTACATGGAGCATTCGGCCATTATCTTTCGGAGAAGGAGAGAGGGAGGGACAGAGATGATTTCTTTTGACATAAGTACTGTATAAAACAACATGCTTTTTGAAAAAAAAAAAAGAGTCTACTGCTATGTCTGATTGACACACCATCCCTTGAGTCATTGAAATAGTTTTATCATATTTTGGATAAAAAAATTCACAATCCCATAGTAGTGTGTTGATGTTTATAAATTCATTCCTTGATTCTTTATGAAATCCTATGAATCTGGAATGCTGGCTCTATGACTTTTTTCTACATATTTGATTACTTCATATTGTAATTTACAACTCAAATGTGCAAAACCCAACAGCAGTATCTGAATTAGGGTTTAGCAGGTTTATAGCTTTGTTTGGCCCTAGGCACAAGTAATAAAATTCTAACTTTAAGTACCATTGGGGTTTATGGAATGAAGACATCTGCATTATTATATTAAAATGTTCCTCAGTGTAATAAATATAACTGACAGTAGTGCATGACTTTCTTTATGAAAAATATGTTGATAGCTTTACAGTCTTAAATACTGAAGAAACTGATGATTAAAATTTTATGTGCCTAGTTACCTTCTAAATGCTTAACAGATGTCCATATTACCAGTTTACTGCTGGGTATTCCTAATAAAACTTTTAGTTAAAATTACTTTAACACACTCATGAAAACACTGTATTACCCTGTTTATTTTAATAATTTTCAGAGTTGATTGCCTTAATATTTTCATGGGGGGAACGTGAGATGGGTACTATAGGTGGCAGGTTTTTTTTCAATCTTTTTTTCTGCAAAAATGTTCTAGCTCCTCTGGACCTTGTTTTAAGTGGATTTATAGTTTAGTAGGGCTAGCTTTAATGATATAAAATAGAGATAAATACTCTAACCCTTCTGTTCTGATTGAGAGGAGAGAGAACAGGGATTTGGCTGCCTCCATATTTTTTCCCGAGCTTCCCCTGTTTAGATATGGATCTGTTTCAGCAATCAGATACAAGTCTATTTCCCTCTTCCTGGCCAACATACTGTGAGAAAGTAATCCACCCAAGAGACTTTGGTTTTAATCTACCTTCCTCCACTCCTTTCCAATACACACACTTAATGTTATGAAAAAAAAATAGATGGGATGCTATTTTGATGTCAAAATCAAACTTAGTGAGCATAACAGCATACTGATAGACAAGAAAATGACCCTTATATTAATCAATCAATAAACATGTTTAAGTACATACTTTATATGAGGTACTATTCTAGACAGTAAAGACACAAAAGTAAGAAGAAACAATCTCTTAAGGAGATGACATGGGAGATAAGATGACTTCTATTACTAGGGATAAAACAGGCAGCATGACTCATATGAATAATGCTCTGTTCTACTTCTTGTCTTCAAATTATGTACTCAAAAATACCCAAGTTATCTTATTTCTCCATGGCTGGCAATGGAAAAAGAACAATAGGCTGGGAGTTTATAATTCATCTGTGACATTTGCTGCTCCCTCTTCTCCCCATGTTCATTGCCTTCTCCTATTACAGAAATTCCTTTTGTGTCATAGATCCCTTTGACAATCTGGAGATGCCCTTCTTGGATTATCATTTTAAATGTATATAACAAAATGTGCAGGATTGAAAAAATAAGTCAGCTGTAATATATATATATATACCCATACATGTATATACACATATATACACACAAGCATATATACATATATGCACACAAATAATCTCTTCTTTATATTTACATGTGTCATGTATATATATATATATATATATATATATATATATATATATATATATATATATATACATGTGCCATGTATACAGATCTGACATACAACATAAATTCACAGACCCCAGGTCAAGAAGCTTGGTCTCATTATAATTATATAAGTTCCTTGAAGGTGAGTACTATCTCATTTTTGTGTTTGTTATCACAAGCAAATAGCACTGTGCCTGGCCCTTAGTAGATTACTTAATGGATCTTATATTCATTTTTCATTGTCTCAAACTTGGGGCATTACTTGTAATATGTTGCTATTTGGACACTTTGCTATTAATTGCTACCCTTGGAACATATGTTTTTATGACCTGCGCAGCAGCAATAACGGGTAAAATAGAAAAATTAGAGTCTGTGATGGCATATCACCAAACAAATTAAAGAAAGAACAATAGATTGATAATGAAGATACATGGAAACAAAGGACAATGTAGAAGAAAGTAAACAAAAAAAGAAAAAGAAAATATACTCACTACAAAAGCAAAATATTTTAATCTCAAAGATGGGATGTTTAGAGACAACCTAAACATCATAGGTCTCACAGAAAAACATGACAGAACAAAACCCCATAACACTATAGTGCAGAGAATAACACAAGAGAACTTCCCATAACTTCTGAACATAGAAAATAAAATACTAATTGAAATAATTTATAGATTGCCTCCAAAAAAGAACGAAAAATAAAAAGCAAGGCTGTAAACTCCAACGTATATAATGGTTAAATTTAAGAACTCAATTCAGAAGCAACAAGGTCTACAAGCATTGAGGAGAAAGACATTAAAAGACAAAGGAAAATAAAATCAAATAGCACAAGATTATTTTGTACCCCTGAGAAAACACAGAAGAGAACAAAATAATGTGTTCTTTTTTAAGCATTAATTTGTTTTATTTTTAAATTTTTATTTATTTCATTTTTAATTTATGGAGTAATAGGAATATTTCCATACCACAGTATAATAATAATAAAAAAAGGTGATTGCACGAGAAACTGCAACTTTACTATATACTACTTGCTATTCCTTTTAAATATGTAATAAAATTATCGTGTCCTTTTTTTCCTCCTTCCCTTCCCCCTTCCTGCAGATGACTACCATTAGACACAAATATTCATATGTTATATATTATTATAGAATATATATGTGTTATATATCATATATGTACACACATATGTGTGTGTATTATATACATTATGTGTATGTACAAACATGTAAAATCATTCTATATGTAGTTCTATTTAAAAGTTCTTTCTCTGGATGAAGTTAGCGTCTTCCTTGATATGTCCTTTGTAGTTAATTTGGGTCTTTAGGATAGTCAAAATGACTTACTCACTCAAAGGTGTTCTTGAAACAATATTGTCATTACTTTACACATTCTTTTCTTGGGTCTGCTCATTTTGCTCTTCATTATTTCATGAAAGTATATCTGATTTTTTAAAGATCATTGATCTCATCATTTCTTGTAGCACAGTAGTATTCCATCACAGTCATACCACAATTTGTTCAACCATTCCCCAGTTAATGGGCATTCCCATTATTTTCAGTTCTTTCCAACCACAAAAAAAGCTGTTATAAATATTCTAGAACATATAGATTCTTTTTATTTTTCCCTAATGATCTTTGGAAACAGACCTAGTACTGGTATTTCTGGGTGAAAGCATATAGACAGTTTAATAATTCTTTGGGCATAATTCCAGATTGTTCTTCAAAATGGCTAGATGAGTTCACAATTCCACGAACAATGAATTAGTGTCACAATTTTTCCATATCCCCTCCAACATTTGTGGCTTTCTCCTTCAATCATTTTAGTCAATCTGATAGGTATAAAATGATATCTCAAGGTTGTTTCTATTTGCATTTCTCTAATTAAAAATGACTTAGAGCACTGTTTCACATGACTAGAAATTGTTTTGATTTCTCCATTGGAAAACTTCCTGTGCATATCCTTTGACTACTTATCAATTGGGGAATGACTCATATTCTTATAGATTTGACAAAGTTCTTCATATATTTGAGATATGAGGACTTTACCAAGAAACTGTCAATAATCCCCCCAACTTTCTGCTTTCCTTCTAATCTTGGCAATATTTGTTTTGTTTGTATAATAGATATTACATTTGGATAACATCTGAAGAGCATTGGCTCTCAGGATGTATTCCCTGGTGACGTATCGTACAAATAAGAACTTAACAATAAATAAAAAACACACAAAAGAAGGATATTCTATAATAAAGAGACTTTTTCAACACACTTAGAATAAAAACCAGACCAAAATAAAATTTTTTTTTGTTTCTTGAATACACCGGATAACAGAAATTCACAAGATCAACAAATGCAGGTAGCCCAAGACAGCATCAGCAACAGAGTGATAACAGAGAGACCAATGAGAGACTTTTTTTTAAATGTTCACAACAGCAGTGAAGGCAGAAATTAGGTAGAGGTAACAATGAAGAGGCAAGCCTCAGACACTAAAGACAGAAACTGGCCACACCCTGCAGGGAAAGAAGTAGTGGGGATGAAGGATACCATGTGATATACAGAGGTCAAATTACAAATTGAGAGAGTAATGTGGGAAAGGTAACCCCTGTGGTATCAGGAAGAGAAGAATCTACAGGGTATTTTATAGGGAATAGGAAGAAAAAAATGAAATGATCAGGAATAGAAGGGAGGGCTTGCTTTGGTAGTAGGAAAAGATTTCACTGATGAATACTTCTATGGATGAAGAGAGAGGTTCTATAAACGAAAATGGGGACCTTGTAGTTGATATGGTCTGAGAGGATTTGGTGCTTGAAAAGACCACTTGTACGATCTTGGAAGTTAGAATTCCTAGGGGCAACTGGCACCTAGGAAAATAAGAGGGAATTACCTAAAGATGAGATTTTGAGGCAAATGTAGAAAAGAAGCCAACCGAAGGAGATTATAAATCACTGATGGAGTACATAATCAGAGATATGGTGGTGGGGTGCTGCCATGGGACAATGTCTTCTCTGTCACCTTCAGTAATTGGTTTTCTTCTGGGAGAGAGACACAGTGGAAAAAGAGGAATCTGAGTCATGAGCTCTACAAGGCAGTGTCAGAAACTTTCTGGAGAGAAGAGCCTAGAATAGATACCTTAGAAGTTTTGATTCCATGAGAGATATACAAATAGAGACCAGACAAGTATATGGGTCAGAAACCAGAGAATAAGGTATTAGACAGAAAAAGAAGAATGATAAGAGAATGAGAAAAATCTCATGAGGAAAGGGGAACAAAAAATAAAATATATAAAAAATCTAATCTAATGAACAGGACTAGTTTAAGAAGAGGAGAGGGAGAATTTATATGACTACCTGAGAGAGAGAAAAGGGGATAGCAAATTAAATGGCTAAGTAAATGCAGGAAAAACATAGGAACTAATAAATAAAGTCCTAAAGGGAAAGGTGTAATTAATGGGAGAAGGAAATTGAGAGTGAGTGGAAGAGAGCCAGGGTTAGGAGGGCTACATTTAAAAAGAAAAAAATACTATTGAAGGAAAATGATACTCTTTGTATAGCCAAAAAGGGAAAAATCCTGACTTGAAAATAAAACCAATATTGTAGACAATTGGAGAAAAATACATGAATAACTCTCAAAACTTTAAATTTAAATGGATTAAATGCTTTAATAAAATGTAGAAGACCAATAGATTGGATAAGACAACAAAGCACTGCAATTTATTCTTTAAGTGAAACAGTTAAAAACATATATGTATATATATATGTATGTATACAAAAATAAAACTAAGATAAAAAACCTTACTATGCATCAAGTGAACACAAGTGAGTGTTGCATTCATGCTCTTTGACAAAGCAAAAACAAACATTTAAAAATAAAGAGATAAATTAAACTACATTATAGAGAAGAATCATAGACTAGAGATTTCAAATATAGGGCCCCAAATGTTCCCAAGGAGGCCTAAAACAGATTAAAATGTAATTGGAAAATATTTAATAAAATAAATTAAAATCCAATAGAACATAGATAATGTTAATAAGAGGTTTTCTAAGTAAATATGTGTCCTGCAGAGGTCCTTATATGTGGTTGAGTGGCCCCCTTATCTATTTAACACCATTTCCATAGGAAACAAAACAATATCAGTAATAAACATGTGCTATCTAAATGAATTAACATCTAAAATCATAAGGGAGACATTAACTATCTACGAGAAGATATAAATAGTAACCTAATAGTGAGACAAGAGACCTCAATATCCTTCTAAGTTTTGTATAAATCTGAAAGAAAGATAAACAAAAGGTTAACTATAGAACTGAAGAAATCGTTGGAAAATATAGAAATAAAAGCCATGGCAAGTTTTAAACATAGTGGCAAAAGAATTACACACACACACACACACACACACACACACACACACACACATACACACACACACATATTTCTTACCACCACAAAGAATTTTAACAACAATAACAACAACAGCCACAAAACTGTGTATTGATGCACGGAGATGTTTCAGATAAATGAACAGACAATAATGAAATAAAACTAGTCATTGGTTAAGGGGCCAAATACAAAAGTCATAGAGCAAAATGGAAATTTAACAATGAAATTCTTAATAGTGATTGGGCCAAATAACAAATCATAGAAACAACAATTACATGAAAGAATTATAATGATGAAACTGTACCAAAATTCTGGTAAGAGGCTGAGTCAATCCTCAGGAAAACAATTATATCTTCACACACATACATCAGCAAAATAGAAATGAGATCAATGTGCTAAATATTCATTTAAAAATCAGAAAGCTGACAAGTAAGTGTACAATGAGCACAAAAGAAAGATAAAAAATTAGAGGAGAAATAGGTTAATTGGAAATTTCAAAAAAGCACCAAAAATTATCAATGAAACTAGTAGTATTTTAAAGACTACTAAAATCAATAAACATTTAGCTAGGCAAATTATAAAGGGGGCAGAAAATCAAGTCAATAAAATAGCAAATGAGCAAGATGAAATACAGTAAAATCAGAATAAAAAGAATAATCAAAACATACTATGCACAGCTAAATACTAAAAAAAGAGAACATGAAAGAAATAGAGAAATACCTTCAAAAACACATTTAAGTAACTCAGCTATCATATGGTCAGATAGCTATTTTAATTAACTTAATCTCAGAGGAGGAAAGGGATCTAGTTGTAAAGGAATTGTCCTAAAAAAACAAACAAACAACAAAAATCTCCTGGTTATGGTGGATTTATAGGAGAATTGTATCAACTTTTAATTGGCACTGATACTTTACAAATTATTCTCAAAAATTGAGAAAGAAAGCACTATTTTAGAATTCTTTTATGCATCAAATATAACCCCAATATCCAAACCAGGGTAAGATAAAACACAGAAGGAAAAGCATAGGCCAATAACATTAATGAATATTGACTCAGAGATTTTCTACAAAATCCCAATAGAATTAGAGTGATTTATCCAAGAAACAATTCATTATGACCAAATAGAATTTATACTAGTGATACTAGGATGGTTCAGCATTAGGAAAACAGTTATATAATTATATTGAAAACATAAACATCAAAAACTTCATTATTATCTCAATAGAAGTTTAAAATTTTTTTGACAAAGTATACCATTCTTTTATGCTAAAACAAAACAAAACAAAACCCTACAGAGTATAAGCATTGAGGGACCTTTTGCAATATAATAAAAAGCATCTATCTAAAAGAAAGGAAAGCTTTACACTGAATGGGTATATACTAAAACCTATTCCAGTCAATTAGAGAGTGAAGCAAGGATGCCAATTCCAACCCCCAACTATTTAGCATAATTATGGAAATGCTAGGAACTTCAATAAGAAAAGAGACAATAATTATATGCATTAAGATAGGTAAAGGGATGATAAAACCATCCCTATTTTCTGATGATTAAAATGATATACTTGGAAAATCCTAGACTTTGAACAAGGATTCTAATTGAGAACAATTGATAGCTTCAGTAAAGTTAAATGCTACAAAACAAACCCTCAAAAATCAACAGCATTTCTGCATAATAATTTCAAAACTCAAGGAGCAAAAACAAAAAAAAGGAATCCCTTTCCAAATAATTACAAAATGCACAATATATCTAGGAAATCACCCTACCAAAGCACACAAAAGACATGCAGATTTAATATCGAAGTATTCCTTAAATTAAAAAAATTAAATACTTAGAGGAATATTCAGTTCTCATGGGTAGACTGTGCCAATATAACAGAAATGACAGTACTTACAAAGTTTATCTACACTTTTATTACTATGCCAGTAAATAGGGATACTTTATAGAATTTGATAAAATAATAACAAAATTCATTTAGTAAAACAAAAAAAAATCCGCCCTTCTACATCAAAGGAAATAATGAAAAGAAAGATATGACTGGGGAATAGCATAACTACATTATAAAACAGTAATTATCAAAACCTATTATTAAAGCACAGAGCAATAGGTCACAATTGGATGGACTAGACAAGGGATAATTGGAAACACTGGAACTTAATAAATCAGCATTTAGTAGAATGGAAAACATAACTTACCAAACAGGAGGGGGTGGTGTATCAGGAGGGCAGAGTTTATAATCTCAAAGAGGATCATAAACATGTCTGAAAGGTTTGGAATCGCCGGATATAAGAAACTCTCAAAGTAGAAGGCAGAAGAATCAAAACATTTATTTAGGCTCAACAGTAACCAACCCATGAACCAGCAACCCCATTTTGATATGTTGATCGAAAGCTTCCAGGCCCAATAAGTACGCCTTGAAAGAGTAACCAGGAGGCTACAGAGAAACATGATTGCGTAAAGCAAAATCATGTTTCCCCCTTTTATGGTAATAAGATTACCCACTGGACTGAAGTCTTTGTTCAGCTTCCTCCCGTAGATCAGCTCTGCTACTGGCAGCTCCTGCCTCAGCTGTGTCTGTGTCTGTAACTGAAGCTGCAACTGTAACTGACGATGTAACTGTCGCTGTAACTGACGATGTAACTGTCGCTGGCTCCAACCGAAAAAGGAAAGAGAGGAATCTTCAAGCTGTCCTCTCCCCTCTTATAGGGTTTTTTACATCATCAAGCTCCGCCCGAATGACCAGGGCCGATTGGTTCTTGAGTTGGCCCCTCCCCCTAGGGTAGAGGTTAACACCTCCCCTCAGCCAGCCCCATGACTCATCACACAGGAAGCTGTCTGCTTCCCGGCATGCTCCCCGGGCCTCCTGCCCCGGAAGAGCAAGCCACAGTGTCCAGAGGCTCAATGAGGTAAGCTGAGTCATTCAAAGAAAACAAAGGCCATTCTGGTTACACTCCACCCCTTGTTATAGGATACATAATCTAATCAGCCATGTATCCTAGAACATACATTGTGATCCAATTACAAAGGAAACTAAAACATATCATTCATTATAAAGCAAAACATATCATTTGGTGACATTCCTAAATATTGGTTTACGATTCAAATGTGATCCACCCCTAGGTCCCAGCAAGATAATCTCTTCAATCAATCATTCCCAAAATAATTATTAATAATTCAAATGTCCACCCCTAAATCCTTGTATCCATTACATAGGATCAATAATATCATAACAATAAAACAACACAGCAAGGATAACACAAAATAAGTAAACAGAACACTATCATCATTTCCACCCCCCTTGAACGATTGGGGCTCAAAATCTTGGGGTGAGGGGTGAAGGTCTCATTTTCCATAGCTTCTTCATGCTGAAATTGGATGTAGAGATGGCCCTGCCCCCAAAAAGTCCCATTCCAGAGGTCATTTCTTTAACGAGCTGGCAGGAATTCCAAGAATGCTACATGCTTAGGCAGTCACCGGAAAGTGCAGGGTGCTTAAGCCTGAAGGAAACAAAACTAGCAACAAGGTTAGCCAAAACAAAGGACAAAAAGAATAGACAAGTATGGACTATAATTCTTCAAATAAAATCATCTCAAGTTTGGTTGAGATTTCAGTTATGCAAAGATCCAACATCAGAGCCAAACTCAGGTGGGAAATGTTTCTTTTCAAAAGGAACATAATGAGGAAGCCAAGAGGATCCCACCCTAGATATAGACTAAGATTGTCCTCCCAGCCTTTCCCCAAATGTACAAGTTTTCATCCGTTAATCACACAAGGTCACCTTCAGTCTGAGTGGCTTGTAGGCTTGCAGGAGCAGTTCTTATTTCCCTATTTCTCGTGTTATCAAGTCCTCTATACATTCTGTATAATTCATTGGTTGGAATTCCATCTATCATTTCAAAACCTACTCCTGCTCTCAATAAAGCAGTAAACATTTCTTTCCTTGTTACTCTCCTTTGGCGCCAAGTTTGCTGGTTATTCACCCTTCTCTCTCGAGGAGATCTATCCCCTCCCCAGTCACCTAAGTCATGTAACTGTAAAATCTTATTTATCACTGTTGTAAGACGGCTCCCTACTTCTCCAAGTAATAAATTCAAAATTAGTTGTTTATAAGCAGGGGGAGCTGTCTTAATTATTAAATTCCTATGAGGCAGTTCCATTGAATCATTGTAATATTTGTCTGCAGTTCCTGTCATAATGGCAGTCTTCATTACCTCCTCCTTTAGTCTCATGATACAATCTCTAAGTGAATACCAGGGTCTGTGCTCAGTGGGCCACATAGAATCAGTAGCATATCTCTTATTGCATCCCACAGCGGCTAATGCCAACAGAGTAGTCCCGCTATCACCATCTCCTTGCTGATGATGTTCCCTAAAAGCTTGTTGAACTAGAGGATCATGGCTGATACCTATGAATCTCATGCAGTCTGTCCCATCTACTGATATTCCACCGGCCCCTTGATCACTGAGTCTTACCATCCAAGATATCAATGGTTCTCCTATTCTTTGGCTGAATCTACTCAAAATATCTGTGACCTCTTGCGGTGAGAAATCTTCCTGAATTTCCCTTGTAACTGAATCTTCACCTCGGGTTTCTGTCTTCCTCCTTTTTATGGGTCGAGCCCTTGTCTGATCATTTAACCATCTCCTATTCTCTGTGTGAGGCACATCCTGAACCCCAGTAGTGTTTTGTGCCTCAGCCCCTAACATTGTCTCATTCTCTCTCCACTCACTTCCTCTGCCACCATGGCTAGGACGAAGCAGGCAGTCAGGCTCTTTCTGGGCTGGGTTGAAATGCACTCTGGGCTTTTTTGGTCTCCTGTTGCTCTTAGCCACATTAATAGAAAAGTTCTCATTTGAGTCAGTTTGGTCTCCTGCTATCTGAGATTCCTCTTCTTCCTGTGGGGTAGGAGTGTCCCCATGTCTTTCACTTAATCTCAATCTTTCGTATACTAGCCGGTAGGCTGATAACACTATCCAGCTTTGCCTAGATAGTGATGCCCCTGACTGAATCCCAACTTCTCGTAAACACTTTTCCAAATCCCTAGGATCTCCTTTCCGTAGCCTTGGTTCCCAGTTTTCACAGGGTCCAGCTTTTTCAGCCAATTCTTTTGCTAGGGAGGAATAAAATGGATCCTCCCATCCTGGGATATTCATCTCTTCCTCTGAAATTGTTCTGCTTCTAAATAGAGATCTTATACCTAGCGATCCTGTTCGTGACGCCAAATGTATCAGGAGGGCAGAGTTTATAATCTCAAAGAGGATCATAAACATGTCTGAAAGGTTCGGAATCGCCGGATATAAGAAACTCTCAAAGTAGAAGGCAGAAGAATCAAAACATTTATTTAGGCTCAACAGTAACCAACCCATGAACCAGCAACCCCATTTTGATATGTTGATCGAAAGCTTCCAGGCCCAATAAGTACGCCTTGAAAGAGTAACCAGGAGGCTACAGAGAAACATGATTGCGTAAAGCAAAATCATGTTTCCCCCTTTTATGGTAATAAGATTACCCACTGGACTGAAGTCTTTGTTCAGCTTCCTCCCGTAGATCAGCTCTGCTACTGGCAGCTCCTGCCTCAGCTGTGTCTGTGTCTGTAACTGAAGCTGCAACTGTAACTGACGATGTAACTGTCGCTGTAACTGACGATGTAACTGTCGCTGGCTCCAACCGAAAAAGGAAAGAGAGGAATCTTCAAGCTGTCCTCTCCCCTCTTATAGGGTTTTTTACATCATCAAGCTCCGCCCGAATGACCAGGGCCGATTGGTTCTTGAGTTGGCCCCTCCCCCTAGGGTAGAGGTTAACACCTCCCCTCAGCCAGCCCCATGACTCATCACACAGGAAGCTGTCTGCTTCCCGGCATGCTCCCCGGGCCTCCTGCCCCGGAAGAGCAAGCCACAGTGTCCAGAGGCTCAATGAGGTAAGCTGAGTCATTCAAAGAAAACAAAGGCCATTCTGGTTACAGGTGGTAACTCCTCTTTGATTAAAAAAAAAACTGGGAAAAGTAGTCTGGCAGAAATTAGGCTTAGACCAACATCATACATGAAAGATGTCAAACTCACAGCCTGTGGGTCACAAATCCGTGAATGTGTCCAAGTCAGTTTAAAATGTAATTGGAAAATACTAAACAAATACAAAATACAAAACAACTTAGGTAATGTTACTTTGTGGCTTTATAAGTCAATACAAAGCTTGCAGGTATCTATTTTTATGTGAGTTCAATACCATTGCCTTACACCATATTGCTCAACACATTTTAAATGGATACACAACTTTGATTTTAATGATCAGAGTATTAAATAGAAGAGAAGCAGATCATATATCTATCAGAGCTATAGGTAATGGATGTTTTCTTAGCAAAATTAAAAAAAAGACAATTATAAAGCACAAAATGATAATTTTACTTACTTGAAATTAAAAAGCTTCCGTACAGACCAAATTAATTCACCTAAAATAAGAACAGGAGTGATTGAAAGGGAAAAAATTCTTTGTATCAAATTTTTCTAATAAGGAGTTGGTATCTAAGATACGTAAACTATTACTAAATATATAGAAGATTAATACCTATGCCTCAGTCGATAATTGGCCAAAGGATACAAACAAGCAGTTTTCCAAAGAAAATGTGCAAGGTATTCACAACTGCATGAAAGAATGCTTGAAATCACTCGTAATTAGAGAGACACAAATCCAAACAACGTCAAGGTTTCATCTCTTACCCATCAAATTGGCAAACATGAGAAAAATGACAGTACTTAATACTGGAGAGGTTTTGGAATGGTAGACATATGGTTATGCTGTTGGTGGAGCCATGAGATGCTACAACCATTTTAGAGAGTAGCTTGTATTTATGCAAATAGAGTGACCAAGATGTTCCTTCTCTTTAATCCAGAGACTCCATTATTGGGTTTATACCCCAAGTCATCTATTGATAAGAATAAAGTTCCCATATACACAAAAATATTTCTAGTAATACTTTTTGGGATAGTAAAGAATTGGAAGCAAAGCAAATGCCCATTGAAATGGAATGGTTAAATAAATCATGGTATATGAATGTAATGGAATATTATTATGGTGTAAGAAATGTTGTATATAATGAATGGAAAGATCTGTCTGAAGTTATTTTAAATGGAATATCTGGGATTTCTTGGTAATTTATAAAAATACTGATAAATTATGTGGATTTTTTTTATACTATGCAACTTTAATAAAGATGTTAATTATTTCAACTAGCTATTGTAATTGATTTTCTAGGCTTCTCTACATATATATGTCATCTGAGAAATGTGACAGTTTCATTTCCTCTATTGTTTATGCTTATTCAATTTCTTTTTCTTTTATTTCTATAGCTAGAATTTCTATTTAAATCCTGAATAATAAGGTGGATGATGGAGATTTTTGCTTCACCTGGATGTTGTTGGGAAGTATTCTAGTTTATTACCATTGTAGATAATGCTCGCTCTTGGTTTTGGATAGACACTACTTATTTAAAGAAACGATCCACTTTTTCCTATGCTTTCTAGTATTTTTAATAGTAACGAGTGGCGTATTTTGTCAAGTTTATTTTACGCTTCCATTGATATGACAATATGATTTTTGTTGTTCTTATTAATGGGGTCAATCATAGTTTTCTTAATATTAAATGAGTCTTGCATTATGGATATTAATCCAACCTATCTAAAATGTATGGCCTTTATTGCATATTAAACTCTTCCTGTAAGCTCTTTCTAATATTTTCTATATTTAAAAAATTTTAATTTGTGGAATTAAAAAAAGCTTTCCATAACATAATTTTTTTAAAAGGAAATTGTACATGAAACTGCAAATCCACTATGTACAACTTGCTATTCCTTTTAAATATACAACAAAGTTATCATATACATTTATTTTCCTTTTTTCCTTCTCACCCCCAACAAGTACACACACACACACACACACACACACACACACATAAAATTTTAAACATACTTCTATTCATCAGTTCTTTCTCTAGATACTGAAAGTGTCTTTCTTCCTATTTCCATTTATAGTTAATTTGGGTATTTATAATAGTCAAAGTAACTTATACCCTCAAAGTCATACTTTTTAAAAATTTATTTTTAGTTTCCAACATTCACTTTTATGAGATTTTGGGTTCCAAATTTTTCCTCTAGCCTCCTCTTCCTCTTCCCTAGGATGGCATGCAATCTGAAATAGGCTATACATGTACAATCATATTAAACATATTTTCACATTATTCAGGTTATGAAAGAAGAATCAGAACAGAAGTGAAAACTCATGTTTTTTAAAGATAAAATAGTATGCTTCCACCTGCATTCAGACTCAATAGTTCTTTCTCTGAATGAGCATTAGTCTTTTGGAATTGTTTTAGATCCTTTAATTGCTGAGAAGAACTAAGTCTATAAAAGCTGATCTTTTCACAATGTTGCTGTTATTGGGTACAATGTTCTGATGGTTCTGCTCACTTCTTCAGTTAGCTTTTGTACCTCCTTTTCCATTTGACTAATTCTACTCTTGAAGTAGGTGTTTTCTTCCGTGGCTTTTCTTTTCCATTTTGCCAATTCTATTTTTAATTTTATATTTGTTTTTTTCTTCAATAAATTTTTGTGTTTCTTTTTCTTGACTTTAAACTCTATGTCAAAGTTGAGCTCTGCTCCCTTGTGATTGTCACCTCTTCTTTGCTTCTATGTTTGGTCATGTCTGTTTTCTGCTCCCTTATGATTGGTATCACTTATCTCTGCCCTCGAACTGTGATCTGCAACTGGGCAATGGTCAGCAGATCTATCAAATGCAACAGATTTTGTATCCAGTGCTAGAATAGAGCTCCCCTGGGATCTTTCTGTGACCAAGAGTTCAGTCTTCTTAATGGACCTTAGACACTGCTGCTGCCCCACAATTCTCAGCCAGTTCCACAGCATTACTTCTTCAAAGTCATGCTATACTGCACAGGTCACAGGTCCCTCTTTCTGTCTCACTAAGCTACCCACAGCTGGAAAAATGAATCATTGAGATGTTTTGTTGGCTTCCTCACTCAGAATTCTGTTTGGCAAATTAAAAACAAGTGTGGCAAGAGTAGGGTTGGGAAAGAATATACAAAGGCAAAAATGAAACAGAATTTTGTCCTTTGAGGGCTTACATCCTACTAGATGGTATGTATGTTAAAGTGAGGGAGCAGAAATAGCATGTACAAAGATAAGATATACAAATATATGCATAAATAAATACATATATGCATATACATGCACACACAAGTACACATTGATAATGAGGTTGATGCATGTATTGCCAGAGTTAGTTCAGCATTTGGGAGGCTCTGAAAGAAAGTATGGGAGAGAAGAGGTATTAGATTGATTACCAAACTGAAGGTCTACAGAACTGTTGTGCTGACCGCATTGTTGTATGCCTGTGAAACCTGGACAGTCTACCAGTGCCATGCCAGGAAACTGAATTGCTTCCATTTGAATTGTCTTAGGAAGATTCTGAAGACCATCTGGCAGGATAAGGTACCAGATACTGAGGTCCTTACTTGAACAACATTGCCAAGCATTCAAACTATGGTTTAGAGAACACAACTCTGATGGGCTGGCCACATTGTTCAAATGCAAAATGCTTGCCAACAAGTCTATTTTATGGACAACTGACACAGGGCAAGCATTCACATGGTGATCAGAAGAAGCAATACAAGGACACTCTCAAGGTCTCCCTCAAGAACTTTGGAATTGATTGTGTGACATGGGTGACACTGGCACAGGACCATTCAGCATGGTGTTCCCACATCAGAGAAGGTACTGTGGTCTATGAGCAAAGTAGAATTGAAACAGCTCAAAGAAAATACAGGATGTGTAAATTTAGAATATTCAGCCAAAATGTTCACATGGACTATTTGTTCCCAACCTGTGTTAGAGCATTCTGAGCTCATATTGGTCTGATCAGCCACAGTGAGACATATTGAAACTTGACTCTAGCATAGTGATGTCATTTTGGTCCTCTCTGAGAATGAAGGACAACAATCAATCAATCAATACACACACACACACTCACACACACATACACACACACACACACTCACACAGACACACACATGAGACACAGAGATAGAGAGAACAAATAAAAAAATATTTTCAAGAGGAGGGGGTGCATTGATAACTTGAAGAATTAGAAAAAAGGACTTAATGTAGGAGACTTTATAAGAATATCTGATATCTGAGTTGAAATTTGAGGGAATCTAGCTTTCCATTGGAAAAAGCTGAGAAGGGAGAGCGTTCCAGGAAGTGGAACAGTATGTGCAAATACACAGGGATAGAGATGGAATTTCAGGTGCAGGGGAATTTAAATAGACTAGTTTCATTAGAATGGCCAGGAGTACTGTGAACTTTACATTAATATTGTTCAAAAGTTAACAATAATTGTTATTCATACAGTGCTTTGCATGCATTATCAAAAGGACCTTCAGAGTAACCTTGTGAAGTATCTATTACAAGTATTATTATCCACATTTTAAATATGAGAATACTGAAATTTAGAGAGTTTAAATGATTAAGCTATGGTCACACAGCTAGGAAATACTATAATATGAAACCTCTCTTGGTAAGTACATATATGTACATATTTTATGGAAGCAATTCTTGACTATGTTTCCCCCACAAAGTACAAAAGAATGTGACCAGAAAAAGAATACTATTTAAATAGATAATCATTGTGGGTCCCATACACTGTTTAAAGGACTTAAGAAAAAATATAAAGATCAAAAGTGCATTTTTTTAAAAAAATTGAAAATAATTCAAAATCTTTTGAATTTCATTTTTTCTATTTTCCTATAATTACAAAATGACAATAGAAATCCTTTTCATTGGTATATAGTAAATCCAGCATAAATGTGTAAATTTTGAAACTAATGTGCAATGGGTCTTTAATCTGCTTCTTTCTAATTGAGCATTTATCTGACCTCAGAAATTACTTAGAGAAACCAAGGAGTAAGAATTTCTTACAGCTTATAGTAAAAGTACTGCAGTGAGGTAACTCAAGAGAAGGGTAGTATAAAGTTCTTCTTCAGTTATTCTTTGATCCTTCATGTAAGAATAAAATTAACTGTCAAAACCATCCTTCCTCTCTGATTTTAATGATAACCCCAAATCAAGGAAGGAGATACACTAGCCAGAAATTTATCAAACTAAGGTTGAAAATAGTGGGCTGTGATTCTTCACTCCATAAAACTTCATGCCACATTAACTCTAGAAGCCAAAAGACTCCTTGGCTCAAACAAATTATTTCATTAACTACTAGAATAACTAATCCACTCCTGATCTCACAAGGCATCTTTACTTGTTTCTGGAAGAAAGAAAGTGAATATGATCCTATTTTGTGGCATTCAACAACATGCCTTGTTGGCCCCAGATTATATTCTGAAGGCAGGCAAAACAATTCTTCCAGACTTGTACATACAACTAGTCTCTCTTAAACAAATATTTCTACGTCATGAACAAATGTGTAACTGGAAACATCATGATAAGAAGACCAACATCCATCTGAGGTTTTACCATTGACTTGTATAATTGTGAAAAAAATCATTAACCAGTCTTTTCCCCCTCCAATTTCTGCTAATTTTAGACAACATGATATTTTCTTTATTATTATTGAACATTACTTGTTTTTGAAAATAATTAAATATTATAAAGTATTCATATAAATCTAGTAATTTTTATCAGTCTAGTAAATAACTTCAAAACTTTGTATTAAATTAATGAGATCCTCCATTAATCTGTGGGCTCTCTTTCACTATGCCTTCCCATTCCATGTGATACTTATGCCTACAAATTGCTCCTTGTATATCTTGTATTTGCATAGTTAGAGCAATCTGTAATTATGCCCAAAGAGTTATTAAACTTCTTATATACTTTCACCCAGCAATACCACTACTAGGTCTATTTCTAAAGATGATTAGGGGAAAAGGAAAAGAACCTACATGTTCTAAAATATTTATAGCAGTTCTCTTTGTGGTGGCAAAGAACTGGAAATTGTGTGTGTGTGTGTGTGTGTGTGTGTGTGTGTGTGTGTGTGTGTGTATAATAGTAGTCATCTCTAGGACAGGGGAGGGAAGAAAAAAGGAAAAAAAATTACAGGATAACTTTATTATATACTTTAAAAGAGTAGCAAATTGTGCATAAAAGATCTGCAGTTTCATGTATAATCATTTATTTAAATGCTTCTTTTATTCTAAAAATTAAAAATAAATGAATAAAAATTTTAAAGTTAATAAATTAAAAGGTTATTGCTATAATCTAGGTGAGAGATGCTGGAGGTCTGAAATAAAGTAGTGATTCCATGAGTAGAGAAAAGGGATCATATGCAAGAGATATTGTGTAGGGAGCAATGGCAAGACTTGGAAATAAATTGGATATTTGGAATAAAGAAGTGATGAGACAAAACTGAATCCAAAAATTTGAATCTGAGAACCTGGGAGAATTGTAGTGGCCTTACAAGGAATAGGGAAGTTTGAGCAAGGGATAAGTTTGGAGGGAAGATATGTTATGGCTTCAGGTATGATGAGTTTGCAAAGTCTCTTGTAAGTCCAGTTCAAAATGTCTAAGAGAAAATGATGATGCAGGATTGAAGATTTAGAGATTTAGTGGAGAGCTTTAGATTTCATTTATATGGCTATGTGTCAACTTCATAAACCTACTAATTAAAACTTGATAGTTAATGAGGTCATTGAGAGTGTAGAGAGAGAAGAGAGGGGGTTGCAAGACAGATTCTTGGGGAACACCCACAGTTAGAGGGCACAAATATTTGATTATCATCTTGAGGAATCACCATAGTTAGAGGGCACAGTAGGTTTGATGATTCAGAAAAATTGAATGAGGAATGGCCATACAGGTAAAAGGCAGACCAGGAGAGAGAAGAATCATGAAAATCCATAGAAGGAAAGGGAGAATGGGGTTATCAACACTTCCAAATCTGGCAGGTAAATTAAATAGTATGAGAACTTAGAAAAACAAAACAAATCATTAGATTAGGTAAGCAGAAAGAGTAGTTTTAGTTGAGTGAAGAAGTCAGGAGCCTGACTGCAAAAATTAATTTGAAGAAAGCAAGTAGAGACAATAAGTATAGGTAGCTTTTTTTCTGAAATGCTTGTCTAAGAAAAGGAGGGATATAGTAAGATCCAGTAAAAGTCTTTTTTTTCTTTTTTTGATGGAGATGACCTTTTTATTTTGAAGGCAGACGGAAGGAAGATAGAGAGAGGCTGAAGATAAAAGCGAAAATATATTACATGGGAGGTAATCTCTTTAAAGCAGGAGAGGGTAAGGTTGAGCACAAATGTAAAATAGTAAGCCTTGGCAAAGTGGAGGGCCACTTCATCATCAGAAACATGGAGAAAAGAAATTAGGCAGGAAGATGATATGAAGAGGTTTTGAGATGAAGTGAGAGAAGACGGAGTTATCATTGAGTGGCCTCAGTTGTTGTAGTTAAGTAAGATATGTGACAGGAGAGGGTCATAGGAGGTTTGAGGAGAGAAGAGGTTATAATCATTTCTCTAGCAAGTGAAACAGACAATCAATCAGGAATGAAAAACAAAGAGACAGCTTACTGTTCTGACATTTACGTTGAATCTGAATCACATGAATTTCTAATGTAATCAACACCATTTTGTGACTTCCTTCAGCTCTATTCAATATGTGAGTAGGAGTGGAGAAGGTGGATGGTAGAACCAATCTGAGGCTGAGATTTGGTAAAGAATGAGCAACAATAGAGCAAAGTAGAGAGTGATCAAGTATAAGCAGGTATTGTACACATCTTTCAAATTCATATAAAATATATATGGGAGGTGAAGCCAACATGGCAGAGTAAAGGCAGCGACTCACCTGAGCTCTCCCCCAACCCCCTCCAAACACCTTTAAAAATTACTCTAAACAAATTCTACAGTGGCATGACCCAGAAAAAGGCAGAGTGAAACAAATTTCCAGTCCAAGAAAATGTGTAAGGTCAGAAGGAAAGGTCTGTCACACTTAAATGACAGTGAATCACAGTCCAATGCAGGCTGTGACAGCACAGCCCTGGCCCAAGCAAACCAGGATCAGGCCTTGGGAGTGACTGAATCAGCAGCAGCAAAGACAGCAGCTGCTTCTAGTAGTCTCAGCCCACAACCAGTAAGGGGGTTGAACAACTGGTCAGAAGATTAGAGGGGTCTTTTTGTGAGCAATGAAGCAGGACTATTGTTTTGCTCATACTCAAATATGAGTCCTACTCCTAGGTGGCAGTCCCAGGGTGAAAAGGAGCACTAACATAGCAGAGCTTGTGGCCATAGTGGAAGATGGACCATCCTCACAGTTCCAGGTCAGAAAAGAGTGCTTCTTAAATTGTGGGTCACCACCCCATATCAGTGATGACCCACAGTTTAAGAACTGCTGAAGGGGTTAGAAGTGGAAATAAGTTTTAGATTATACGAGCTTAGAAGAAATGAAAACTTACAAGACAATAAAAGTATCTCTGAAAACAACTGCACAAAACCCTTGAAGCTTGGAACAAGCCATTCTCCACCCTGGAAGCAGAGCCCTACTTTATTTTTTTAATATTTAATTTATTTAATATATTTAGTTTTCAGCACTGATTTTCGCAAGAGTTTGAATTACAGATTTTCTCCCCATTTCTACCCTCCTGCTCACTCCAAGATGGCGTATAATCTGGTTTCCCCGTTCCCCAGTCAGCCCTCCCATCTGTCACCCCACTCCCCTCCCATCCCCCTTTCCCTTCTTCTCTTGTAGGGCAAGATCAATTTCTACACCCCATTGCATGTGTATCTTATTTCCTAGTTGCATGCAAAAACTTTTTTGTTGTTGTTGTTTTTGAATGTCTGTTTTCAAAACTTTGAGTTCCAAATTCTCTCCCCTCTTCCTTTCCCAACCACCCTCCCTAAGAAGGCAAGCAATTCAACATAGGCCACATGAGTATCATTATGTAAAACCCTTCCACAATACTCATGTTGTGAAAGATTAACTATGTTTTGTTCCTTCCTAACCTATCCCCCTTTATTGAATTTTCTCCCTTGACCCTGTCCCTTTGCAAAAGTGTTTGCTTTTGATTACCTCCTCCCGTGTCTGCCCTCCCTTCTATCATCCCCCCTTTTTATCTTCTTCCTCCTTCTTTCCTGTGGGGTAAGATACCCAATTGAGTGTGTATGCTATTCCCTCCTCAGGTCAAATCCAATGAGAGCAAGATTTATTCATTCCTCCTCACCTGCCCCCCTATTCCCTTCCTAGAGAACCGCTTTTTCTTGACAGTTTTATGTGAGATAATTTACCCCATTCTATATCTCCCTTTCTCCCTCTCTCAATATATTCCTCTCTTATCCCTTAATTTGATTTTATTTTTTTTAGATATCATCCTTTCATATTCAACTCACCCTGTGCCCTCTGTCTATACATATATATATATACACACACACATACACACATATATACACACACACCTACATATATACATACATAGACACGCACATATGTATATATATGCATACACCCACACACATATATACATATATATGCATATATATGTGTTTGTATGTACGTATGTATATATATATATATATATATATATCAGCTACTATGATACTGAGGTCTCACGAATCATACTCATCATCTTTCCATGTAGGAGTGTAAACAAAACAGTTCAACTTTAGTAAGGCCCTTATGATTTCTCTTTCTTGTTTACTTTTTCATGCTTCTCATGATTCTTGTGTTTAAAAGTCAAATTTTCTATTCAGCTCTGGTCTTGTCACTGAGAAAGCTTGAAAGTCCTCTATTTTATTGAAAATCCATATTTTGCTTGATACTCAGTTTTGCTGGGTAGGTGATTCTTGGTTTTAATCCTAGTTCCATTGACCTCTGGAATATCATATTACAAGCCTTTCGGTCCCTTAATGTGGAAGCTGCTAGATCCTGTGTTATCCTGATTGTTTTTTCACAATACTCAAATTGTTTCTTTCTGGCTGCTTGCAGTATTTTCTCCTTGATCTGGGAGCTCTGGAATTTGGTGACAAAGTTCCTAGGAGTTTTCTTTTTGGGATCTTTTTGAGGAGGCTATCTGTGGATTCTTTCAATTTCTATTTTGCCCTGTGGCTCTAGAATATCAGCGCGGTTCTCTTTGATAATTTCTTGAAAGATGATATCTAGGCTCTTTTTTTGATCATGGCTTTCAGGTAGTCCAATAATTTTTAAATTATCTCTTCTAGATCTATTTTCCGGGTCCTTATTTTTTCCAACGAGATATTTCTCATTGTCTTCCACTTTTTCATTCCTTTGGTTCTGATTTATAATATCTTGATTTCTCATAAAGTCACTAGCTTCCACTTGCTCCAATCTAATTTTTAAGGTGGTATTTTCTTCAGTGGTCTTTTGGACCTCCTTTATCATTTAGCTAATTCTGCCTTTCAAGACATTCTTCTCTTCATTGGCTTTTTGGAGCTCTTTTGTCATTTGAGTTAGTCTATTTTTTAAGGTGTTGTTTTCTTCAATATTTTTTCAGTATTTTTTTGGGTTTCCTTTCGCAAGTCATTGAATTGTTTTTCATGGTTTTCTTGCATCATTCTCATTTTTCTTCCCAATATTTCCTCTACTTCTCTAACTTGCTTTTCCAACTCCTTTTTGAGCTCTTCCATGGCCTGAGACCAGTTCATGTTTTTCTAGGAGGCTTTTGTTGTAGGCTCTTTGACTTTGTTGACTTCTTCTGGCTGTATGTTTTGGTCTTCTTTGTCACCAAAGAAAGATTCCAAACTCTGAGGCTGAATCTAGGTGCATTTTTGCTGCCTGGCCATGTTCCCAGCCAACTTACTTGACCCTTGATTTTTTTGTAGGGGTATGACTGCTTGTAGAGCAAAGAGTACTTTGTTCCAAGCTTGAGGGCATGCACCGTTGATTTCAGAGCTATTTCTATACAGCCAGCTCTGCCACACCAGCACTCCTCCTTCCCCAAGAACTGCTAACCTGGACCTGACACAAATCTTCAGCAGGCTCTGCACTCCTGCTCTGATCCGCCACTTAATTCCTCTCACCAGGTAGGCCTGGGGCCAGAAGGAACTGCAGCTGTACCTCTGTAGCTGCACCACCCCCATGCTCTTGGGGCAGTGGCCTATCCGAGAACTCTGTCCCCCGCAGCTTTTCCCACTAAACTTCTCTGTTGTCTTTGGTGTTTGTGGGTTGAGAAGTCTGGTAACTACCACAGCTCACTGATTCAGGGCACTAGGGCATGCTCTGCCTGGCTCCTGGTCTGGTTGGTCCTGCCGCCACCCATGCTGAGCGCTGTTCCCCTGTGCTCTGTGTGTGATAGACCTCATACATTGACCATCCAGGCTGTCCTGGGCTGGATCCCTGCTTATCTCTGCTATTTTGTGGCTTCTGCAGTTCTAGAATTTGTTCAGAGCCATTTTTTATAGGTTTTTGTAGGGACCTGGCAGGGCGCTCATGCAAGTCCCTGCTTTCAAGCCGCCATCTTCGCTCCACCCTGGGGAGGAGAATTCTTAAAAAATATCAGAGCCCTACTTTAACAAACAGTTAAATGTCAAGTAATAGGCTGGGAAATTAGCAAACAATGGGGGGGGCAGGACAAAACCTCTGACTATAGCAAGTTAATATTGTGACAGGGAATATCAAAACACACTCAGAAGAAGACAACAAACTCAAAGCTCCTACATTCAAAGCCTCTAAGAAAAATATGGATTGGTCTCAGTATATGGAAAAGTTGGAGAAGGATTTTGAAAATCAAGTAAGAGAGGGAGAGGAAAAATTGGGAAGAGAAATGAGAGTGATGCAAGAATTTCATGAGAAAAGAGTCAACAGGTGGGTTAAGGAGACACAAAAAATATTGGAGAAATCAACACCTTAAAAATCAGACCAGGCCAAATGGAAAAAGAAATCCAAAAAGCCAATGAGGAGAAGAATGATTTAAAAGGAGAGTTGACCAAATGGAAAAGGAGGGCCAAAAGCTCACTGAATAAAATGATTCCTTAAAAATTAGAATGGAGCAGAAGGAAACTAATGACTTTATGAGAAATCAAGAAATGACAAAACCAAAAGAATGAAAAAAAAATAGAAGACAAAGTGAAATATCTCACTGGAAATATAACTGACCTAGAAAACAGATCCAGGAGAGGTCACTTAAAAATTATTGGACTACCTGAAAGCCATGATTAAAAAAATAAACCTAGATATCATCTTTCAAGAAATTATCAAGGAAAACTATCCTCATATTCTAGAAGCAGAGGGTAAGATATAAATAGAAAGAATCCACTGATCACCTCCTGAAAGAGATCCCAAACTGAAAACTGCCAGAAATATTGCAGTCAAATTCCATAATTCCCATGTCAAGGAGGAAATACTGCAAGCATCCAGAAAGAAACAATTCAAATATCATGGAGCTACAGTCAGTAAAACACAAGATTTAGCAGCTCTACATTTACATTTAAGTATTAGAGGGCTTACAATAAGATATTCAGGAGCAAAAAGGATCTAGAATTATAATCAAGAATTAACTCCCAGCAAAACTGAGTATAATCCTTTAGGGGAAAATGGATATTCAATGAGATAGAGAACTTTAGAACATTTTTGATAAAAATACCATAGCTGAATAGAAAATTTGACTTTAAAATGCAGGTTGTTGTTGTATTTGTCCTTCTTTCTCTGAGAGAATATCAAGGAGATGATGACATGACTTGCGATTGACTTTGATTTGAAGGAGCACTGTGCAAGGTCACCAGCCTCACTTTCTCCTCTAGAGCCATCTGGGTCCAGTGGCCAGATATTTATGAGGACAATTGGAGATGGCCCAAGATGCAATGGGAAACCCTGGCCCTTTTAGGCTAAGGTCTTTTCAAGTTCTTACTTTGAATGAGGTAACACCCATTCAGTGAATAGGCCTCTTTAAGAAGTGAGTCAAGTGATGTCCCTTTAATAAAAAAAAATAAAAATAAACTAAGAGGGGAAGACCCTCACGGTTGCTGTCCAAAAGGGAAACAGTTACTATTTACATTCACTCTGAGCACCACTTAATGGCTACTTCTTTGGGTGCCCCTGGCTCAGAGGGGCCAGTCATCTTTTAAAGAGGCCTATTCACTGAATGGGTGTTACCTCACTCAAAGTGAGAACCTGAAAAGACCTTTTCAAATACAAGACTCAAGAGAAGCATAAAAAGAAAAACAGGAAAATGAAATCATAAGGGACATAATAAGGTTAAACGGTTTACATTCCTCAATGGGAAGATGATATTTGTAACTCATAAGACCTTTCTCATTATTAGAGGATTTAGAAGGAGTATATGAAGATAGAAGGCACTGGTGTGAGTTCAATATGACAGGATGATATCTAAAAATAAATTTAAGGGGTGAGAGAGGAATGTACTGGGAGAAAGAGAAAGGGAGAAGTAGAATGGGGTAGATTATCTGACATAAAAGAGACAATAAAAAGCTTTTACTATGGAGGGAAAGAGGGGAGGGGTGAGGGGAAATGAGTGAACTTTATTCTCATCAGAACTGGCTGAAAGAGAGAATAACATACACACTCTATTTGGTATAGAAATCTAATTTAGCCTACAGGAAGGTAGAAGAGAAAAGGGATAAGAGAAGGGAAATGGCATGATAGAAGGAAGAGCAGACTGGGGGAGCAGGTAGTCAGAAACAAAACGCTTTTGAGGCAGGACAAGGTGAAAGGAGAGAGAATAGAATAAATATGGGTGGGAGGAATATGATGGACAGAAATACAGTTAGCAATAGCAAATGTGAAAAAAATTTTGGAGCAAGTTTCTCTGATAATGACCTCATTTCTCAAGCATAAAGAGAACTCAGTCAAATTTATAAAAATAAGAGCCATTCCACCAATTAATAAATGATAAAAAGATATAATCAGTTTACAAATGAAGTAATCAAAGCTATCTATATCCATATGAAAAAATATTCTAATTCACTATTGATTGGAGAAATGCAAATTAAACAATTCTGTGGTACTACTTCATAGCTATTAGATTGTCTAATAGGACAGAAAAGGTAAATGAAAAATGTTGGAGGGGATGTGGGAAAAATGATACATTAGTGCACTGTTGGTGAAGTTGTGAACTGATTCAACTATTCTGTAGAGCAATTTGGAACTATCTCAAAAGGTCTATAAAACCATGCATACCCTTTGATCTAGCAGTACCACCACTATGTTTGTACCCCAAAAGAGATAAAAAAGAAACAGGAAAATGACCTATACGTGCAAAAAAAGAATTGGAAAATGAGGGGATGTCCATCAGTTCAGGGAAGACTAAATAAGTTCTTGTATATGATTATAATGGAATACTATTATACACTAAGAAATGATGAGCAGGATGCTCTCAAAAAAAAAAAACCTTTAAAGACTTGCCTGGACTGATGCAAAGTAAAATGTACTGTGTACAAAGTAAGAGTAATATTGGGCAATGATCAGCTGTGAATGATTTAGCTATTTTCAGCAACACAACTCTGAAGAACTTATGATGAAAAATGTTATCTATCCCCAGAGAAATGACTGATGATGTCTGAATACAGATTGAAGCATACATTTTTTAGTTTATTTTTCTTGAGTTTTTTGTCTATATTTTCTTTCACAACATTATTATGGATATGTTTTGCTGACTGCATGTGTATAACCTGTATTGAATTGCTTGCCTTCTAAATGGGGTGGGGGGGTGTGCAAGTTGGAAAGGGAGGAAGGGGGAAAATTTGGAACTCAAATTTTTTTTTATGCTTTTTAAATTTTATTCATTATTTTTATTTTCTTTTTTCTTTTTTTATTAGTTAATTTATTCATTTTTAGTTTTCAACATTCATGTCCACAAGTTTTAAATTTTGTCCTCCTTGGTCCCCTCTCCCTCCCCAAGACGGCCTGCAATATGACATAGGCTCTACATATACATTTCTATTAAACGTATTTTCACATTAGTGAAGAATTATAATGAATGGGAGAAACCATGAGAAAGAAAAAGAACAAAACAAAACAAACAAAAAAGAAAATAGTCTGTTTCACTCTGCTTTCAGACTCCATAGTTCTTTCTCTGGATGTGGATGGCATTTTCCATCATGAGTACTTTGGAATTGTTTTAAGTGCTTGCATTGCTGAAAAGGGCAAAGACTATCAAAATCAGTCATTGCACACTGTGGCTGTTACCGTGTGCAATGTTTTCCTGGCTCGGCTCACTTCACTCAGCATGAGTTCATAGAAGTCTTTCCAGGTTGTTCTGAAGTCTGCCTGCTCATCATTTCTTATAGCACTATTATAGTATTCCATTACATTCATATACCACAACTTGTTCAGCCATTCCCCAATTGATGGGCATCCCCTCAATTGCTAGTTCTTGGCCACCACAAAGCGAGCTGCTATAAATACTTTTGTACATGTGGGTTCTTTTGCCATTTTTATGATCTCTTTGGGATACAACCCCATTAGTGTTACTGCTGGATCAAAGTGTATGCACATTTTTGTAGCCCTTTGGGCATAGTTCCAAATTGCTCTCCAGAATGGTTGGATCAGCTCATAGCTCCATGAACTATGAATTTGTGTTCCAACTTTCCCATGTCTTCTCCAAAATTTATCATTTTCCTGTTTTGTTATGTTAGGTAATCTGATAGGTGTGATGTGGTACCTCAGAGTTGTTTTGATTTGCATATCTCTAATCAATAGTGATTTAAAGCATTTTTTTCATGTGACTATAGATAGTTCTAATTTCTTCCTCTGGAAAGTGCTTGTTGATATCTTCTGACCATTTATCAATTGGGGAATGTTTTATATTCTTGTAAATTTGATTCAGTTTGTTATATATTTTAGAAATAAAGTCTTTATCAGAGATACTAGATGTGAAAATTCTTTCCCAGTTTTCTGCTTCCCTCCTAATCTTGGTTGCATTGGCTTTGTTTGTGCAAACACTTTTCAATTTAGTGTAATCAAAATTATCCATTTTGCATTTCATAAAATTCTCTGTCTTTTGTTTGGTCATCAATTCCTCCATTCTCCATAAATCTGACAGATAAACTATTCCTTGCTCCCCTAATTTGTTTATTGGAACTCAAAGTTTTAAAAAGAAATGTTAAGAATACTTTTTACATTTAACTGGGGAAAAATAAAACACTAAATAAATACAGAACTGGCTGGACCAGTTTGCAGCCACCAAAAAAATAATAAATAAAAACATATGCACATGTATATCTATGTATACACATTCATATGAACCATGGAGAGATAATTTGAGAGAAACTGTAGAAAAAAGAGAAGTTATGTAAAATATATTTCCATATTAGCCATATTGCAAAAAAACCACACACACACATATATACACATCCAAACAAGAATACTAAAAAAGTAAAAAGTGTGTTTCAGTCTGCACTCATAGTCTCTCAGCTGTCTCTCTGGAGGTGGATAGTATTTTTCATCATGAGTCCTTTAAAATTTTCTTGAATGGTTGTCTTTATCAGAGTAGCTAAGTCCTTTACAATTGATCATCATTGAGTTATTATGGTTGCTTTTTACAATGTTTCCTCATTCTGCCCACTGATGGAGAGAATTTTTGAGAAGAGACTTTGTTTAGTATCTTGAGTGAACTGAAGGGTAGAATTTTGACCCTAGATGTTAGAAATCATCTGCCACTACAGGATTGATTAGAAATGGCTTTTTATGATCTTTTCACAGCAAAAATATTTTAAATGCTTATCTATGTCTTTGCATTATTGTTGCTTAAATTGGTAATAAAATATATGGTCAATAACATTAATATTGAATTAATCTTAGGAGATTAGGGATTCTCTCTGCATCTTATCTATTTATTTGTTTCTGTACGAATATGTGCATATACATCCCTATCTATCCATGTATCATCTATGTGTGAGCACTTGATATTTCATTAGGATGTTGTAGCCAGAATGGACTTTGTTTTCTTTGAATGACTCAGCTTGCCTCATTGAGCTTCCCTGGACGCTGGGGCTTGCTCTTCCGGGGCAGGACCAGAGCTTCCTGTGTGATGAGTCGTGGCGCTGGCTGAGGGGAGGTGTGTTAACGTGGTCTACGCTGGGGGAGGGGCCAAGTCAAGAACCAATCGGCCCTGGTCGTTCAGGCGGCGCTTGATGATGTCAAAAACTCTATAAGAGGGGAGAGGACAGCTTGAAGATCCTCCTTTCCTTTTCCAGTTGGAGCCAGAGACGCCTACAGCTGAAGCTGAGCTGCCGGTAGCAGAGCTGACTAGAGGCTAGTGGGTAATCTTCTTACCGTAGAGGGGAAGCATGTATACGATTTTGCCTTATACCATCTCGCTTCTCTGTGGCCTCCTAGTTACTCTTGTGAGGCGGACTTATTGGGCCTGGAAGCTTTTGATGAAAATATCAAAATGGGGACGCTGGTTTGTGGGATTGTTACTGTGGAGTGTAAATACATGCTTTAGTTCTCCTGCCTTCTGCCTAGAGAATTCCTTATATCCTGCGGTTCCGGACCTTTTAGGCACATATGAGATTCTCTTTGAAATCATAAATTCTGCCTTCCTAATATAGATGTCTCTTGTGATCATATGCTATACTAATTATTTTGTTATGGAAAAGGTATTACTCTTAGCACCATTGAAATTCAGATTTTTTGTACAAACACTTTGAGGCCTGTTTTAGACCAGGGCTGATTTAGGTGGGCATAGTGCTTCAGGTTCAGGAGTGGAAATAAATGAGGTACTTGTTGAACACTCAATAATCAACCAAAGTAGGTTTACTGAGCCACAGTATGAAAAGGATATTTGGAAACAATATAGCACTGGTTCAGGCAGACATAGGCCCCTTGTCTCTGTACTTCAAGGATTCTTAACCTAGAGTCTATGACCATATTTAAAATATATGTATGTATGTGTGTGTATGCATGTGTGTGTATATATGTATGTATGTATGTATGTATTTAGGGGCAGCTAGGTATTGTAGTGGGATACAGCACCAGCCCTGGAGTCAGGAGGACCTGAATTCAAATCCAGCCTCAGACATTTGACACTTACTAACTGTGTGACCTTGGGCAAGCCACTTAAACCCAATTGCCTTTCCTACCCCCAATTCAAAAACAAAAAGAAAATATTTTAATAGTTGTATTAAAACACAATTGGTTTCCTTTGTCATCTTGTGGATTTTTATTTCCTACATTTAAAACAACAATCTTGGAAGAGATACATAGGCTTCCTCAGTCTGCCAAAGGGGTCCGTAACACAAAATAGCTGAGAACTCTTGCTATAAGGAAATATATTTAGGTAGCAGGATTTGGTGATTGTAGTGACTTACAGGCAGTGAGATATCTAGCAATTTGAGGAGCACTGATTCCTCATGGCCTAGCCTTTATAGTCCAGGTGTCTAGAAGCTTTATCAATACCTTAGTCCTTTGAACAAATCATGTATTAGCGACAGAGTCTTTGTTTTCTTTTTGCTTGTTAGTTTGTTTTACAGAAACAGTAGCCTAGTGTCTTTGGCAGAGATCTTGCTGTTACCTTAAGTTCTGACACACTGTGCTTTTTATCTGAATCATTACATTTTTTAAAGTGTTGGAGATTGGGTTTCCAATGTGAACTTGTCTTAGTATACTGATGCTGCCTTCAGTCCCGAAGGAGTTTGTTTTTTTTTAGAAATATATGATAGCTTCCATTAAATACTGAAAAATGTATTTTATCCAATAAAATATTTGAAAATCACCATACAAATGGATGTTCTTTATATAATTATACTGATGAGTGTAAGCTTATGGAGTCTAACTTGAATCATGTGGCTGTTTTCTTTTCCTTCATAAAATCATAGTCATAGGATTTAGACCCGGAAAATATTTTAGAAATCGTAGCATCTTCCTTTTATTTTACAGAGGCAAAAACCTCTAACTCCTTCTCATTCATATATGTTTTCCCCCTTTAATATCCTTGTACATCTAAAACTATCAAAAAATTAAATTCAAGGGCCAGCAGTACATTACAGTTTTCTGATTTGTTGTTCTTTGGGTTTTCTTTAGAGGATGACCCATCACAAAGATCCTAATTAGATGAAAGGATGATGTTCTTTTGCTGTTCAGCACTCACTAGGCACCAAGAATATTCTAGGGTCTGCATGGATCATATGGAAGACATGGTTTGCTCTTTAGAAAGCTGCTTCCTTTATCTTTCCTTTGAATGCTTCTCATATCCGTTTAGGCTTCTATATCTTATATGCTCAATATTTTCTTCATTAATCAAGATCTTCAATTAAGGAAAAAGAGAACTAAGTTAACATCTAATAATATTTACATAGTTTATAGTGGTTCGGTGGTCATGGGAGTAACTCTCTGAAGCCAGAGTTAGTTTCTTTTGGCTTAAATTCAAGAAAAAACAAATGTCCAAAAAGTATGTTCTATGTACTTGGCACTGTGATAGGTACTAGGGATATGAGGATGAAAAACAATATAATTCCTCCTCTCTACAAGCTTATAGGGGGATGATGCCATTCTCATAAGCAAATATAATTTAAGGTAGGATATGATGGGGCAAGGGAGAGTCAAATAAAAAATTTTAGATTTTGCACTCTAGAAAAATCAGAGGAAAGACTGATTATTTTTCACTGAGGAGATCAAAGAACATTTAGTGGATTTGTTGGTAACTGATTTGGGCCTCAAAACAAGAAGAGTAAGAAATTTATTTCAACGGAAAAGGTGAATATGTTATCTGCTCCAGAAATGGGGCATGGTGTGGCAAATGCTTGGAGGTGAGAAAGGTACAATAATGTACTGTGGGGTATTATATAAAAGTCAGAGAAGAGGAACTTCATTTAACTGAGAATTAGAGTTGTATTGCTATTTAAAACTGATATTTTTCTTCTCCGGGTTAAAGAAAGACAGCAGGGTTTAGCGGTTCTTTGATTTCCCCATTAGTTTATCATACTTCTATCAAATAACAAGTTTGACACATCTTTGAATTCTACTAGTCAAGAATGTGACTTGACAAGAATGTGGAACAAAGGTATGTTTAAGCAGTACCAATTACATATTGAATTTTCTTTAAAATATTTTAATCTACTACCATGCTAACAGATGTTGGTGTGTTTGGCAAAGATTTTAACTGAATTTATAAGAGGTACTAAAATTGTGTTCCTTGATCAGTATCCTATTTGTTTTACAACATCTCTTGTTAGGCAATGTTTTCAGTCATGCTTACTTCAACAGTGTAGAAGATCAGTGATTTCCTCAATCTTGGGTACCACTTTCACTGATGAAGATCACATAATTTCCATATCTTATTAGATGGCTTAATTAATTTTATGACCAAAGTGCAAGTAGAGAAAAAAGGGAAAAAATAAACAATGCTTCATCTGATGACTGGTCTTCAAAGGAAGTCTCCAAACAGCTAACCTGGCTCTAGGATGATAGTCCGTCTTTTAAAGGCCTTTAATTTCGGTGGAATTTGCTAAATTTTGGATCCTGTTGATGTTGTAGACTCATATTCTACGTATTTGTGTAGAATTCCATGCTTCAATAAGGCATTAGAGCAAAACTGCTGTGGAACATTTTCAAACTCAAGACATAACAATCCTATTGTGCTTCAAGCTTTTAAGGAGCAAGTAGGGCAGTTATCACAAAAATACAAGGTATTAATATGTGTTTTTCCTTAAATGCAAATATAAATATGTTACTTCTCAAGTAAAAACAAAAAATAAAACTACTATGTATCTAGAACCAAATAGAAATTCCTCCTTTAAGTGTTTTTTTTTTTTTCCTTTTTTTTTTGGCAGGGCAGTTGGGGTTAAGTGACTTGCCCAAGGTCACACAGCTAGTACATGTGTCAAGTGTCTGAGGCTGGATTTGAACTCAGGTCCTCCTGACTCCAGGGCCGGTGCTCTACTGACTGCGCCACCTAGCTGCCCCTCCTTTAAGTGTTTTAAAGTTTTTAACAACTTGATCCTAACCTCTCTTTCTAGGCATTATTGGGCATAACTTTCCCATCTCCTCTCAGAAATCTAGCCAAGCTAGCCTTCTCTCTGTTCCTTACATATCCCACTGGATCTTCCCTCTATATGCCTTTTGCATTGGCCATTCCTAAGACTGGAATGAACTATTTCCTTATCTCTGGGTGATAGAGGTCTTTTTTATTTTATTTTATTATTTTTTTTAGGATACAGTTCAACAATCATCTTTCTATACAAATACCTGATTCTCCCAATTACTAGTGCTCTCTTTCTAAGCTAATTTATATTTAATTGCTTTTCATTTATATGTACTTATTCCCCTATTTACAAATATGTGTACTTGTTGCTTTATAAATTTACCCCATGTCTTACCCCATGCTTTAAGTGCTATTCTTGCAATTGTCCCTGATAAACTGCCCCTATTACATAACCCACCAAATAAAGAAAGTAACAAGTCTGATCCTCCTGATGGGCTGATTTAGGCTCATCCTTTTACCAGGAAATGTCACTCCAAGGATATTTAACATCCTTTATATGTAAGCAGTTTTTTTTTCTATTTGGATTACTTGCTTTCTACCTGGAGCAACCTACCAGCTGGTGATACTTAAGCACCATTTAAGAACATTGTCTAACAGCCTCCTGATTTATTGATCTCCAGTCAAAAGGATTAACATGGGAGGGCCTTAGGACCTCCTGGACAAAGAAGTCCCTAAAAACTCCCTAATAGAGGAAATTGTTTTATTGCTTGTACTTGTATTTCTCCTGATTAGCATAGTGCCTGGAGGCATAGTAGGTACATAATGAAGGCTTGCTAATTTATTTAATAAAGCTTAATTCATGTATTGTAAAGGAAGGGTGTAAAATAAAATGAAGGATATTTGAAATGATATAAGGTGGTCATTACTCCCTAGACTCCATGGCTTCTGGGGATGTTAATGAAGGATGTAAACGACTATGGTAAAATAAGATAGGTACAGAATAATTAGGATATATACAAGATTTAAAAAAAAAAGATTAAAAAAATTAAAAGGCAGAGACTGTCAATGTAATCTTTGTACCAAGAGCATGGCTTTTGGAATTCTAGTCTATCTCAACATCCAATTTTATTCCCATTCCTGACTTTTTCAACTTTTGTACCTGTGTGACCGTGGAGAAACTATTTAACCTTTCAGATCTGATTACAAGTTAAATAGAGCTTTCATTAAGTGTTTCAAGCCTTGTGCTAGTGGTGAAAGTACAAACATAAGTAAAAAGATAGAGGTCCCTGCCCTCAAGAAGCTTACTTTCCAAGGTGGGGGAAGTTGGAGATATCATGGGAAAAAATAACTGAAAAAGGCCAGGAGGAAAAATAGATTGTAGAATCAGAAGTTGAGGCAAGTTAGTGGTGAGCATGTCATGTATGGGAGCTTGCTCAATATAAACTTCTAGGTTCTCTGGACAACTCTCTAAGACTTTCAATTGCATTGTATTTGCTGAACTCCATCAGTGATGGGATTTCCCAAATTTAGAGTTCCTTTAACTGAAGAAATCACAGGTCTAAAACCCTCTCCTCCAAACAACAACAGCAGCAACAACAACCACATTGAATGCTTCACAACTGAACCACATACTTTGCCTTCTGTCCCTCATTCTCCTATCAAAATACACAATTGATTGGGATTCTATTTTTTGATGAGGCTTTTTCTCCAAATTCTGCTATGGTCTCTGGTCTATTCTTCTCTATGACTGGGAACCACCCCTCCTCCACCATCAACTTTCTGGCCTTGGGCAACATTTTAGACATCTGGAATTTGCTTTCCCCTCTTGTCAAGGGAGAGAAGGTTTCATTCTGAAGCATGAAACCACTGCAGACCCTAATTGGTCCAAGCCAGATATCAAACGTGTCCTCTATCTCTATAGCACTGGACATACCTTTAATGAGGATTTGAGGGAGACAAAACAACATAGGGAGGTGGTACCCACCGCACTTATTAATGAGGTGATGTTTATGCAATAATCAGGCTTGTAAAATAAGCATTTGAATGAGCCTTGAATTTTTTAAATTACATAATTTCATCAGTTCCAAGGTCATAATTCACAATACGTTTAGAAAAAATGTGATACTTACGCTAGGTTTAGGGTACATGTTAGCTGCAGTATGCACGCACATGCTATATTTCCTTTCCTTGCTTTTATGCTGAGGGATGTAGTTGCTTCTGTGTAAGAAGTGGGTGTATAGAAATTAAAACAAATGAATCCTTCAGAAGATGTCACTTTGGATGTACAACCAAAAATATAATAAATGATACTACCTGAACTTTGTCAGGAACCTTACCTATTTAATGTTACAATTAAGAGCCATTGCCTATTGAGGTTCATAGTTATTGCTTGCCACAACTAGTTTACTTTGTGTATTAGTAATTAAGGTGGGACTTTTTTATTGCTTTCTCTTTTGGAGCAATTATTTAATCAAGTGCCCTTGATGAGTCCTGCCTTTGTTTCTTTGATTAAATCAGGAGGCTTAGATGACCTGTTTGCCTCAAGGGAAAGCCTAGTTTACATGCGTTTGAGTCACATGTTTGTGATGCCCTTTGACCCTGAACAGGGTACATAAACTCAGAGGTTGGTGTTTTTCCTTTGGAGCTCTCACTGACTGGAAGAGTGGTGTGTGACTCTGGGCAAGCCGTTGTAACTGCCCCCTGGCTTTGGTAACCCAGATGTCGGTTTGTATTTGGTCTCTTTATAATGTATATTTGTAATTTGTTTGTATTTGCTCCAAAGTTCAGGTTGCTGGCTTTTCCTCCTGAACTAAGTGAGTTTATATATGTATGTTTGATTAAAGTGAGATTGTTAACCCCTTAAAGTTACTTTCCTTAGTAAAGCAGATCAAAAGAATCTGTGCTGTCAGCTCTTGTTGCTGGTCTTGTTGGGTTTTACACAGCCACATTGTTGCTGCACTTTTGGCATTGATTACTTTGTGCTAAATTTATTATTTTTAAATGGACTATGCATAAATTTAAATGCCTTTTTTACAGAGAGTCAATTTAGAGGAACTATATTAAACCATTAGAGAGTATGTGGTCCACTCTAGGGTACGCTCAAGGAGTTTTTAAGGGTGCTGTAATGGTATTGTTGTTGTGTGATGGCTAGCAAAATAGGCACAATACATCAATTCATTGGAGATTTAGTATCCCAGCAGAAAGGAGGATGCTAATTAAGCCTTCCCAAGTGCAGCTTTTCAGCAATAACAACATTATCCGTGTTGCTACTATAGGTTGAATGCTATTTGAACTCCATAAAGTCTTTTTCCATCAAGAAAAATTTCAGATTTTGGCTTCTGAAGACATTACCTTCAAAGGAGCTCATCTGTGTGCTGTTTGTTCAGGGATATCAGAAAACATGGCAACATGTCACATTTAGTTTGTTTATTTTTTTCATATCATTGTGTTTCTGAACCTTAGATCTTCTTATCTCCTTCCCCAAACTATTTCAAATGTTTAGCCCTCTAACTCAGTCTCCAGAGGTGTCCAGGGGTTTGGGCAGGGATGGATGAAAGCATCATCAACGAAGACTCTGTAGTTGTACAGGGGTGTGAAATGTTTAAAAAAGTCAAACTGAGAGTAAGAGTCTGGAGGTGAAGTTTTCTTCACCCTCTCATGTAAGCTGCCAAACCCCAACCATTAGGGAACACATAAGAGAGAGCTGTATAGACAGAAATGGGGAGAAACTGGATAGATCTTTAGCGCCACTAAAGAAAAATATGTTCCAGAAGATAGAGGTACCCCAAAGAGTCAAAGTTAATGGGTTACCTTTTACTCAATGTCTTTAAGAAGAATATGAATAGCAGCTTATTGGGTAGGTTGGAGAGGGAAATCTTGTTTCTTATGGAATTAAATCAATGGCTTCCAAAATGCATTCTAACTCTTAGATTCTATGTAAAAAGCACATCAAATGTCCTTAGGGAATTCTTTGGTTAGAAAACTCTCTCAACCAATTCAGACTAGCAACTCCTCTATACGTTATTTTCTCAAATTCCATTTGCCAAGACATTGAGAGGATAAATAATTTGCTCAGGGTTATATTGCCAGTATTTGCTAGAGGCAACGCTTAAACCCAGTGCTTTCTGGTTACTAGTCCAGTTCTATAGGATTCAACAAAGCTTGAGAAAGCTATATGTGTACTTTCCCAAATGCATACATAACATAAACTTATATATGAATAAAACACACTGTGTTAAAACATTAGATCACCTCCCCACATGCCATTCTAGTTAGTATAGCAAACAAGTTTTAACAGGAAATAAAATTGCTGAAGGGAACCTGAAAGTCATGCACAAACCATTCCAAAGTTCAAAGAAGCATTATTTATAAATTGTATCACATATTGACTAAAATTCATGTCCCAGTACTATGTGCTACCAAATCAGGAGAAACCATTTAGGAGCTGCTTGTCTGGCCTATGATAAGTAAATTCCAGATAAAATACATACCTCCCCAGCTCCAGACCAACAGAACATGAAGAGGTGTTGATCATTTTGGGATGACAATATCAAAGTTTTACCAATTGTTTTGAGTATGATTTGGATATGTTAATATACTAACCCCAAAGGGGCAAGATAGGAATTGGTTTGTTTCCTCAAAAAACCTTTTAAAAAACAAGGCCTCAAGCCCCACCCCCAACTCTTCCATATCCACAAATATGCTGCCAAGTGTTCCTAACTCTACAGGCATGCCTGCCCCCATTCCTTACTTTAGTGATCAATTCACACACACACACACACACACACACACACACACACACACACACACACACAGAAACACAGAATACTTACATAAATAAATCAAAGGGAAAAAACATGCCAAATGACCTAATTATATTACAATGTGAGTAAATTGCATGTCTTTACATTGTTCCTGAATATTTACCAAAGAAATGATCTCCTTTTTTATTAGCCAAACTATCATTTTACTTTAATGTTATGCTATGTATGGAGTATGTCTGGATATACACTGATTCAACATTTTCTCTGCACTATTTGCACCATAATGTAGCGGGGCCTAGATATCTTTACTCTTTGGGAGAAGATATTGAGTCTTCAAGGCCAGGTCTCTCAGCAATTTGAAGAAAAGGGATTTTGAAAAGCCCTAAGAAAGAGTATTCAGAATAAAAGATAAACATTGGGGCTACTGGGTCTAATCCTTGCTAGTCTTAAAAGGGCAGTAAAAACAAAAGTGAGGTGGTGATATAAGGTATTAAGTTCCATTCCAAGAGGCTTTCTTAGGAGATACAGAATCAATCAATCATTCAAGTAATAACTTTATAAAGCTCCTACTACGTTCAAGGCACTGTGATGAACACTGGAGATGCAAAAAAGGTGTGGGGGGGGACACTCTCTCTGCGTTCAAGAAGTTAACAAATATAATGGGAGAGAAAAATGCAAAGAAACATGTACAAACAAGTTGTAGTAAATATAAATAGAAAATAATTAACTGAGGGAAGGCACTAGAATTAAGAAGGGTTGGGAAATGCTTTCTATAGAAGGTGGGATTTTAGTTGAGACTTAAAGAAAGCCAGGGAAGGCAGTTGGTAGAGCTGAAAAGAGAAAATATTACAGGAATAGGGAGCAGACAGAGAAAATTTCTGGAATAGAGAGATGGAGTATCTTGTTTGTGTAACAGCCAGGAAGTCAGTGTCCCTGTATTGAAGGGTATATGGCATGGAGTAAGGTGCAATAAGACTGGAAATTATGGCGGGGCTAGGTTATGAAAGTCTTTGAATGCCAGGCAGAGAATTTTCTCTTGGCTTCTGGAAGAGATAGGATGCCATCAGAGTTTATTGAGTAACATGGTCTGCTATGAACTTTAGGTAAATTACTTTAATGGCTGAATGGAGAATGTTTTGGAGTTGGGAGAGAGTTGTGGAAGGCCCACGCACTAGCAGGCTATTACCATAATCAAGGTGTGAAGTGATTAGGTCCTGTCCCAGAGTAGAATCAGGTTCAGAGGAGATAAGTGTAAGTTAAGTAATGTTGCATAGGTGAAATCAACCAGCCTTAGCAATAGATTGTTTATGGAGGTGTGAGAGTTATTGAGAAATACAGGATGACATCTACATTGTGAGTCTGAACTATGGGAAGATGATGTTGCCCTCTACACTAATAAGGAATGTAGGAGTGGAGAAAAAAGTTTAGGTGGAAAGATTGAGTTTTGTTTAGGACCAGAAGCAAGAAGATATGCTATGTGTCTGGTAGAAGGTTTCCCTCATTATAACTCTCACTCAGAGACTCCCACTGAGAGCCATAAATACAGATGGGTTGGTGGGGGGAGAATTCTCTGATATTTAATAAAGAAGGGCCTCTTAGCACTTGCAGTCCTTCAGTATCAAAGAAAAAAAAGTGGACCTATCAATCAGTTTGTGTACTAAGGACACACTAAGTGGATATCCTCTTGGGAAATGGTAAAACAAATTGTGGTCTATGAATATAATGAGATCATTGTGCCATAAGGAATTGTGAAATTGGCAATATCAGAGGAAATTGAGAAAAATCTTATAAACTGATGCAGAATGAAATGAGCAGAGAGAACACTTTATATAACAATGATGTTATAAAGAAAAAATGGAGGAAGGGGTAGTAAGGACATATTAATTAAAATGTTGCTGCTTAAAATTAGACATATGCATATGTGTGTGTGTATACATACAGATATATCTATCACATCTACATATACATATATGGGGAGAGAAAGAGAGAGAGATATTCCTCCTCACATGGTTTGTAATACTTGTTTTAGGGGCAAAAATTACTAGTTCTCCTCTGATCATGTTGCTGTCTTCCAGAATTCCAATGTTTGGTGCTGAAATTTCCTCTTGGAGGTGCCCCAAGTTTTCCTGCCACTCCGTAGAGTATTTGAACTAAGCCATGTCTCACTGTATTTTTAAGATAGAAAGGTTAATTTAGAGCCAGTGTGGCTCCTGACTTTAGCCTACTCCCGACTTAGTCCCGTTCCCCCTCCCCCTCCCCCTCCGCCGCCAATTCTTCCATCTCCCAGTCAGAAAGCCACTTGAGGTAAGAAGGAAAGTGCGTCAGTGAGGGGTTGCTGTTATTTTGAACAGTTCAGCTCATTCATGATTAAAAGATTAACGTTCCTTTTTTTCAGGGTGGGGTGGGGTGATGGTAATAAAAGGTAATTATTCAAGGGGATAAGGATTGAAATAACAATACAGAATTGGGAATATGTGGTTTTATGCAAACATGGGGAAACCTAGCTTCCTTTGGTTTTATGGTGGTGGAGGTGGATTTTCTATGCCATTTATTTTTCTATCTGTCTTGTAGAATTGGGTGTCTTCCACTTTCAACTACTAGTCTTCTAGTCGAATCTTGTAAAAGGAACATAAAGGAGAGATTCTGATAAATGCTTTTACATAAATGCTGATTCAGAACCTGTCTTGAAACTGGAAGAGCTTTAATGGGGTTCACATTTGAGGGGGTCTTGAATTATAGCTATATGTACTTAGTAATTAAACTAGTTTTTAAAATTACTTTAATTCATAATTCTGACATCATGTAATTATAAATATAATTCTACAGAAAAGTATTTACAGTGGAGACATTTTATGCATCTTTTAGAAATGTCTACTTAATGTCTATAATAAATTAACTGAGGTCAATAATTTTTGAATTTTATGCTTTTCACATTGTGTACTTTTACCAAAAATGGATAGTAAAGTGCTCCTGTAGCGATTAAATGATCCATCATATCTAAAGCTTTTGATAGTAGGAATCAAATAAATTTCAATTTAGCTTCTGTCTTCTATCATAACTTTCACAAAGACCGGAAAGGGCATTGAAAAAAAATCATATTATTTTTCCCTTAAGAAATTCTCTCTAGTTATTAAGACAGCTCCTTTATAGAGAGTATTATCTTATTGTTACAATTAATTATATTTGGCTATCAGGTGTTATTATTCTAAGACTTGCAATTTCACATATGTGGGAACTTAACTCAATTGATACAGAGTTAAATTTAAAGTCAGTTCCTTTGCCTTGAGCTTGGCCATACTTGCACTAAACCATCTAGGTTTAGAATGCTCCCTAGCAATCATCACACAGGTAGCTACAGGTCAAAAATTCCATTGGGATTTATGAACAGAGGTCATCCTGACTCCAAGTTGATCTCTCTTTCCAATATGACATGCTAATTGACAGAATGGTGTGGGGAGGGTTTCACGATAGTTCACCAAGAGAGAGGTTGAAACCTGTACCTATGTAAGAAGTATTCACGCTGATGGATTGAGGTATCCAATTAATCTAATAATTTTATTTGCAGATAATAATCTATTTTATTATATAAAAGATTAAAATATTTTATGGAGAACTTTTTTTTACTCAAAGGTTTGTTTGCAGTCCCATAGAATTAGATACTAGCTTGGGCAAGTTACAACCTCTGTCTGCCTATTTTTCTTTATTTGTAAAATGGGGATAATAATAGCACCTCTATCCCAGGGTTAGTGTGAACATAAAATGAAATAATATTTGTCAAGCACTTTGCAAACTTCAAAGCATTATAGAAATATTATTATTAAAAACATAGAGTGTTAGAAGTCTCAGAGAACATCTAGTACAACCCCTCATTTTTCAAATGATAAATCTTAAGGTCTAGAGAGTTTGCTCCACCGCCAATCACTTCTCCAGAATCACACATTTGAAGTGTCACTGTCAAAACTATAACCCTATTCCATTAACTGTTAGTTCAGAGTATTTTTGCTACAATGTCATGAGTTCTTATTCTGGAGACCATGGAACTCTAAGGGGTATAAAATAGATGTTATAAACTTTGAATGGAATGGGACAATTTGCACATTTATTTTTACTTATCTCTAACTGAAACTTAGCTTTTATTTATTTAAAAACATTATTCTGAGAGGGGGTCCATAGATTTCAACAAACAGCCTAATGGGTCCATGATACAAAAAAAGTTAAGGACCCCTATGTTACATCATGCAGCCTCTCTCAGACCTGATAGAGACTTTATAGAGAATGAAAATAAAAGAATTTTAATGCATCTTCCTTCAAATCATCTTACCTTCTGTTGGTATTTAGCAATAGATGTAGTATAACAGCTTAGATGTTGAAATCACATGAATTATTCAAAACTGCAAAGAATGCCATTTGGAAGAATTCTTGTATAATGATCTGACTACCATACTCAAAGCACATCATAATTGCAGGACGATGTTTCCAAAACTCAATTGGCCATGGAACAATTTTTAGGCTTGAAATGTATTATTAGAAACTATAAATGCAGGGCTAAAGGGTATGGGTTACTTCCTAGATAAATGGGAATGGACAGGAAAATTTTGCAGCAAAATAGAGAGAATGAAGCTTATTTACATACTGAAAATCATGCATAAGTAATTTTTGATACATACAGAATTTAATTCTTTACTAAAATTATCATTTTTATGGTGGCATGGAGGGGACACTGGGTTTAGAAGGACCCAGCAGCACAGAAGGGCAATTGTAGCTGCTATTAGTTTAGAAAGGTGTTGAGTATCAATTTTGTGATGAACTTTGGTTCTGTTATGTGAGGAACAGCTCGGCTAAGATCAAAAGGCTCATTACCAGGATATGTTGACCAACAAGTGATTTTGTTGCTGTTGCTGTTGTAAATAGCCACTCTTGAAAGCCAAATGCTAAAGTTGTAATAGGTTTGCAACCTACATTATTGAAGGAATGACTCAATGATAGAATTACAGATTCTTAGAAGTGAATCTGATTTACAATTTAATTTTTAGAAGGGAAAATGAATGAATACATATGCATTTATTGAATTTGTGCCGTGCGGAAAGCCCTGTGGGACAAGCTTTGTTTCAAGGAGCACGTGTTTCAATAGGAGACAACATATTATACGATGGTGGAGGTGTGGTACAGCTGGAACATCCTGGTGGTTTAGAGAGTGAAACAAAAGGCCAGATAGGACTGGTTGTGCATGTGGAGGGCACAGATGGTAATGGCTAGTGGTTCTGATGATAAGTAATTCAGTTTTGCTATAGTATAGGGGGTAGACGTGGCTAATATAAAAATATTTTTCATGAGATTTTTAGTGATAAAACTATATTTCTGACCTTGACCTTTGACAGTGCCAAAAAAGATTTTGGTGGTCAGAAATTTCTTTTCTAGGTCTACAGTAGTAGCACAAGCTGAGGAAGTGGGAGTTATATCATTTACAGAGAAATCTGTTGAGTTAAATCTCTTTTGGGGTTACTCCACTAGAACGTGGTGCCAGGTGGAGATTGGAAATGATGCCAGTGGGTTGGGATGTATTCATATTCACTTGGTTTTTAGGTGTAGGGTCCAGGCTAGCTACTTTTTTGAGCCAGAAGAGTGGTATTGTTTATCTTGCTCATGTAACCTTTTTAATTCCCTTGTAGGGTATCTTTGCTTGGCTGGGCTGGCTTACCTGCCAATTGATGAAGATTGGTTAGATGCTGGTCCTGGTAGTGGCAATGATTAAAGGACTACATCTTCACTTTAATACCAATAATACAAATGCTACTTGTGCTAACATTTCCTTATAGAATTCCAATTTAACTAGGGAAAAATACAATTTCAGAAAACCCTGGTTCGTAGGATGGTTGCCATGCGGTATATAAGAAAGGGCCTGACAATGTAGGCTAGAATTCTAACTCAATACTTATTAGCTGTATGACCCTTGACAAGTAACTTAATCTTTCTGAGTTTAGTTTCTTCTGAGCTTTAGTTCCTCATCTGTAAAATGAGGATAAGAGTAATAACAGCCCTATAGTGTTATTGTGAGTATCAAATGAGATAATTTTATCTAAAGCACTTTACAAACCTTGTTAGTTATTCTTTTAATTATTGTTCTGATTAAAATTATCCCAATTTTTATTTTTAAAATGCATATAATGAATGAATGAATAGGTATTTATAGTGTCTGTCGAGTAATAGATACCATGTAGGAGCTAGTGATACAAATACCAAAGTTAGGTCATCTGATGACCTTACATTGTAACAGAGATTCAACACATACAGGGGAGTATTAGCCAGCAAAAAGAGTTTTGTCTTAGCCAGTCACAAGGATTGTTACTAAAGTCACAGAGAAATTACGTGTAATGACCTTTGCAGTAGCCATGGTAATATTGATTAGGCAATTTTTTTTTCTTTTTCCTAGAGTTTGAGAAACAGAAAGTGTAAGAAAAGAGGAAAGGAAGATGAAAAAAAAAACTTAGCTATTGGTTTACTGATAGATGGCTAAATGTGCTCAGAAGCATGGCTAGGTAAATTTGCACCCATTTACCTTCCTGCCCCACACATCCCATTTAAGCAGTATTTAGCCCTCGTTCAGAGTGAAAAATATGGGCAGATTAACATCTTGGAATTAAGGGATTGGATGGTCTCTGGAAATCTAGTCTAGATGGTAATTGCTACAGATAGGAAGAAAGAAGATGGCAGGAGAAGACAGTAGGAAAACAGATGGTAAGATGCCTCAGTAGCCCCTGGTTTTCTAATGGATGACTAGATGGGATTAGAACACTTGTGAGGAAACTTTTCATAAAACTACAAATGTCATATAAATTTGAGTTACATTCATTATTATAATTTAAAATGAGCATTTAAAAAATTTGGAACCAGTAAAAGTATTATTAAGCAGATTAGCAATCTCCATCAGTTGAAACTATCAGTTTGAATGCTAGTGGTGGGTCTATTGCATTTGATTGCTACAACAGAGTTGAAGATCTACTTAATGATTATACTTTCTACTAAAAATAGCTGAGGCATGTTATTTATTGCAAATTGTCTTTTGTTATATTTGAGTTCATAGTCTTGGTAAACAGCCTTTTGCTGATATAACACAACTGCTAAATTTTTTTGAGATAGATTTTTTTTTTTAAAATACGTCCATGAATGAAATCTCCCATTTGGTATTTACCAGGTCACCAATGTAAACATCTCATTGTATCAATATATCTCTGAACTACTTTTTCAAATTTATTTCAAATTAATCCCACAAATTCTATCTCCGGTAATATTGGAAGTATTTTTTTCCTTATTTTTTTTTGGGAGGTGGGGCAGACAGAGGATGGTGTAGGGGAAAATAAAGCAGGGATAATCTCCCTTTATCTCTCTCACTTTCTGATAACAGCTGAGTTGAGGGTGGAAATAGGAGAGACAGGGAAAGAAAAAAAAGAACTCATTGAATTCAAGATTATTTGGGATAAGTTTGGTAAAAGAAGTGTCAGATAAGTGTATACAGGAAACAAGATATGTGCAATTTTGAAAGATAGTAATTCCTTATGCTACGTGTTTTGGTGTTTGCATGAGATAGCATGGCATCTAGAGGCATCTAGTAACGATCAATCTGAGAATAGCAACATGCTCATGAGTTTTGCTTATTATCAGGCAAAAAAGAGTAGAAGGTTGTCTAGTTGACCAACCTTTTCCTGGAATATCAACTTCTGTGGGAGGCTCTCTAATTTTTAGGAAAGATCCTTCCTTCTCCTTTACATTTTTGGACTATGGCCAGGTTCTGGGAATGTAGAGGAAATGACAGATAAGAAGAAACAAAATTGTCCCTTAGACCATATAATGTTTTTACATTGTAAACTAATTAGAAACTGAGTGTGAGACTAAAATATAAATTCTCTACTGTGAATTCTTGAATTGAGGTTTGAATTTTTTTTAATAAATGATGAAATATTCTAGCAAGTTTTGGGTTAACATTCTTTATATTCGTTTTAAGGCAACTAAGAGCAATTCCCACCCACCACAGAATGACAGATTTGCTATTTTAGAACTAGAGAAGAAGATAGTCTCACTGATAATAAAGAGATGGAAGGCGGCATCAGTAAAGTTTCAAAGCAGTGAAAAAAATAGGCTAAAGTTTTACACTTTGAAACAGGTTTGGCACTCAGAAATTACCTGCCTAGTATTAACTCTTTCTTCATCCATGAAAAGGAGGAAAGGTTTGTGGATATTAGGAAATAAAAAAAAAGTAGTTCAGTTTGATTGGAACATTTAATTAAATATTTAAGGAGTCTTATTGATTAATTTGAAAAAAAAAACCTTTAAATTGCTGTGTGTTGAAATGAGAAATTTTGTTGTAAATTATGTGACTTCTACTCATGTTTTTTAACAGATTATGCTCAATTTGAATTTTAAGAAAGGTCTCACTTCTTCCTCATAAAAAGAGAAACTTATTTAAGCCAGCACGAGGAGCAAATCCAAGCCCTACAAGGAAGTAGGAGGGGAAAGGGATAAAAGAAAGGGGGAGATAGAAGGAGAGCAGATTGGGAGAGAGGGAGTCAGAAGCAAAACATAAGCCTTGTCAAGGCTACGGTCTTGGTTAACAAAATTCATACTTTGTCAGAGGTCTTTGCTTAAGCATTGATACCGTCCCTTTACTAACATGTTACTTCTTTGTGCCCTGAGTGTTACATTAAGGGTGATTGAGTCTTGGACGGTCATTTGCTTGAGCTATACACATCCTTATCCTAGGTGTTTAAGAAGAACAGAAATGAATACATAGAGAGAACTGGAACTGAGGTTGGCTAAGGGAAACTGGTAAAGACCATAGAGACCTGCAGCTAGTGCAACATGTTGCATATATTGTTATTTTGATATGCTTACTTCATTCTTCATTTGTTCTTGCAAATATTGACATGATTCTCTGTATTCTTCAAATTCATAATTTTTTTTACTGAACAATAGCATCCCTGGTGATAATATACCAACCTCTTTCCAACTGCTTCCCAAATAATAGATACCTATTTTGTTTCTAATTAACATCTAGGTGATATGGTGGAAAGAGCATTTAATTTGGAGTCAAGAAGACCTGAAGTTACATCCTACCTCAGATAATTACTACCTATGTAATGATGAACAAATCCTTTAAGCTCTCTCAATTTCAGTTTCCTCATCTGTAAAGGAGAAGTAGTAATATCACCGTTTTCACAGACTTGTGATGAGGATTCAATGAGATAACATAAAGTATTTTTCACGCCTTCAAGTGCTATAAAAATGCTAGCTGTTATGCTGGTAAGTAAGCAAGCATTTAGTCTTTGCTTACTATGTGCCAAATATTATATTAAGCATTGGGGATACAAAGAAAGGAAGAAACAGTTGATGCCACGTTCTAAAAAGAGAGAGACAACTTGTAACTATGTAGGTCCATATGAGACATATACAAAGTAGGTTGGAGGTAATCAATAACAATAGAAGGAGTTAGCAGTTGGGAGGACTGGGAAATGTCCTCTACAGAAGGTGAAATTTGAGCTGAATCTTCAAGAAAGCAAAGGAAAAGAAAAAGCAGTGGTGAGGAAGGAGAGCATTCCTAGTATAGGGACAGCTGGTACAAAGGCAGAGTGTTAGGAGACAAGGGTACTGATCTAGGCACCACAAATCAATCAGCGTCCATGGAGAGGTCAACTCTAAGAAGATAGAAACTCTAAGAAGGTGGAAAGGGGCCACATTTTGAAAACTGTTAAATGATAGAGAACTTCAGATTTGATCCTGCAGATAGTAGAGAGCCACTGGAGTTTATTGAAGTAGAAGGATTACATGGGCTGACATGAATTTCAGTAAAATCAGTTCTAGTTCTTTGCTACCATAAGGAGTCTTGCTATAAACGTTTTGGCATTTATCATACCTTTGTTTGTAAGCCTTTGGTTTCACTGGATTCTATGCACAAATGTTGGATAATAGCATATGGACAGTTCAAGCACCAGGAGCATTGGGCTGGTGATCTGGTCTTTACTTTCTTTCTGAAAAAAAAATAGGAAGGAGTTTTTTCTGCTCTCAAAATCATTGTTGAATTTTGTAATATTTTGGGACCTTTTAAATGTTTATTTGGTGTGTGTGGGGAAATAGCTACTTCTAGCTTACCTTTCATTCCACTATATTGCTAATATCCTGACTTCCAAGGACCTCCATAATCTAATCCAAGTATGGGGATTATCTTATTTTATTCTTCCATATAAACCCTCCCTTTCAGCCAATGCCAACTCCCTACTTATTAATGTATGAACACCTTACTATTATAACTATTGAGTTTTTCCTTCCTGTGTTCTCTCTTGATTCTATTTCTCCAACTGAACTTCTCCCCAACTGAACAATAATGGCCCTTAATGGTACTAACAAAGAAGCTAGAAAACTTATTCTGCTGGATAATTGGTACTGTACGGATGCACTCCCCCACTTCAGTGCTTTTTAATTTTCTTCCCTGAAGGCCTGGCAGCAACTGTGGTGGTATTCTCCATGATATGTCTCTCTCATGACATTGGGAAAAAGGCCAACCTGGACTCTGGGTCTCTGGCAGTTGGTCAGGCATCCCCAGACCTTGCAGATTTTGTGGCCCAAGATTGCTGTACTTCAGAGGAACCTGTAGAGATGTAGACATCAACCTCTTTGCCCCAAAAGACTTATTTCCCAGTTTTCTCCCACAGGACCAAACTGAATGATGGATCTGGGAGAAGCTTCTGGGACTTGATTGGCTTCCTATCCCTCCACTCTGTGGTAGACAATTCTGCCTCAGAAATTCTGAGGTCACTTGGCAACCATTAGTTTTAGTGGCCAGGTTTTAAAAAAAAGATCTCCTTGCCATCTTCAGCCTCTAACTCAATAATAAAGGCAAGCAGTAGGGGAAGAGGAGGTCTTCATGTTACTACTAGACCTGGAAGAAACTTCAGAGGAAAAAACGCTTGCCTCTCCCCCCATAATAAAACTTTGGTTTTACAAGGAGTCTAAGGATTCTTTTGCACTTTGGAGTATATTGCCCACCTCTTTGATGCTACAGCCAGTTTGACTGCCTGTATCGGTAATTAAGGTGGGACTTTTTTTTTTTTTACTGTTTTCTCTTTTAGTACTTATTTAATCAAGTGCCCTTGAAGAGTCTGGCCTTTTTTTCTGTGATTAAATTGGTAGTCTTTGATGACCTGCTTACCTCAAGGGAAAGCCTAGTTTACATGGGTTTGAGCCACATGTTGTGCCACCCTTTGACCCTGAACAGGGTATATAAACTCAGAGGTTGGTTTTTTGCCTTTGGGGGCTCACTCATGGAAAGAGCGTTGAGACTTTGGGGAAGCCGTTGTAACTGCCCCCCAGCTTTGCTAACCCAGACCCATTGATTCTTTACTGGTAACTATTGTGATTTGGTCAGACAGATAAGAGGCCTGTCTGTTGATTCATATTCTTTTTGTTCTATTTATATAATGTATTTTTGTAATTTGTTTTTATTTTCTCTGAAATTCAGGGTGCTGGCTTTTTTCCCCTGAACTAAGTGAATGATATATGTATGTGTGATTAAAGTGAGACTGTTAACCTCTTACAGTTATTTTCCTTAGAAAAGCAGATCAAAAGAACCTGTGCTGGCAGTTCTTGTTGCTAGTCTTGTTGGGTCTTACACTTCAACAGCTTCTGCTAGCCAAATTGTTGTTGCACTGCCTTGTAACAAAGCAAGGTAAAAGAGATTTTTTTATTCAAATTCCTACTAATGAAACAAAATAAATGTGTTGAAAATGTGGTGTGTGGAGAAAAAAATATTATGTACGTTCCTCATAAATGTGTGTGTGTGCGCGCGTGTGTGTGTACTATAGTCAATTTGTTGTTTATATTTTTTTTTTTTTACTGGGAAATATATTCTTTCTAGGCTCTTTAGAACACTCCCTTTAGTTTTAACACTCTCAGGTACTGGGATTATTTTAGATTCACTTCTGGATTATTTTAAATTTTTCCCCCTAGCACATTTAACTCAGTGAAGTGTCCTTAGCTATATCCTTCAAGGACAGAAATATATTATTCTGAGAATTGTGAAGAACAGTATATAAACTCTTCTCCTTTGCATGCTTCAAGAAAACCACAATAATCCTTTAATACAATTCTGGTATTTGCTCTTTGAGCCTAACCATTTCCCAACAAGGGTACATTAAAAACCACATATTTTCATGTTCTAAGCTAAAACAACTGTGTGAATGCTATATTCACTTTACAGGTCCTTTACTGAACAGCCACCCATTATGTCCTTTTGGGATGAGGTCTCAAACCTTAAGCTATGTTTTTTTAAATAATAAGATTGCACACTACTTCATTATAATTCTAAACAGCCTTTTCCAATGCCGAACTTTGTTTGTTAAAGTTTCAACTAGATGTGCCAATTTAGAACCCTTTAGTGTTAGTGTCCTGTTAATGTCTTCCAGTTTCAGTGGATAGGAATGCAGGAGAGGGAACTTTTTTTAATACATTACTAAATTGGCTGCGTTTTGGGCATTTGAGGAGTAAATGTTTTGACTTAATTGGGTACAAGCAGGATGGTTTGGCTTACATATTTTGTACTTAAACTATCATTTGATGATATATATGTATATATTTGCACAAATACCCCAAGAAGCCAATCTACCTACTAACAAGTATGGCTATTATACTATCCAGTAATATGACAACATTCATTTTTGATTGATTGGTTTTATTGTCTCAAACTCAAAATATTTAAGCAACAGGATATGTGAAAATCAACTATAATGTATGTATGTTGGTATAAAGTATCCCCACTTTCCTTTCATACATATAATTATATATATATTCAAACTATTATATATTTCATAATGAAGCATTTTTACAATTAATACCTATTCAAGCTGTCTAGTTTTTGCCTTCTCTAAGCATGTATTTTCACATTAATCAGTTCAGAGCAAGAAAATCTAACATGTAGAGCTTAATTTAATAATGACTAATATATCTAAACACAAATATATTAAAATTCCTTAAAGTCACTTTTCAAACATCAAGAGAGTTAATAATATTTAATAATTTAAGATGAAAGGGAGTTCAAAATAAGAACTCTAAGAAGCAATTTAAACTCAGGCATACATCAAGGAAGATGTGTACCAAAGTTTCTTTCCGGTATTAGATGGACTTAATTCGCACACCCCCAAAAGAAATATATGCATGAAAATGAAAATAAAATAAAGCAGCTCTCAGTGGTTATGAAAATTGCTATATGTTTATTGTCTCAGAAAGATATGGTATTAAGAAAACCCTGGTATTTTTCAATTATATGTATGGTTCATTTTCTCATCTCTTGGAAAAACTAGTCAAGTATCACGTACAAATGAAGTAAATTTCATCCTGTATGGAGCACATAACATGATGCCATGTAGAAGTTGACAACCTAATATCACCTAATTATTCTTAGATTCAAAAACCCTTTGATTATGTATTTAAGGAAAAAGCACAATAGGAAAATATACTTCACAATGATTTTTGATGCTCTATTAGAGGACGTTCAACAGAGCATCTAAATCATAAAGGAATTTTCTTTAGATGTTTAGGCCCTCCATATTTCCTGTTTTGCATAATATTATGCTTCTTTTATTAAGCCTCAGAGTAATGTACAACCTCCTAATTGATCATGCCTCAATAATCTCTAAAAGTAAGTTAACCTAATTAAAAAGATGGGGAAAAGTGCATGAAATGGATTCTAAAGGTTTCGAACTATATTAAATGGTGGGTAGAAAAATCATTGAGTTGGTCCATCAGTATATACCTCTATCCATCCATCTATCTATCTAGCTAGCTAGCTACCTATCTATCTCCATCTATTCACTCAAAATTCAGTTTGGCAGGTTTAGCAAAGTTCCTAAGCTCCCACTCCATCATTCTGACTTTTTAGTAGACTTTAGCAGATAGAGATAGATAGATATAGGGAGAGAGAGAAAGAGAGAGAGAGAGAGTGAGTGAAAGAGAGAGAGAGAGAGAGAGGAGAGAGAGAGAGAGAGAGAGATCATATGATCAATAAACTGGGTCCAGAATTTACGGAAAGAAGGCTTAGGATATAGCACAGTGCATTCAATGACCTAATTCTTTCCCCCAAAACAAAGTCCTATCTTTTTAACACAAATATACTTAAACAGATGCTGCAGGGCTTGGGGTCATGGAATATGACAATCTCTTCTGAATTAAAATTGATAATTGCTTAAAGTACAATGTAGATGAGAATGAATATGAATGTGAGTAGGTTGTTAGACATCGCCAAGAGTTAAACAGGAGAAATGCAGGAAAGATGTCACAAGAAATAAATGACCAAAATGAAGGTGGGACAGTCAGGGAGCTAAAGTGAAGGATAGTCAAAGGACAGCCGAAATGCTCCATTGTAATCCCTGAAATGTAATGAGAGCTAAAGCAATGTCTCTAGCCAATTAGGGAGACCTCTGAGTAGAATTTATAAGAGGCCATGGAAAAAACATACCCTGGATGAGGAGTAGATGGGTTGAGAACTATATCACTGAATAAAGTGTCTTTATTAATAGAGCATAGTTTCTTTGAAGAATCAAAATAAATACTTTGGATGATAAGTGATGATATCCATCAATGGTAGCCTTTTAATTAATTAACAATACTTTGTTGTTGTTTGTTCTTTATATTTGAAGAGGACCAATGACATCATGATGCTGGGATCAAGGTTCAGGGTATTTAATTGTGGTTGATTAGTCCAAAATGAACTTGAAAAGTTCTACAGAGGCTTGGCACAAGTAGTCTCTTTGAACATTTGGGAGGAAAATGTCTCTAGATTTGTGCATTTCACTGTTTCCTTTGTGTTACTGCAATTCTGCTTTTCTCACAGAGCACAGTGCCTTTTTTGATGTGGTTATAGCATGCGGGACAGTTCTGTGCCAGTGTTTCTCACCACATCCTCTGTCTATATATGTATATATGTGTGTGTATGCGTGTGTATGTATATATGTATATATATATATATATACATATATACATACACATGCATACACACACATATATGTATATATATGTATATACACATATATTCCCTTCAACTACTCTAATACTGAGAAAGGTCTCATGAGTTACAAATATCATCTTTTCATGTAGGAATGTAAACAGTTCAAATTTAATAAGTCCCTTGTGATTTCTCTTTCCTATTTACCTTTTCATGCTTCCCTTGATTCTTGTAGTTGAAGGACAAATTTTCTGTTCAGCTCTGGTCTTTTCATTGAGAAAGCTTGAAAGTCCTCTATTTTATTGAAAATCCATATTTTGCCCAGGAGTATTATATTCAGTTTTTCTGGGTAGGTGATTCTTGGTTTTAATCCTAGCTCCTTTTACCTCCAGGATATCATATTCCAAGCCCTTTTATCCTTTAATGTAGAAGCTGCTAAATCCTGTGTTATCCTGATTGTGTTTCCACATACTTGAATTGTTTCTTTCTGGATGCTTGCAGTATTTTCTTCTTGACTTGGGAACTCTGGAATTTGGCTACAATATTTCTATGCATTTTCCTTTTGGGATCTTTTTCAAGAGGGGATCGGTGGATTCTTTCCATTTCTATTTTACCCTCTGGTAATAGAATACCGGATGATGTCTAAGCTCTTTTTTTGATCATGGCTTTCAGGTAGTCCAATAAGTTTTAAGTTATCTCTCCTGGATCTAGTTTCCAGGTAAGTGGTTTTCCCATGAGATATTTCATATTGTCTTCTCTTTTTTCATTCCCTTGGTTCTGTTTGATAATTTCTTGATTTCTCATAATGTCATTAGCTTCCATTTGCTCCATTCTAATTTTTAAGGAATTATTTTCTTCAGTGAGCTTTTGGACCTCCTTTTCCAATTCTGCTTTTAAGGCATTCTTCTCCTTATTGGCTTTGTGCACCTCTTTTGCCATCTGGGTTAGTCTATTTTTTAAGATGTTATTTTCTTCAGTATTTTCTTGGGTCTCCTTTAGCAAGCTATTGACTTGTTTTTCATGATTTTCTTGCATCATTCTCATTTCTCTTCCCAATTTTTCCTCTACTTCTCCTACTTCATTTCCCAACTCCTTTTTGAGGTCTTCCATGGCCTGCAACTGATTCATATTTTTTTTGGAGGCTTTGTATGTGGGAGCTTTGATTTTGTTGTCTTCTGGTTGTATATTTTGATCTTATTCATCACCAAAGTAAAATTCTATAGTCAGATTTTTTTTTCCTGCTGTTTGATCATTTCCCCAGGCAATTACTTGACTTTTGAGTTCTTTTTCAAAGTAGGACTCTGCTTCCAGAGTGGAGAGTGCTCTTTCCCAAGTTTCAGGGGTTTTGTGCAACTGTTGTCAGGCACCTGTAAATTGTCAGTTCTTCTAAGGTAGTGTGATAAAAGGAGAGGTGCTTACTCATCTCCTGGCCTGTGCTCTTGTCTCTGAGTGACCACAAGGACTCTTTTCTCCCTTGGAACTGTGAGAATTCCCTCTCCACAGCTGCCACAAGCCCTGCCATGCCAGTGCTCCTCCTCACTCCAGGACCACCACCCAGGACTGTGACCAACATCCAAGCAGAGCAAAGCAAAGAATCCTGCCTGTGCACCAGCACCTAGAATAGCCCTCTGATCAGCTGCTTGATCCCCTCCCCCCACTGTCTGTGGGCCTGGAGCTCCAGAAGCAGCTGCTGCTAATGCTGCTGCCACTGCCACCACCATCACTTCTGCCACCCGGAATCTGGGGCCAGACCAGGGCCTCCTCTCACCCAGAACCAATAGAGTTTCCCTACTGACCTTCTACTTTGTCTTTGGCATTTGTGGGTTGAGAAGTCTAGAAACACCCACAGCTGTCAGTGATTCAATCCCCTGAGGACTGTTCTGGCCTGCTCTGTGCTGCCCATGTTGGACTTCCAGACCCTTCCTGTCAGCCTTCCAAGTTATCTTGGGCTGGAGATTTGTTTCACTCTGTCACTTTGTGGATTCGGTAGCTCTAGAATTTGTTTAGAGTCATTTTTACCGGTATTTGGAGGGTTTGGGGGAAGGCTCCAACAAGTCCCTGCTTTTATTCTGTCATCTTGGCTCTGCCACCCTCCAAAAATTTTTAAAAATCAAATAAGACCTGTAGAGAAAAATGTGAAAAGTACTTATAGTGATGAAGAAAATTATGGAAAGAGAAGTTAAAAGCAGCACATAAAATTCTGAGGAAAATATTTAAAATTAGAATTGATCAAGTGGAAACTAATAACTTCATGAGACATCAAAATGAAGCATAAAAGACTAAAAAATAGAAGAAAATATGAAATGTTTCATGGGAAAAAACAACTGACCTAGAAAATAGATGAAAGAGAGATAATTTAAGAATCATTAGACTGACAGTCAGGAACAACAAAAAAAGAAGCCTAGACATTATATATCAAGAAATTAAAAGGGAAAAGTGTCCAGCTTTCTTAGAGATTGAGAACAAAGTATAAAGTGAAATATCTACCAATCACCTCTTGAAAGAAATATCAAAGTGAACCCATGAATTTATAGCAAAAATCCAGAGCTCCAAGGTGAAAAAGAAAATCCTACAAGAAGATGGAAAGAAATAATTCAAAAAGAATCCAGCCATGTGAAGATCACACAAAATTTAGCAGCTACCAGTATAAAGCAATAGAAAGTTTGGAAAATGATATTCTGGGAGGCAGAGGAGCTGGGGTTACAACCAAGAATAACATACTGAGCAAAACTGAGAATAATCCTACAGGGAAAAATAGATATTTAATGAAATAGAGGACTTTCAAGAGGAAATTCGAGAGAACTATCTTACTATTGATAAGACCAGAACTGAATAGAAGATATGGTATTCAAATACAAGACTTATGAGAAAGATAAAAAGGTAAACATGAGTAAGAACTCATAAGAGTTTAACTTTAGGGGCAGCTAGGTGGTGCAGTGAGTAGATCACTGGCCCTGGAGTCAAGAGTACCAGAGTTCAAGTCCAGAGCTAGTACTTGACGAGTACTAGCTGTGTGATCTTGGGCAAGTCACTTAACCCTAATTGCTTTGTCAAAAAGCAAAAAAAAAAATAGTTTAACTTTATATACCTTTATCAGATGATGATTCATGTAATACTTAACAACTTTATCATTACTAGGAAAATTAGAGGAATTCAATTAAAGAAATTTTAAGGATTCATAGGATTATAGGTTCATAGAGGCAGAGCTCTAAGGTACCTTAGAGATCATCAAAGCCATCTCTCTCATTTTATAGTTGAGGAAAATAATGCATAAAGAAGTGAAGTGCGTTCCTCACTTTCACATATCTCATTAGTCTCAAATTTAGGATTCAAAGTCAGATCTTTGAGGATATAATAGGATATTGGTGCCAATAATAAGAAGGGAGTCTATAATCTTAAATCCTCTACTAGTTTTATGCTAAATAATAACTATACTAATAACTTCTATTGGATAGTGAAATCTTCATGGTTAAAATTAAATCGAGGTATGTATGTATTAGTCCACATGTGTGCGCATCTCTGTGTGTATGTGTGTGTGTGTGTGTGTGTGTGTGTGTGTGCACAATTGTAATGGGAAATGGGAAGGTGTTTCCCTTGTCAGAAGCAGTACATATAGACTGGTTCTTTGAACTACATACTAAAGTCAGCTCAAGTTGCCTTGCAAGAAATGATTGTTAAGTTTTCAATGTGAGCATTTACATCTAAGAAATTGGCACAAATCACAAACTAGAATTTGATTAATTGTTTTGTTGATTGTCTAGACTAAAGAAAGTGTTAGAGAAGATTTTAATAGTGCAGATTAAAATCAAAATTATGTCATACACACATTTTTTCCTTCGGAGAGCCAGTTGTTAAACATGTACTAGCATACCCCTAATTACATTTCTGAAGGCAGATATTAATGTATATTGATCTGTTGTTTTAGTCGTAATATAATGATCTATGTTTTCTTTTTATAGGACTTTCTCTTCAATATCTCTTTCACCTAATTCTAAATCAGAGGTTAAGTCCCCTGGGAGATAATTTCCTCTGTTTCAAGGAAACATGTTGGTTCCATCTAAAAAAGAGTACATAAACCCCTCCCTACTGTTGTGTTTAGCCAGAGGATAATTAACTCTAGCAATGTTATTTGCTGAAATAGCGTAAAGAATAGCAATATATTTCTCGATAATCAGTAAGAGAGAGGATTCTGGGAAGTAGGCAGACTAGGTCAGAAAATTTCAGCCTCTCAAGGTTTTCCCCCTGGAAAGAGATAAACTACCAATTTAGGGTGAACAAAGTTAAAATAAAACTAGGGGCAAAACAGAGATCTTCCTGTGGCAATTTGAGAAGATCTGAAGAAAAATCCCAAGAGGAGATCTGGTCCCTGTGAAGAGTAAACACCTCTAGGCTAGGGTCTGCTTAAACAACAATTGGCAAGCCCTGGAGTTAGTTGGTTTTAGAGGCTGCCTCAGCCCCAACCATAGGAACTTTTACCCCTGGGATAATGAGGGGAATTGGGCTCTGAGCCAGGGAAGATGGAAGGAACCTCCACTGTCTAGGAACGCCAGACCCAGCTGTGCTGGAAAGGGTGGCACGGGTGAGAAGGAATCAGCACACGCCTGGTGAGCACAGAAACAGTGGTGTAGAAAGCCCCTGGCTGTGGGCACTTACAGGAGGATGGAGGTTTGGCTTTATTTCCAGGCTACAAGGGAGAACTGAAGATCTGGAGCAAGAGACACCATCTCCCATTCCCCAGGGCTAGAGGTGATTACAAAAATTAAGCTCTTACCATAAAAAATGCACAGGTAAAGGTGAAATAATCCAACCATAGAAAGCTATTATGGGAATAGAAAAGACTGGGTTTCATCTTAAGAGGGGGATATTGAAGTGAAGAAACCCCCAGAGAGTAACCTTATATCATCACCTGCCCCAAAAGAATTCATAGAAGATCTTAAAAAAAGACTTTAAAAATCAAAAGACAGAGATGGAGGAAAAACAGACTTGATAAGATCAAGTTACATAAGTAATCAGTTTGATCTACCATTACCATTGGTTTAGTTTATTGGTAGTCTATTTCTTATATGTATGGTATACTGACATACAAGGTTTCCAATGTTTATGGAGCAACTGGGTTGAAATGTCAAACAGGCAGTTGGAGATGTCAGTCTGGAGATCAGAAAGGGGTTTTAGGATGGATGAAGAGATTTAAAATCATCTGCATAGAGATGATAATTGAATCAGCGGGAGCTAATGATATCACTAAGCAAAATAATATAAAGGGAAGAAAAAAAGTGGGCATAAGTCAGTGACTTAAAGGAGGGAACCTATTGTTTGTGGAGACAAGATGGAGTAAGATCCAACAAAGGAGACTGAGAAGATGTCTGAGATAGACAGGTTGGAGAAGAAACATTAGAGAATAGTGTCATACAAACCTAGAGAGAAGAAAATGTTAAGCAGAAGAAGATGATCACTAGTGGCAAAGGATGCAGAGAGGTTAGAAAGATGAAGTCTGATAAAATGCCACTAGATTTGGAAATTAAAAGATCACTGGTACCTTGGAGAAGACACTTTCAATGAATAAGTTTGGGAGACAGACTCAAAAAGTTGGGAGGAGAGTGAAAAGAAAGGAAAGTGAAGGCATTATTTGGAAGCAGCTTTCTCAAGGAGTTTAGTTATGAAAGGCCTGAGGGATGATACATGAGGCAAGAGAGGATTTTTTGAGTATAGGGAGACTGTGGTATGTTTGTAGGCAACAGGGAAGCAGCCAGTGAATGGAGAGAGATTGAAGAATAGAGAGAAAGTAGAGATGATAGTGGGGCTGATCTCTTCCAGAAGATAGGAAGTAATGAGGTATTGACCTGAAAGTTTGGTTAAAGGAGGCAAACAAGCTAGGTGATACGTAAATTCATATTGTTTATTCTCTTAAAACTGGCAAAGCTAGCAAACTTACTGTAAGTATAAGGAGCCAGAGCATAAGTTCTGACGATCTGAACAAAAGAATGAGAAGGCTTAAATACACTTTAAAATAATCCCAACTCAGTATGGCTGTGTTACTCAAATTTATGATCTCTATGTATGTTTAACCATGATACAAGAAAAAGACTTTTCTTTATTGAATACATTGTAAATACAATAAGATAAGAGAGTTGGCAAAGTGTCAAGAAATTACAACCCAGGATCTCTGTGTTTAATTTACCATTAACGTGCCATAACATAGTATATGTCCATAAAATATTAAAATAAGGAAAAGTCACATTATTCAAGATAGTGTCTCAGGTTAAGGGACTTATCCTTAATGGCCATAGACACAGGAAAGAATGCTCTTAAGTCAGCCCCACCTGGCTTTGTTGACATAGCATAAGGTGTTCTCTGAGTTTACTCAGAGGACAAAGAAGCTATTAGGTCCAGGCTCTTCTTCTGGTTGATTAGCTCAGGCTCTCGCCCTTATTGAAGTTACTAAATTGATATTAAATGATTATCAGAGGTCACTACTGCATGTAGACAGGTTTGCTTTGGTAAGGAGAAAGTCCGCTTCTTCACTGGAGACAGAGGTACAGGAGACAATTTTAGAGGAAGGGATACAAGTGATACAAGTGATAGATACAAGGGATGTAAGTGATGCGAGATGAGGAGAAACATTTTGAGGTCTAATTGAATACCCTTAACTTTTTTCAGTGAAATATGAGGTAAGGTTCTCAGTTGAGATGGTTGGGCAAAGAGGAGACATGGGATGCTTGCATAGCCATGAGAAAGCCTGGAGAAGCCTCTATGGTAACTGAGATAGTGAACCTATTAAGGAGGTACTAAAATGAATGCCTTACTAAAATGAAGGTACAGTTAAGACTGTGTAACAAATTTGTAGTGGTCCTAAATCCATATGCTTTCATGGTTGTCTCCAGCTTTGTCCAGCAGCACGTGGAACAGGAAAAAATACAGTGGTTCGTGGAGTAATACAAGACAGTAACTTATTTAACTATTACTTTGGTAGTCAACCAAACCAAATTATTTGTTTCATGACTATTACTAGACTCTATTAGGAATTTAATAATCTGGAATGGAGTATTAAATGCCTCGAAAATATCATCCATGTGATCTCATGGTTATATTTTAAGTTGAAACCATATGACATAGAGAAATACATGGAGACACATGTGCCTGCAGTGGCGTGAACATATGATGAAGTAATTGACATAAAAAGACAAAGACGTGGAGCTAGGCAAGTTGTATAGTCAAGCTATAGACTGATTTTAATGGAGTTACTGACAGTATTTTATACAGGTTAATTGCTGAGTCATCCTGACTTCAAAGAAGAGTACAATAAAGCATCAGTTAAGTTTTTTATCTCCTTGTTCCTGGGAGCGTGACACTATTTTTCCTCAAGGCTAACCAAATTGAAACATTTATGTTCTCTCCTATACGGATAACCAGACTGAAACATTTCTGCCATCTCCCATGTAGATAATGAGCTACAAAGGCGGGTTTTCTTTCCCAAGTCTTCTTATCCTAAAAACTGGCTTTGCCATGCATAGACCCATTCTTAATTGACCCCACCTTGCAGAGGTCTAAGACACCTAAACAGGATATAGCTGGCTCCCCACATCTCCCCCCTTTCTATTCTGTAATTTTAAGTGGCTTAAACATAGCATTCATTATCCTAAGGACACAAGGTAGACAAAAAATTACCATGACCAAACAAAGAGTATAAGGTGGTGTATGAAAAATAGTCAAAAATACGTTATTAAATGGGTTAAATTCTTTGAAAATATTGACAATTGTTTTTGCTACCCCCTCTGAATCAATACCAGGAAGAGGGGCGTTTCACTATTTCAGCATCCCAATCAATCCTCCCCTTTTTCTTTTGTAGACACTTCACCATTACAGATACATGTGAATTCTTCCCCTTAACCATCACCTATTTAAGTAAATATGGGAAGGATTGATCGATGCATTGACAAATCAAAGGGGGCAGTCCCCTTTATGAATATAGATACATAGACTCAAAAAGAAATAAAAAATGCAATTGTCTTTTTAAGATTCAAAAAGTCTTTTCTTACGCAGCTGTCAGGGAACATCGTCAACACAATCTTCTGGTCCTTGGTATTTGTTCCAGCCATCTCCAGTACAGAATCTTCTTCTTGTTTTCTTATAGGAATCAGCTTTCTGTCCATTCTCCTACAAGAGTGATCTTAGCACAATTTTAAATTACCATTTCTAATCCTTATTAACCCTGATCATTTTTACAAACTCAAAATTTGAACCATGGCCAATTGTCATATTTAAGAAATTCACATCAGAAGCCAGTGTCTTACACTTTACATACATCCATTATTAATTTCCTCACTAGGAGGATGAAATGTCACTTAAGGAATTAATAACAGGCTTCAGTACATACATAAATACATTAAATTGTCAATTTTTAACACAATGCATATTGAATCTTAACCTTTTAGTCATGCCATGTTTCTTTGATGGCATTTACAATACAAACCACAAAACATTTTTCTTTTCAGCATAATTAATTGTAACAAAACTTTAGAAAAGCACGATATTAATCAAATAACAAAATAACATTCTCACATTGCTTAAGGAACATTTACAAAGCGAGCCCTAAGTGGCTGGCATGCATTTCTACCCTTGTTGATAAAACTTTACTAAGTTGGTGAAAAATTCCTTAAGAAACACTAATTCCAGAGTGTATAACAAACAAAGTTTCTAGCTATTATAGAATTCTTAGATATCACAAAGTTTCTTAGTTAAAAAGATGTTGTATACTGCTCTTAGAATCCTTTTAAACAAAGAGAACATCTTAAGGAGAGTCTTAAGCAGGTTGTATAAATTCTGCACATGTTCTAGTTCTAGATAAAAATAAGATTAGATTGCCTAGTAAGATAACACAAAAGTGCTTATATCTTATACTAACTACTTGTTCTGATCACAGAAATTTGCTATAGAAGGAAAAAGCAGAGACATGTGACATACCCAGTATGATAGGATAAAACATCCTTGCTTTGTTTAAACTCAGATATAGTTACAGATCTTCAATGCAGGTAACTATACCCAAATTCAAACTCAAAACAAAATTAGTTATGGTCCCAAGTGCCTTTTGCCTTAAACAGCAAGATTCGCCAATCACAGCGAATCTGTATCAGATACAGAGCTGCAATAAGCAATAAAGATTTACCAGGACTCACATGCATAAGCGATTTCATTTAACAGTTTTCCCTCTCAAATTTAAACTTGTCCTGGTGTAAAAGCCAATTGTTAGAATCTTTTCTATCTATTATACACAAACTTGCATCTTCTCAGCAAGCTAAGCTCATTCTTCAGGAACTACATAAATCAAACGAGTTCTTTTCGGGGACTGATGAACTAGTCCATAGACATGGTTTACAGGGGCCTTGGCAATTTTACAAAATAAGGAGTAGTAACATGAATCTCAGGAAAGGGTTAATAGAAAAACCTTGGGCCTCTCTGCTATCTTTTGCCTTTTCTCTGAGCACACTTATTCAAGGTTGAGGCTTTCTAAAAATCATGCACAGGATTTTACAAAATTTTCTTCATAAACTTATTTTCCTTTCTCAGAAACAGCTTACAATTTATCTTGATATTATTATTAATTCCTATTAAACAATTCTTAAATCTGATCACCAAACCTTTTCCACATAATTGAAGAGAAAGAAAAGAGAAAACTAAACATAGTTTTGTAAATATGAGACTTAAGCTTAATTAAAAATCTCACAAATTCCCTAAATGATAGCAAAACAATTAAAGACAAAATTTGGTAATTTATGATTTCTTAAATTATAACACTACAAAATATTATAAGACATGGTCAATTAGAATGATTTAAGTTTTCTAACTCAGTATAATTCTTAGCCTAACAACATTTAGATTATAAAAAAAATTCTTTTCTAACAACACAGATGATACAGTTGCTTACCAAGTTATACGATAAGGAAAATTTCAGAAATATGACAATATCATAAATAATTATCATCTATTTAAACTTTAAAGCCAAAACCAATTAATTACCATTCTGATAGCTTTACCTCAGTCAGATGTGATCCCAAATTGCCTGATACAGAGAATCATTCACCTCACATTGAAGAAAATTCCCATAAAATTAATGAATATTATATTCAACTTAATCTATATTCAAATAGCATTTATTTTATGACAAGCATTGTGCTAAGCACCTTTATAATCATGAGATCTTTGTAGTATCCCTGGGAATGAATTCCACCACCTTCCCCTTATTGAACAGTAAACTTAAAGTAAATATAATTTTCTTGGGGCTATATAGTTAATAAATTTCTCAATACGCACCATTTTATTATTCAGATATACATTTCTAAGTTCCATTCATATTTTTCTTGGGAAAATTTTACAAACAGTTTGGAATCACCTATTTATAAGCAGGTCAGTTTAAAATGTGCTGGGCCAGTATTCTAACTACTTCTTTTGGCTCAGGTAAAAAGGAAGCCTAAGGAATTTGAATCATTGCTACAAGGTATAGTCAGTTTCCCCTCTAGGCAGTGGAGTTTGACAATTAATTTAACAGTAATAATAATAATTGACAATAATCAATATCTTTACCCTAATCAACATCCATATAAGATTTAATAGAACCCACCAACGAATCTAGCCCGAAAGGTGGGAGGACATAATTCCTTCTATCTCTCTAGAACTTTATTGGTTTTTAACATTAAAACAGTAATCCCAAAAACCTAGTTAGCAATCTCACAGGTTTCATAAGTGCTAGCCAAATTGTTTTAGCTGTGACCTTCTATTAACTACAGGTAAAGGTAGGAATACCTGGTTTTTAAATGGCAATTATAAAACATAAGACAGGGTTAGCAAGGCAGAGAAAGTAACTTAATCAGTTTTACACAATCGTTTTCATTTTTTAGTTTCAACAAAATTCAGATTAAAAATTTCTTTGTCTAACGCGATTTTTAGCTCACAACATTCACTCAAGTTGTACAATATAGGAGAATTTTACTACAATTTAGAAGTACAATAACAGTACAAACAGAAAAATTTCAGATGACATTAGTTGCATTCCCAAATCATTACACATATTGGGCTTACCAAGCATAAAGGCTTTTCTCTCTCCCCACAGTTGCAGAGTTTGGCTGTGGACTCGGGGTGGTTGAGCCAGGGATTTGGGAAAGGGGAGGAGGACTAAGGACCGGGGAGTGCTGGGAAGCTGTAGAGTCCAGCACCTGAATTTAAGGTCTGAGGAGTCATTGAGGAGAATCCCTGAGAAGTCTTTGCTTCCTAATAGGGGTTGCTGGGCTTTGGGAAACTTGGAGCAAAAATTCCAGGTTCTGGTGGTATGGGAGCAAGGCCTTGGGGGCTTGAGAGGAGAGGTTCTTCTGCTTGTCTTGAAGTGTGGGCGTCAGAATGACCAGGGATCCAGGGCTGTTGTCAGAGGGCAACAAAGTAGCAAAGTAGAGAACAGGGAGTAAAGCTTTTGTTGCACATGTATTTTAATTTTTGCAGTTTCAATATTATTATAATTTAATTTAAATAGAGACTTTGGGTGAAAAAAACATCAAAATAAAGGGCCTAAATAAGAAAAAGCAACTAGTTAGCAGGGCAATTATTTTGCAAAGAAGCCAACTCTCTATTGTATATTCACAGCCAAATCACTCTTTAAACTTTCCAAGTAGCAAACTTAGGAAGACCACAGCAAGCTAGAAATATGTGTCTATTGAGATAATTCCTATTCTAAGAAGTATTTTTGTTTCTCAGGAATACAGTAAGTAACAGTCTTTCTGGTCAAATATGTTCAGATTGGCTCTCATTCTCTGCTTTCATTTCTCTATTTTGGAAGCTTTAAGCCGCTTGGTTCAAACTCAGATAGGAATGAGGGTCACTAAATTGCACATAAGGATCTCTGTAGTTGTACATAAAAAACTACTTATTAATTCTATTGATTTATTTAATACAGATAGATTGGAGGGGGATATAGAAAAAAATATATATCTTTTGTCATTTAAACTGAATTTTTTTTCACACTCATAAGTGTATTATTATTTTGAAAAAGGTTTCATATGCTTCACCAGATTATCTATGATTAACAGAATCTGCTAAAGAATTTTTAGCTGCTCCAACTTTTATTGTAGCCCTGGCTCAGTCCAAGACAGGTGAAAAGATCTTAATGGTTCTAATTTTAACTCGAGGAAATTTTACTTCTGTGTTCACTCCTTAAAAACTTTTTTGAAAGTGAGAACCTTGAATCCACCTGCCAAGGTGAGTGGGACTCTGGAAAAGATCCAGTTGTGCCTTGTCCCTACTCCCCCATACTGGGAAACTCAAAGTGTCTCTTTTTCAGATCTATGCATTTTTTGAAATTGCCTTAGTGCCAAATAGTATAATAAATTCTGACTTTATCTTAAACATCAAATTTAGGAGTAACACATTTCACTTAACTCTAAGGGGAAAAGATCCGCGTTTTCTTTCTTATCTCGCTTCACATTCCAAATTTGGCCAGAACTGGAATGAAGGGAGAAAGAAAGAGCATTTTCTTATTTCAACAACTTTAACAACAAAGAGTCAAATAACATACTCTCTTAACACAGGGACACATAACACAAAACAGATACAGACAGAAAATGACAGGATGCACAAAAAGGATTTCTAGAAATCTGGAATTTTTCTTTTCCCTTTCTACTTTGATAATTCCCAATTAGCTAGTCTATCCCCAGTGGGTTGTTGTCATCCATCCGTAGGCTGAGGCTCACAAGATCTCTCCCCAAACTCAGTATCATGCTTAATTGTTCTTTGTACCATAGGAACTTTTCCTTCTGGAGTAAGAAGTGTTCTGGTCCATCTTCCCTTAATCTTTTACTCATTTGTTTTATGATAATCTCCCATCTTTCTAAATCAATTGTACCTTCTTGTTTTTGCTCTTCTGTTATACAAAAACCTGTTTCTGTTACAATTTTTCTTAATTCTAGCAGATACCGATCCCTATCTTTAAATTGTATCTGTCCCATTGTTAAATTTTCTAAATCTACATTTCTAACTCTCTAAATCTCTAAAATTTCTACAATCCCCTAGTAAGCCTAGTGGAGTAATCCTCTTACCTCTTATTTGAATATGCTCTGGAGCCTGTACTGGTAAGACTTTACTTCATCTCTCCCTCTCAAGTTCTCGACTTATCCCTATTCCAGGCACCAACTGTGCCCACAGTGGTGTGAATATATGATGAAGTAATTGACACAAAAAGAAAAAGACATGGGGCTAGGCAAGTCCTATAGTCAAGCTAGACTGATTTTAGTGGAGTAACTGACAATATTTTATACAGGTTAATTGCTGAGTCATCCTGACTTCAAAGAAGAACACAATAAAGCATTAGTTAAGTTTTTTATCTCCTTGTTCCTGGGAGTGTGACACTATTTTTCCTCAAGGCTAACCAAGTTGAAACATTTATGTTCTCTCCTATACAGATAACCAGACTGAAACATTTCTGTCATCTCCCATGTAGATAATCAGCTACAAAAGCAGGTTTTTTTTGCCAAGTGATCTTACCCTAAAAACTGGCTTTGCTGTGCATAGACCCATTCTCAATTGACCCTGCCTTGCAGAGGTCTAAGAGGCCTAAACAGAATATAGCTGGCTCCCCACAGACACATATGTGTTTATATGTACATGCATGTATATATGTATAGATGGTTGCATTTACATATGTGCATACATACATGTATACATACATATAATACATAGAAACACATGCATGCATATGCATATGCACATATAAACTATATATATGTATATATACACACAAACATATATACATACATAAAAACTCAAATTCACAGTTCAAGTTTGAGTCCCACTTTGACATTTGATTTGCATGCCAGGAGTGTATTTTACATTTTTTATGAAAAGAAAATGTACTTTGTTTCTCAAAGAATACCACATAATTCTTGTGAGAATCATTCCATGAAATTTAATAAACTAGTATGCAAAACCTGTAAATCAGAACAAGCCTGATGTTATTCCAAAGATGGATAGAATTTTGCATACAATTGAGGATTATTAAGATCTACTCCTGGGGCACTCCTGACAATGGAACTTGTTTTAATATTTCCTGTTTTGTATGTGTGTTGTTCAGTTTATCAAAAGCTTTTCCAATTCACCTTTTGAGAAAGTAGGGATATAGACAACTACTTTTGTCAATGAAAATTTTTCCTTCTAAGTATATCCTTAATAAATACCTCAAGAAAGTATATATGATTCAATTTATTAATGAATAGTTTAATTATAAAATAATTGTCCTTTCTTATTTTTGTATTAAATATTTAAAATCATAGTAATTTTGGTATTAATGTAATATTACTGTTTTATCAAAAACTTTATTTGCTATTGTAGATTTTTCTTCTCTTGTGTATTACTTCCCCTAAAAGCTAAATGCTTTATAGCTTTTTTTTTTTTCGCTTCTAAACTAGGGGCATTAGGGATACATCATAATGTTCTGAGTAGAATATTGACACAATTCTTTTCTTTCAGGTCATAGATTCATAGAATTTGGATTGTAAGGGTCCCCAGGGGCTCAACTAGTTCAACATCTTCATTTTACAAATGTAGAGAATGAGGTACAATGTGATTTGGGCCTCAGTTTTTTTTCACTTCAAATTCATTCCTTCTCTTTTCCTAATGTATCATGCTATGTTTGACTTAGGAACATTATTTTGATATCTATGGAGAATATAAATTAGAAAAAATATGAGAAACTAGAAGCAGGTAGACAAATTATGCTATTGCAATAACAGTCCAGAAGAGAGATGATGCAGGGCTGAAATAAGATGGATATGTTGTATAAGAGAAAAGAACACAACTAGAAAATGATTAGTTCTTGGCATGTGTAAGAGAAGGAAGAGACAGGGTTAACTCTGAAGTCATACAGGTTAATTGCTGAGTCATCCTGACTTCAAAGAAGTGACTTCAAAGTGACAGGTGGGTACTATTCCCTTTGACAGACTTAAAGATGGTTTAGGGAAATGGAGTGGGGTTTGTGCATGAAAATCATCAAGTCTCTTTGTGGTCTATTGAGTTTGAGATATTGATGAGACTTCCAAAGGGAAATAGCCAGTATGCAAATAGTGGTGCCAGATTAGAGGTCAGGAGAGAGAGAAAAACTTGATTTATTTGGCAATTTTTCACCCAAGTCTTCTTCCATGTTCTTCTATGACCTGCATATTGTATATAAAATGTAAAAGGGAGGACCACAAATGTTATTTTTCTATTTCATTATACTTACTCATTCCACCAAGACATGAACTCAAGTAGCTATTGACCAGACAGCATGCTAAAAACATTAATAGCAAAGTTCCTTGTGGCAAAATCCCCTGCTGAGGAGAGTTGAATGGGAAGTATATAGGAAAGAGACTTCCATTTATACTCTCATAGAATTTGTATATGATTGATAGACTACAAATCAGAGGCCCTCAGGCACTACATCTAGTTGCAGAAAGGAAAAAGATCTAGCTTCACTTTTTTTTATTTCCATGAGGCCATTGGCATTTACAAAACAGCTACCTGCCAGTCCCTTTGTCATCAACAAGGAGACATGAATGGCTAGAGGCACATTATAGACCACTCAGCAGCATAATGCCCTACTGAAATCCATTACTTATCCGCTATAGCTGTATGCACAGTGTCTGGTACATAGTAAGCACTTAATAAATGCTTATTGACTGATTTGAATTCAGGAAATCAGCTATTTTAACACCACCCTTAAGTTGATCTGCAAGAGAAATATAGGAGCTATTGCCATTCGGGAGTGCCATAGTCCCATTAAAATGCAAATGACTTAATAGAAATTCAGGGTTCATAAAATGAATACATTCTTTATATTTTTTTCATCATGATATTTTGAAGTCACAAGAAAATGTGACTTCCATAGAAATTAACTTATAGCAAGCACCCCTCCGCCTCCTCTCACTTCTTCATGTTGTTTACACATTGTTGTTCTTGACGGTAACCAAAAGGTCTCAAACCCATTGGTGAGTTAGGGGCGTGTCTACCCAGAGTATTTGAAAACTTCCCCTGGTGGAATGGGTGTATGAGAACAATTTGTTCCAACAGCCATGAAGGCAGCTGAAGCAGGGGCTGTGTAGAGCTTGTTACACATAGAAGATGCCAAGGTCATCCACTGAATCTTGAGACATCACCAGTCATCTTGACTTTGTCCTACCACTGGACTGTGAGGACTCTGGAGGAGACAGTGAGGCCAACAACTTCTTCCAAATCTGCCTCAATTAAATCTAATTTACACATGAATCAAAAGACATCACCCACACCATTTTACCATTTTTATCTATCTCAAAGTCCTGTGGTCCAAAGCAGGAAGTGCAGATACAATGGGAGCTGTAGTCACAACCATGGCACACAGGAGGCCCAGGCCACAGGGTATTCCTCTCATTGGAAGTAACAGTGAGATTTGGCAGCCCCCTGGGTGTCTGAGCAATGTTTTAAGGATCACACTGCTCACCTCCTGTTGTGATGAAGGGGCTAGTAAAAGTGCCCTAAATTGTCTGCTTATGTAAGCCTGGCCTAATTACCATGGCAGGTGGGGCTTCTACCCTGTGGTTGAAACACATGCAAAAAACTGTACAAAAACACCTACAAAGACAATTCTACTCATCATCAGTACATGGAATGCATGCAGTCTTAGACAACACAAAATTCAGTAGACCTGAAAGACAAACAACTCTTGTTGTGAGAGAACTCAGTAGGTATCACATTCAAATAGCAGCCCTGAGTGAAACAAGGCTGGCAAATGAAGGCCAGTTTACTGATTTTGGAGCTGAAGACACATTTTTCTTTGGCCACAGTGAAGGTGAGCACCTGAAGCTGCTGTAGGTTTTGCAATCAAAACTGATCTAGTCAATGAACTTGTTTTCCTACCAAAATGTGTGGGTGACAGGTGCAGGAAAATGTGATTGCCACTTTCAGGAAAACATCACATCACCATGATCAATGCCTAGGCTCCTACCATGTCAAACCCTGATGAGGTCAAAGAAAAATTTTATGAAGACATGGAGACCCTTATCATCAATGTGCCAAAAGAAGACAAGCTTATAATACTGGGTAACTTCAATGCTAGAGTAGGTTCATAGTACCAGATATGACAGGAAGTCCTAGGGAGTAATGGAATTAGAAATAGCAATGGTCACTTACTACTGAAGACTTGAGCAACTCATGACCTTCTCCTCACCAACACTGTCTTCCTTTTACCTAAATGCAATAAAACTTCACGGATACACCCTTGCAGCAAACAGTGGCATTTAATAGACTATGTGGTTGTAAGGAGAAGAGACAGACAGGATGTGAGAGTGATGAAGGCAATGTGGGGTTCAGAGTGCTGGATAGACATCCACTCAAAGCTAAATATTCATATTCAGCAAAAGTGGCAGTCCCAAGGTAAAATGACTACCATAAGAATTAAAGTCAACAGGTGAGCATACTTCTCTGAGTGGGAACAGTTTGTTGCTAACTTGGAGGGAAAGTTGAGCCAATGCACAATTGGCAACAGTGGAACAGAAAAGGAGTGGGCAGCTTTTGGAGATTTGATGTATAGCCCTGCATTTGCTCATCTGGGTGAGAACACTCGCAAACATCAGGACTGGTTTGATGAAAATGATGGGGAAAATAATGAAAACCAAGAACTCCACAAGAAGGCAACATTTAATTCCATCAAAAGTATAGTAAAAGTGAAGCTTAGAGAGATGCAAGATTCTTAGCTCAGTAAGAAGGCAGATGAGATTCAGTTTTATGCTGATAGTGAAAATCCAACATGCTTTTATAATGCCCCGAAGGCTATTTATGGGCCAAAGACCTATGGTGCATCTCAACCACTCAGTGCTGATGGAACCATATTGATTAGTGATAATGATGTGATCCTAGAGAGATGAGCTGAGCACTTACATAGTGCTATCAACAGAACATCATCAACCAATGCTGAAGCCATTGACCATTTACCTCAGGCTGAATTCAATCCGTCCTCAGCGTAAGTTCCAATTGAAGAAGTTTTGAATGTCATTAGGCACCTTTAGTGTGGGCAAAGCACCTGGTGCTAATTCTATTCCAGCCAAAATTTACAAGGCTCATTGTTCATACAAAAGCTGACTAAAATTTTCTAGGTTATATGGCAAGAGGAGTTATCCCCCGGGAGTTCAAGGATGCCTCCATTATCCATCTCTGTAAAGGTAAAGGAAATAGATTGCCCTGTGAAAAACACAGCAGTGTCTCTCTTATAGTCAATGCTGGCAAGATTCTTGCCAGAGTCCACCTTAATAGGCTAATCCTTCACCTGGAAGATGGCCATCTACCTGAAAGCCAGTGTGGCTTCAGAAAGGGCCAAGGAATGGTACATATGGTGTTTGCTGCCTGACAACTCTAGGAGAAATGCCAAGAGCAGAAGAGAGTTCTGTACACAGCGTTTGTAGATTTGACCAAGGACTTCAATACTGTCAATTGTGAAGGCTTATGGAAAATTGTGTCAAAATTTGGTTACTTGGAGAAATTCATCAGCATTGTATATCAGTTTCATGATGCCATACTTGCTTGCGTTCTAGACAATGCTCTCATGTTTTTCCCAGTTACCAGTGATGTGAAACAAGTCTGTGTGCTTTCTCCCATCCTTTTTAGCATGATGTTTTCATCCATGTTTGCAAGTGCCTTTAATGACGAAGAACAGGGTGTGAAGATCTGCTACTGCGATGATGTTAAATTCTTCAACTTAAAAAAGCTACAAGCCAAGACTAAAGTGGAGGGAGCACTTGTGCACGATTTTCTGCTTGCAGATGATGGTGCACTCAATATAGCCTCTGAAGCTGAGATGTAACAAAGTATGGATTGATTCTCTACTGCTTGTACTAATTTTGGCCTAACAAATAACACCAAGAAAACAGAGGTGCTGCATCAGCCACCACTACATCATCCATACATAGAACCATTGGTTACAAAAAAGTGGAGAAGTTTTGAATGCCTTGGGTAAGTTCACTTACCTTAGCAGTGAACTTTCTGGGGATATACACATGAATAATGAGGTTGATGCATGTGTTGCCAGAGGTAGCTCAGTGTTTGGGAGGCTCTGAAAGAAAATGTGAGAGAGAAGAGGTATTAGACTGACTACCAAACTGAAGTTCTACAGAGCCATTATGCTGTGAAACCTGGACAGTATAACAACACTATGCCAGAAAACTGAATCATTTCCATTTGAATTGTCTTTGGAGGATTTTGAGGATCACCTGGCAGGATAAGATACCAGATACTGATATTCTTTCTCAAATTAAACTGCCAAACATTCAAACTCTTCTACAGAGAATGCAACTCTGATGGGCTGGCCATGTTGTTGGAATTGAAAATGTATGCTTGCCAAATAGACTGTTTTATGGAGAATTCATACAGGACAAGTGCTCATGTCATGGTCAGAAGAAATGATACAAGGGCACTCTCAAAGTTTCCCTTAAGGACTTTGGAATTGATTGTGTCACATAGGAAACACTGCCTTAGGACTGGCAGGCCCTCATCACCAAAGGTGCTGTGCTCTGTGAACAAAGCAAAATTGAAATAGCTCATAAGAAATGTGAGATGTGCAAATTTACAGAATTCACCACAAGTGTTCACATGGAGTATTTGTGCCTGAGCTGTGGTAGAACATTCCAAGCTCATATTGGTCTCCTCAACCATAGTGGGACATAGTGTAACTTGACTCTAGTGTAGTAATGTAATTTTAGTCCTCTTCAAGAGTAAAGGACAACAACTAACCAACCAAGCAATCTTAAGGGATAAAGCTACCTTCTGCTGCTATTGGTATAGACCAGTCTGTTGTGCAAGGGCTACCTAAACAAGTTGTCTGCGCTGGGATAGAACTGCTAGTATTTCTTTTTCTTTTATCAGTACCAAGAGAATTAGCCAAGAAGTGACAATAGTGCCATGAGCATTCTGGAGTTATGATAATTATTTTTTTTCATTATTGTTAGGGGAAATATTTTCCCTGGCAATTATTAAGACAAAGATTAATAAAAAACACTTAAACACTTGGAAGAAGTATTTGGTATAGGCGGAATAATGAAGAAGAAGAAGAAGAAGAAGAAGAAGAAGAAGAAGAAGAAGAAGAAGAAGAAGAAGAAGAAGAAGAAGAAGAAGAAGAAGATGATGATGATAGTGATGATGATAGTGATGATAATGGTAAGAATTTTTTAAATTTCATCTATGTAGCAATTTTGCTGTATGGAAACTCTCTTCACCAATGTAGATTGTAACACATTTATGACATAGAAGATAAACCCTAGTAAATTTGTTGAGTCTCAGAACTTAAATGATTTTGCCATAGTATTTAAATATAGTATTTGCCAGTATTTAAATCTAGGTCTTCCTGACTTGAATCCTAGCATGCTATCTACCACATAATTTTTCCTTTCATTATTGAAAATAATAAAAATACTCAAATATTTAAATGCATCTATTATTTCACCCATTTTGATATTACTTCCAATAATGCATGTCGCAAACCAAATTATTAGACTTTTGTCCATGTTTTTGAAGTCAACATAATACTTATATTTTGAGATTATTATTATCTTTTGCTTTTTCTTAAAGGATGCCAGTGGAGTATACAAGTTGTCCAATGGTTATCCTTTTCAAATGCCAAATGAACATGCCATCTACTTTTCTGTTCATATATGTCCCTGGAGGTTATATTTTCTTTGATTCTTCTTTATAGTTCTTTACTTGTTACATGTTTCAGACAGATCACACCCACACTGCATCTCCCTATGATCATCTGAGTATTATTGCAGTTTGATGCTTCAGGGGCTGTAGTGCCATGTGAATCATAGTGATCCAACAACTTTGGAAAAAAAATCAGTATTAAAAAGATGTCCTTCATTTCAGAGAAAATGAGACTCATTAAAAAAAAAGCTCTGTAATTTCCTGTAGACACTACAGCAAATACTTCTACTCTTCTTTTATCCTTTCCCCTTTGCCCAAATTCAGTGTCTATGCAAATTATAGATGAGGAATTCTTAACCTGTGGGACATGAACAATTTTAAAAATCTACTATATGCATTCAAAAATATTCTCAGAATGGTCCATATGCCTTTCCAGACTGCCAAAGGGATAAACAGCATACTAATTTTTTGAAAATAATCTGTTGTATACACTGATGTATGAGGCATTGCATACAGGGCAGCTAGGTGGCACAGTTGATAAAATATGGGTTTAGTGTCAGGAAGCCCCGAGTTCAAATGTGTCCCCAGACATTTACTAGTTGCATGACCCTAGACAAGTCACTTAAACATGTTTGCCTCTGTTTCTTCATGTGTAAAATGAGCTGGAGAAGGAAATGACAAACGACTCCAGTAACTTTGCTAAGAAAAGCTCCAATGGGGCCATGAAGAATTAGACAGGACTGAAATAACGAAACAAAATGAGTTCTGTAGATTGTCAATCAAAGTGAATGTCAAAGTCTTAAGAGCAGGCAATCTTTATCACTTTTTCACTTTGTCTCTACCTCTCTCTATCTCTGTCTTTCTGTGTCTCTGTCTCTTTTAGTGGTTAAGGCTAACTGGTGATTGTGGGTAAATCTTATCAAGGAGGCTCTGCAACATTCTAGGCCCAATTACCCCCAGCACAATGTCATCCACAAGCATTAGGAACACGATCTCATACAGAAGAAACTCCACTTCAACTTGAATTTGTGCCAGATATCTTCCATGACTGTAGTTAAGTACCTCATCAGCCACAACATTTACCTGTACTATCTATGTCTTATCTGATGCTTGCAGGGAGTCTGGGTTATTGTATTTTTCTTTTTTTTTTTCTGAGCAGGTTTGCAAGTTTAACACAAATTCGGGTAAATACAGAGGGATGAGCCCCAGGGGGCATGGAAGGTTCACAAACACTTTACCAGTACAGTTCCATGGCAGATAGCACAACCAAGGGCCTCAGACTTCCGACCTAGGAAACTACCCCAAACAGGATGTGCTATTATACCTACTCCCTCTGCTGTAGAACTGGCTTGTAACAGTCGAATAGACCTGTTAAGAATATGATCTAGCAGAACAAAGCTTTTAAACCCACAAAAAGAGGGAGGCTGGGGGTGATGCATGGCATACATAGCTGACAGTGCCAAGGAAAAATACCCACTTACTGCCTGTAGGTGAGACTATGGAAGAAGCTGAAGAGACAGGTAAGTCCTGTATGTTTATTGCTATGGGAACAAACATCTGTGGGCATATCTCAAATGTGAATTTTGTTGCGAAGTTCTGCCATCATGCTGTGCAACCCCATTAACACTGCTTAGAAAGTTCAGCTATCAGAATTCTGCTTTTCTTAGTACAGAACCACATTTCCACGCTGAGGAGATACCCAGTGGCCCAGGGAATGATCAGAAGCCACAAGATGTTCCTAAAGCCTCCACCGTAAGCTCCAAATGGTGGTGTGTATTTCCAGTTTCCATAGGCCATGGGCCTCCTAATTCAAAGCCCAGCATCAAAAAGGGTGCACATAAGTGTGTCCCCACACCACAGTCCAGGGCAAGTTGCAAGTTTACACTGCTGGCACCTAAAACCACAGGAGAAAGGGATGTGTGTATGTATATGTATGTGTGTGTGTATGTGTATATGTATGTGTATATGTATGTATGTGTGCATGTGTGTCTCACAGGAAAAGGCTGCAAAGCTATATACAGCCTTGCACTCCTTTGGCCTTCTGATTTTTAAAAGGACCCCATTCTCACTGGCTTGTTCCCACTACGAGACATGGCTGTAGTCATGCAGGTTGTTCCTTAAGATGAGGCATCTTTGTCATGGGTCTAAGCTTCTTTCCACAGTGGGAGTCAGAAACCTGGCATGTGTAAAGCGACCCCAAAGCTCTTTCTCTCACCCACCCACAGAAGCACTACCAGCACATGTCCTAAGTATTTGAAATCCTTTTAAATATTTTTCCTAGGACATAAAAACAGCAATTAGTACACTTAAGATTTAATTCCACCACTTTACAAAGTTGATCAAAAGTAAAAAAAAAAAAATTGTTTTTGGTACCAACACCCACTTTCAGTTCACTAAACAGCAGTACTAAACAAGAAGACTGGGTAAGGTGGACACCATTTACATTCTCTCTAGTACACACTTAATAAACTGTTCTATATAATATACTTCACTTAATATTTTAAATAAATATTGGCGATGGATTAAGACTTCCTTGGGCCTTCTGAGTTGTCCTGAGATTTTACAGATACATCTGGATGGAGGCAAAGCAAGGCCCAAGGGCCCTGAGTTTGAAATGTAACAAAGGCCCATTTGTGACATCAATCAGAGTGCAGTTGTCTTGAAAGGGAGCAGGTAAGAGGAAAAGAGATGGGGACAGACCCTCACTTCAATGGAAGGACTCCAAATGGGAATATTCCCTTCTCTTTCCCCAAGTCTTGGTAACCCTAAGGTGAAGGCCTCTAAGATGTGGCTCTGCCTAGGACAAAAAGATGTTGAGGCTGGCCTGTTTTGGTTTGTACCAGTAAGCAGAAGTCACAAAATAGCTCCACCTCCCTGCCTGAAAAATAAAGCTTATCCTTGAATAAACTTTGAATTTCAGAGTTTTCTGAAAGATAAATTTGAACAAAAGCCTGAAACACTCCCTTCCCTAACCCTGCTGCTTCAATTACAACTCTGAAGTTATCTGAATTCCTGGAAGGCACGCATTGTGGTGGGCTCTTTCTTCCAACAAAATACATAATCAGAAGGCACTACAATGTTCCCCCTTCTTCTTTTCAAAGTGTGTCCTAAAATAGAGGAAATTTGTAAACAAAATCATCCTCTCTGCTCCCCCCCTCCCTAGTTCAATTGCAAGGTTTACAAACTAAGATTTCTTAAATTCCAATACACTCTTTGTACTCATCTGGATGAGTACCTGCTCAAGCCCACCCACTGATTAAGGTAACTGATTTTTTATTTTGGAGATTAAAGACATTGTAACTCTTTAATCTTCAAGGGCTGGTATAAGGCCAGCTATGCTGTCGACATAGAAATCAGGAACCATTTTGTTCCTGGAGAACAGCCACTTTTAGGTTGCCTTTCACATCCTCCAGGCTGGAGACCCCAGTAAGAGTGAGGCCACAGGTAACCCCCAGGAGGATGTCTGTGTCTAGACAATCTCCCACCATGACAGTGCGGTCTGGATTGAGGCTGAACTCGTTGGCCATACAATCGAAGATGACTCTGCTGGGCTTAGCTATGATCTCTGCCTGCCGCTGCGCACCCATCTCCACTGTCCGGACTAGATGCGAGTACCGGCAATGTAGCTTCCGCCCCCCAGCGGGAGTCGGTTGCACATGTTGGTGCCCAGGAAGAGGCAGCCGCGTTGTTTGGAGGTAGCGTCCGGCCTTGGTCAGCTTCGCGTAGCTGAAGTGGGGGTCGAAGCCCACCAACACGGCGCCCACGCCGGAATCCAGGGGCTCGGCCGGCCAGTTTCCAGGACCGACCCCCTGCAGGGCCTCGGGCCCCACACCCACGCTCGAGATGCCCACGGCCTCCAGCTAGGTGGCCAGGGCCAGGCTGCCCATCACGTAGGCCTTGGCCGGCACCCCACCGCCCTCCAAGCGCTGCCGGAGGTAAAGGGCGGTGCAGTAAGCTGGCCCTGGGTTATTGTATTTTTCAAATAATCTTACAGAATTGTGATGGCTTCATGGGAAACACCTTGTTGGAAGAGAGACTTTAATGTAGTATTTTATTCTACTGAATCAAAATATTTTAATCATTAGCAATCAAATCAATAAACATTTATTTAGCACATAGTATGTGCCAGGTACTTTGTTAAGCACTGGAGATACAAAAAGAAGCAAATTATAATTTCAGTGAGATCTTGTATTCACATTACTCAGGAAATTTTGTGATATGAATTTGGGATATATATGACGAAAAGCATAGTTGTCTAGAGAGCATAGAGAGCTGGCCTTATCTTCCAGAAGAGCTAGATTCAAGTCTTACATCTGGACACACATACTGGCAATGTGCCCTGGGCAAGTCACTTAACTTTACTGTGCCCCAAATAACCTTCTAAAGCTTTATATTTCAGAGAAGATGACAATCTGTTTTCATAAAGGTAGTTTTCTTTATGAGGAAGCTCCTTATACTTATAAAATCACAAGTCTCATTAAAAATAAATGTGGTCTAATTTGGGATATTGTTTGTGAAAGCCTTCCTGTCCTGACTCACCCAGTCTTCAAGGATTTCCTCAATCTCTCCCTATGTATTTATTTTATGATAATTTTAAGTTTTCAATATACACAATTGTGTATATGGAAAGTATGTATGTGTCAATAGCTGTTCTCTTCATTTTTTTTTAATATTAAGTTCCAATATCCTTCTCCCCATCTCATAAATTTAATTTCTTTGCCTCCTTCAGGGAGGCTGAGAATTGATCTCTCAGTGTCTTAATGATTGGGTCACCTCCAGCAGGGATATCATATAAGTACACTTGGTCTGATACAGTTGATTTTCCTGTTATGATTCTCTTTAAGTACCAATTCTACCATTCTTATATTGACATATGGAACGTATTAGTGGCTCCACTTCTCTTGGTGGTTAAAAAGAAGTTTGTTATAAATATCTTTTCATAGTTTTTCCACCTTTTATTCCAGCTTCATCCTTAAATGCCCTTAGGATGACTTTTCTTAATTGAGTCCCTTACTAAACTTTTATATTATTTCAAATTTGCTTTATATAAGATCAATTGTCTTCTGAGGAGATACTATTCCTAATCTTTATCTTTCTCCATAAGAGTTTACAGAGCTTTCTAAACTATTATTGCCTTCTACTGCCTAAAGGCAGCTAGATGGTGTAGAGGACCAACCACAGAGCCTAAATTAAGAAAACCTGATTTCAAATCCTGCCTCAGAGACTTACTAGTTCTGTGACCCCAGACAAGTCACTTAAATTCTCACAGATTCACTTTCATCATCTGTAAAATGGAGAGTAGAAAACAGCACCTACTTCATAGGCTTGTGAAGGAAGGAAAGACAACAAGCATTTCTTGAACAATTGCTATCTACTAGGCACTGTGCTGAGTGGTGAGGATATAAATATAAGTAAAGAGAAAAGTAGTTTCTGCCCTCAGGAAGCTTACAGTCTAATGGGGAAAGGCAACTCAAAAAGGGAGCTAGAACATAATAAGCAGATGAGATGGAGATGGGGAGTGGTCATGTGTAAGGTATGAGGTCAGGGAACTGGTGTTGATATACCTGGAAAAGGAAAAAAAATGTCATAAGCACAGCCTGAAAGTTGGCTATCCAGAGGCCTTCCCCAAAATGGAGGCATCAGCAGGAACTCACCAATCACAGAATGGGGCCCCTCACAGTAAGAATGTTCCTGGGTGAAGAGGCCCCTGATAGAAATTTGAGGGTGAGGTAGCAGCTGATGCATGGTGTTGAAGTCTAGAAAGTGGAAAGTCAGAAGTATAATTGAAAGGGTGTAGGGATAAAATAAAATAAAATTACAGAATATAAGTAATGCATTTCACAAACTTTAAAGTGATATGCATGTATTAGCTACTTTTAATTTCTTTGTTTTAGTAGTTCATTAAGTTTTAAATCATTCACTTTTTAGGCCTTTTCAGCCTCATTCTAACAATTGGGTGAATGTACAAAATCATAAACAGTATTTGTCTTTCTTCAGTCTAAATTCCATTTTTCATCATTAGTAGCTTATCTAAATACAAGTTATTCACCTAAATACAAGGCCAGGTTTAAGTTATTTAAATCACACCACAATTTTTTCTCATGTTAGTATTTTAGTTTTGTAATAATTTATGTTTTTGCTCTATAAAGCCAGTGCTCAGAGAGTATTACGCAGACCACTGAGTCTATAACGACCTCCACAGAAGGAATTAGTCACTTCCTGTCTGTTAAAATATTAACAGTTTTACTTTTTGGTTAATGAAATTGGCTGTATAACACGTCCAACCCCTGCCCTACTTTTTCAAAGAAAGAAGTTGCGATGTATAGACATGAGATAACTGTGCAGTGTAAAAGCCTTGGTCCTGTTTAATTCCCTTTCCTTGATTAACTGTTTTTATCTCTATCTGTGCTTGCATTGAAACCAGCAAATGTTATAGTACATGCTAGCTTAACCTACTTGATACTGGCTAAGAAATGTAGAGGTGGATCAGTGAAATAGGTAATGTGTACAAGACACAGTAGTCAATGACTGTAGTAATCTACTGTTTGATAAACCCAAAGATGCCAGCTTCTGGGATAAGAACTCACTATTTGAGAAAAACAACTGGCAAAACTGGAAAAAAGTATGGCCGAAACTAGGCATAGACCAACATCTCACACCCTATACCAAGATAAGGTCGAAATGGTACATGATTTAGACATAAAGGATAATATCGTAAGCAAATTAGGGGAGCAAGGAATAGATAACTTGTCATGTCCAAGGAGAAGGGAATGATTTATGACCAAACAGGAAATAGAGCATATTGTCAATTGCAAAATGGATAATTTTGCTTATGTTAAATTAAAATTTTTTGCACAAACAAAATATATGTAATCAAGATTGGGGGAAAGCAGAAAGCTTGGAAAGGATTTTTATAGCCAGTGTTTCTGATGAAGCCCTCATTTCTCAAATATATAGAGAACTGAGTCAGACTTATATAGCAATACGTGTCATTCCCCAGTTGATAAATGATCAAAGGATATGGTCATTTTTCAGATGAAGAAATTAAACCTATCTGTCATCATATAAAAAACACTCTAAATAACTATTGATTAGAGAAATACAAATTAAAAGTACTCTGAGATACTACCTAACACCTTTCAGATTGGCTAATATGACAAAAAAGGGAAATGATATGTGTTGGAGCAGATGTAGGAAAATTGAAGCACTAATACATTGTTGGTGAAGTTGTGAACCAATCCAGCAGTGCCGGAGAGTAATTTGGAACTATGTCCAAAGGGCTATAAAACTGTGCCTTCCCTTTGATCCAGCAATACCCCTGCTAGGTCTGTGTACTTAAGAGATCGTGAAAAAGGGTGAAGGACCCAGACATACAGCTCTTTTTCTGGTGCCATAGAATTGGAAATTCAGGGGATGCCCATCAATTGGGGAATGGCTGAAGACGTTATGGTACATGAAAATAATGGAATACAATTGAAATGAAAGAAATGATGAGCAGGGAGATTTCAGAAAAACCTTGAAAGACTTATGAACCATTGTGAATGAAGTGAGCAGAACCAGGAGAGCTTTGTACACAGTAACAGCAACATTGTGCAGTGACCAAATTTGATATACTTAGTTCTCAGCAGTTCAGTGATCTAAGATAATGCCAAAAGATTCATGATGGAAAATGCTAACCGAATGCAGAAAAATAACTATGGATTCTGAATGCAGATAGAAGCATATAATTTTCACTTTTTTGTTTTTTTCTTTCTCGTTTCCCCCCTTTTGTTCTGATTCTTCTTTTACAACATGACTGGTGTTTAAATATCTTTAACATGATCATGCATGTATAACCTTTATCAGACTGCTTGCTATCTTGGGGACAGGTGGAGGGAAAGGAGAGAGGGAGAATAATTTTGAACTAAAATTCTTACAAAAATGAATGTTAAAAACTTTCTTCACATGTATTTGAAAAAAAATAAAATACTTTCAAATGTTAAAAAGAATAAAAAAGAAAAAAATAATGCTAAATATACAAATAAAGTTAAAAAATAAATTACATTTACTTCCAATTCCAAGATGAGGATCTGAGTAGGACTTTGTGGAGGTAATAATAAATAACTCAGAATATTTTAGCACATTGAAGTTTAAAAAATTGTTTGCTAATAGTAAATCTAAGTGCCAGGTAGAAGAAAAATCTAAATATTCAAATTGTTCTGTGATTGCTTCAATTCAGGTACTACTTCCAAAAATACTTTCCTCAACTCATCTTTGCCTGCCCCTACAGCATGGGCTCTTAGCACTCAGTTCAACCAAGTGCCCTTGAAGAGTTTGGCCTTTGTTTCCTTGATTAAATTGAGAGTCCTTGGTGACCTCCTTGCCTCAGGGGAGGGCCTAGTTTACACATGAGTTTGAGTGACATGTTTGGGACATCAGAGGCATTTAGACCACGTAGGTTTAAGTTGCCTCTGTGACGATTTTAGGTTACGTGGGTGAGTCGCATGTGTGACTCACTCTTGACCCTGAAAAAGATATAAAACCAGGGGTTGGCTTTCTGTTTTTCGGAGCTCTTACCCATAGTTGTGGTGGCGTGTGTGACTCTGGGCCAACCCTTGTTATGAGCTCCCAGGCTGAACCTAGATGTTGATAACTGAATTGTATTGGGTCTGTCTATCGATGTTTGTAATTTGTTTGTATTTGCCCCGAAGTTCAGGGTGCTGGCTTTTTCCCCTGAACTAAGTGAATGGTATTTGTATGCTGAATTAAAGTAAGATTGTTAACCCCTTAACGTTGCTTTCCTTAGTAAAGCAGATCAAAAGAACCTGTGCTTTGGCAGCGTTCTTGTTGGGCTTGTGTTGGTGTTTCACCCCCGCAAAAGCTGCTAGCCAAATTGTTGAAACACAGCATGATTCTTGTCCATTTCTTCTTAATATTCACCAGATGACATCCATCCAACTCACTGGAGGCCTTTACTTTCTCCCAAAAATACAAGGATGGCAATCTACCTGCTTATCTTTCATCTTTCATTCTTTCCATGTGACCAGCCCCTTTCTTCTCCATATCGTACAATTCCTTGGTGACATCTCCTACTGCTTCTTCAGAGTTTCTCATTGGTGGTATGTTGTAGTCTGCTCACACTCACCTTGTGCCTCCTGCGAAGGTGGCACTGAGGTATAAGGATGCCAGAGAGAGTGAAAGAAAGACACGGGCCAGGAGGGAGATTATAGTACAACTCCATTTATCAAGCAGAGGCGGTGAGTTTATATACTCTATGGAATCAGATAAGCATTGCATTGCTCTGCTACTTTACTTTGTTCCCTTGTAATATCCTGCCCTGGGACGTGTTGTTACTTATTTCCATAGATTCTAACCATATTGAAATATTTCTGTTCTTTCCCATGCAGATAACAGCTATGAGGGTAGTTCCTTGCCATGTCCTCTTATCCTTTGATGATCTTGCCTTGCAGAGACCTAGCCTCAAATGCCCTTGTCTTGCAGAGGGCTAAGAGGCTTAAACAGGATATAGCTGGATCTCCACATGCCATTCTGCCCTTTCTCAGGGGCAGCTAAAAGGGAGTTGGAGGGCCTACACCCTGAGTACACAGCCCAGAGAAGAACAGGCTCAGGCTCAAAGGAAAACCTGGCATGTACTTTTCCCACCACAGACTAACTCAGCTGGCCCTCTACAACCTTGTACCTTGTCACAAATTGAAATAGGTAATATTTGTTTAGGAAATTGGCTCCCTACATAAATTGTTGAGGAAACTCATCTTTTTCCCCTCATAGGTACTCTGTGCTGAAGAGTTTTGTCTTATTAAGTTCATCCATGATAAACACTTCATGCTTTCTATTTAACCAATCTGTTTTTATTATGCGAATGAAGAGATTGAACCCATTGGTGTTAGAACTTGGCATTTGCAATAGGCAGGTTGCCAAACCTGATATGCATCACAGTGAAGTTCTCATCTGGAAATTAGCAGCCATAGATGGATTTCTCACATTTTCCATTGTGATTAGTGAAGTCACTAGCATACTGTGGAGATGATGGAATGACTCTTTGCATGGTTGATACCTTAAAACTGTATTCCTTTTCAAGCTTTTGCAGAGAGCTCTGAAATTCTCTTCAGTTTTTGGCACTGCATCTACTTTTTGCTATAGCTATACCTGATCAACCCCTTTTGTGATATATACACACATACACACACATACGATATAATGTCATATTGTTATATACAATATATACATGCACGCACACACAAAACATGTACACAGTATGCATGCTTATATATACATACATATGTGTGTATACACACATGTGTCTGTATATAGATACATACATACGTGCACATATACATAAATATATTGGCCTCTCTCTGTTTATGTGTGTGTACACAATACATACATATTAATATAAAATTAAATATATACACATATATGTATCCATGTTTACATTTTAATTTTGTGCATATATGCATATACACAATATACACATATGTATTCATGTATACATACATACACACAAACACATACACACGTATACATACATGCACACATATGTATGCATACATGGTATACATACATATATACATAGATATGCATACGCATACATGTATACAGAGAGAGAGAGAGGAAAAGAGAGGAAGGGAGAGCTAGATGATACAGTAGATAGAATGCCAGGCCTGGAGTCAAGAAGACTCATATTAATGACTTCAAATCTGCCTCAGGCACTTATTAGCTCTACAACCCTGGGCAACTGACTTAACCCTGTTTGCCTTAGTTTCATCATTCGTAAAATGGCTGGAGAAGAAAATGGCAAACCATGCTAGTAGCTTTGCCAAGAAAACCCCATGTGACTTTAAGAAGAGTAGGATATGATTGAAATGACTAAAGAACAACATCTATCTATCTATCTATCTATCTATCTATCTATCTATCTATCTATCTGTCTGTCTATCTATCAATCTATCTGCCTACCTACCTATCTACTCAGTGACCCATATTCTTTTCGTTGATAAGGTGCCATGGTTATATCATATCGATATATTTATCTACCTATTTATGTAGATATAGATAGATAGATAGATAGATAGATAGATAGATAGATAGGTAATGTATCCAAACATATGAGAGAGAGAGACAGAGACAGAGAGAAGAGAGAGAGAAATTATACCTATAGGTGTATTTTAGAAGCTCTTATGTATTCATTTTAGGCATGAATACTATCTTTTTAAATAAACTCGTAATAAACAAATAAAATGTATAAAACTACTTTCTGCTAGCTAGCATAAGCATTATCTAAACACCATTAAATGTTTCCAAAATTTAGGTTAATCTCTCCTAAAACCATTTTAAGAATTGATACGCAATAACCCATTGAAATTTGAAATAAAAGAATGAGGATCTTCTGGAGGACAGAATATTGCCCTTGAAATTCCATGACTGAATAGGAAGAACAAATGAACAAGTTTAAATAAGGCATGTTTAAAAAAAATTATCTAAATGGATTATGTATCAGGAAGACTTATAAAAGTGGATTATCTTGCAAATGCATCTTCTATATTAAACACTTGTTTCCTTGAAGATTGAACTGAAAATTAGCCGAAGATGATTTCAGTCACTGTATCCAAACACATTGTAATACTTTTCACATAGTTTCATGATGCACATTCTACACTCTTGTAATTGTTTTCTGTCACAGAAGGCATCATTTTTTATACCAACACAATTTATTGTTTGTAATGTTCAGCTTTGAGTCTCATTATTCAAGTTGCCTTTAGTGACTTGAAATGTTAATCATTTCACTTCAATACTTGTATCTACAATTTTCATTGACAAGGATGATATAGAAGAAAGAGGGTAGGTGGGGAGGGAAGAAGGGAAAGAATTTGGAACTCAGAGTTCTACAAAACAAATGTTCAAAAAATATTGGTTTTACATGCAACTGGGAAATAAGGCAATGGGGTATGATTTTCATGCTTGTCTTGATTCTTGTATCTGAAAGTCACATTTTCTATTCAGTTCTGGTTTTTTCATCAAGAATGCTTGAAAGTCCTCTATTTCATTGAAAATCCATATTTTGCCCTGAAGTATTATACTCAGTTTTGCTGGGTAGGTGATTCTTGGTTTTAATCCTAGCTCCTTTGACCTCCAGAATATCATATTCCAAGCGCTGTGGTCCCTCAATGTAGAAGATGCTAGGTCTTATGTTATCCTGATTGTGTTTCCACAATACTTGAATTGTTTCTTTCTAGCTGCTTGGAGTATTTTCTCCTTGACCTGGAAACTCTGGGATTTGGCTAGGAGTTTTCTTTTTGGGATCTTTTTCAAGATTGGTGGATTCTTTCAATTTCTATTTTACCCTCTGGTTTTAGAATATCAAGGCAGTTTTCCTTGATAATTACTTGAAAGATGAATCTAGGCTTTTTTTTGATCATGGCTTTCAGGTAGTCCAATAATTTTTAAATTATTTCCCCTGGATGTCCTCCTGTGCTCCCTGGTTTCCACTCTGTGCCCCGCACTCTCTCTGTAGCTCTGTCATCTCTGAGGTCTTACTCCTTTGGCTGAATTCTGACTTCTGACCTTACAATGGCTACCTTCTGGGTATATATACGCTTTTTCAGGCCCTAAGGCTTCATGCCCACTCAGCAAAAAGGTGTAGGTCTGGGCCTTAATACTTAGTAAGTAAAGAGTATAGGCCTGGGTCTTAGCACCTAGTAAGTAAAGGGTGTAGGCCTGCCTACAAACAAACCTCTAATCAAGCTTCCCTTAACTATCCCCATCTGAGGCCTATTGAATGGGAGGCATCACAAGAAAATACGGGGTGAGTTGGAGAGACATTATTGATCTCTTCAACTGTTTGAAGGCCTGTCAAATAGAAGAAACAGTAGGCTTACTCTACTTACTCCAGGAAACAGACAAGGAATAATGGGTCAGAAGTCTAGAACGTGATAAAAATGAAAAAAACAAACTAACCTAGAATCAATGTTAACAAAAAAACAAACAAAAAATCCTTTCTAAAGATTAGAATTGTCTAAAGTAGTTTTTTTTTCCTTTTTGGGATATAGTGAGTTCCCTTTCATTGGAAATGTTCAGGCAAAGTCTAGATGACCAGGGATGTCTTCTGAGGTACCTTCCAAACCTGCTTTTTGATACTATTGTGTGCTGAGGTCTGACATTAACAAGCTATTTTTATTTGAGCAAGTTATTTAATCTGCTTGATCCTCAGTGTCTAATTAATAAAATAAAATAAGTTAAACTAGATGATCTCTAAGATTATCTCTCATATTCTTCTGTGTGTGTCATTGTGGGCTCTGGCCCCATTCTCCTACGGCCAAGCTGCTACATCTCCCCATCGGTTTCTCAGGTACCCTGAGTGCTTTGGAGGTGTCTCTTTTCCATAAAAACTTTTTGCTATTTTTCTATTTTGCTATTGGTTCAACCTTTTGTAGGTTGTTCCTCCATTTTTTTGGAGGGGAATGATGACTATTATTCCAATCTAATTTAACCACTTATCCTAGATTGTTTTTTATAAAGAGAGATTAAATTCAAAGATGTAGCATGAACAAAATACCAACATTCTGTCCCCTTCATTGGGGAAGTTATTCTCTCCCCTAGAACTTAACTCAGTTATTGTATAGTGTTAGTATCATTAAATTCATATCTAGAGACGACATTGCTAGAGTATGAGTCTTTGTGTCAGCTGCTTTTAATTAAGGTCACAAAGGTCACTCCTAAAAGGTCATTGCTCACCTTTTCAGGATAAATGCTGCACTCACTTCAAATGTGGAAGATCAAGATGCTAAGGAAGGCTCTACTTCCTACATACACTGGGAACATAAATATTGTGCAGGCTGCAAACCCAAAATCCAGGATTATGAGTTTTCATGGAATCCTCTGGACCTTTCAAACTCACAAGGGCATAGATTCTATTCGCTTCACTGTTTGTTGAGCTTGCCCAAGAGTGCTAAAGCAAAGATATTGTAGCCAACCCTGACAACTTTTGTGAATGCCTCCAAGGACACTCAAAATCCTCTCTTCAATACATGGTTAGGTGAATGGAACTAGTTATAAAATATCAATGAATGCTCCAGTCCATTAAGGCACTATTCTAACAAGTCATCATGATACCCCAAGAAGCAGCTCCCTAGTGCCTTCCACATGGATTGATGCAATCTCATAGTCATTATAAGTCAATTATTCTTTTTAAAATTTTTATTAATTTTTTTAAAAATTACTTTTAGTTTTCAAATTCATTTCCATAAGATTTTGAGTGACAAATTTTCTCCCGATCTCTACCCTCTCCCCACCCCAAAGTGGCATATATTCTGATTGTCCCTTTCCTCAGTCTTCCTCCTCTTCTATCACTCCTCCCCCCATTCCCTTTCCCCTGACATTCTTGTAGGTTAAGATAGATTTCTATACCCCATTGCCTATATATCTTATTTCCTAGGTGCATGGAAAAACAATTTTTTTAACATTGGTTTTCAGAACTTTGAGTTCCATATTCTCTCCCTTCTTCCCTCTCCACCTACCCTCCTTAAAAAAGGCAAGCAATTCAATATAGGTGATAAATGTATCATTATGCAAAACACTTCCATAATAATTATGTTGTGAAAGACTATTTTTCCCTCCATCTTATCCTGTACAACTTTATTCAATTTTCTCCCTTGACCCTGTCCCTTTTCAAAAGTATTTACTTTTGACTACCTCCTCCCCTAATCTTCCCTTGCTTCTATCAATCCCCCCCCATCCCCTTTCCCCCTACTTTCCTGTAGGACAAGATACCCAATTGAGTGTGTATGTTATTCCCTCCTTAAGCCAAATCTGATGAAAGCAGGATTCCCTCATTCCCTTTCACCTACCCACTCTTCCCTTCCATTACAACAGCTTTTTCTTGCCACTTTTATGTAAGATAATTTACCCCATTCTATCTCTCCCTTTCTCCTTCTCCCAATATATTCCTCTTTCATCTCTTAATTTTATTTTTAGATATCATTCTTTCATATTCAACTCACACTGTGCCCTCTATCTATATATCCATATATTCCCTTCAACTACTCTGATAGTGATAAAGTTCTCATGAATTACAAATATCATCTTTCCATGTAGGAATATAAACAAAACAGTTCAACTTTAATAAGTCCCTTATGATTTCTCTTTCCTATTTATATTTTCATACTTCTCTTGATTCTTGTATCTGAAAGTTAAACTTTCTATTCAGCTCTGGTTTTTTTCATCAAGAATGCTCAAAAGTCCTCTATTTCATTGAAAATCCATATTTCACCATGAAGTATTATACTCAATTTTTGCTGGGTAGGTGATTCTTGGTTTGACTCCTAGCTCCTTTGACCTCCAGAGTATCATATTCCAAATCTTGTGGTCCCTTAATGTAGAAGCTGCTAGGTCTTGTGTTATCCTGATTGTGTTTCCATAACACTCAAATTGTTTCTTTCTGGTTGCTTGCAATATTTTCTCCTTGATCTGGGAACTCTGGAATTTGGCTGCCATATTCCTTGGAGTTTTCTTTTTGGGATCTTTTTCAAGAGGTGATTGGTAGATTCTTTCAATTTCTATTTTATCTTCCTGTTCTAGAATATCAAGGCAGTATTCCCTGATAATTACTTGAAAGATGATGTCTAGGGTCTTTTTTTTTGATCATGGCTTTCAGGTAAATTTTAAATTCTCTCTCCTGAATCTGTTTTCCAGGTCAGTGGTTTTTCTAATGAGATATTTCACATTGTCTTCCACTTTTTCATTCCTTTGGTTCTGATTTATAATATCTTGATTTCTCATAAAGTCACTAGCTTCCAGTTGCTCCAATCTAATTTTTAAGGTAGTATTTTCTTCAGTGGTCTTTTGGACCTCCATTTCCATTCGGCTAATTCTGCCTTTCAAGGCATTCTTCTCCTCATTGGCTTTTTGGAGCTCTTTTGCCATTTGAGTTAGTGTATTTTTTGAGGTGTTGTTTTCTAAAGTATTTGTTGTGTCTCCTTTAGCAAGTCATTGACTTGTTTTTCATGGTTTTCTCGCATCTTTCTCATTTCTCTTCCCAATTTGTCCTCTACTTCTCTAACTTGTTTTTTCAAATCCTTTTTGAGCTCTTCCATGGCCTGAGACCAGTTCATGTTTTCCTTGGAGGCTTTTGATGTAGACACTTTGGCTTTGTTGACTTCTTCTGACTGTATGTTTTGGTCTTCTTTGTCACCAAAGAAAGATTTCAAAGTCTGAGTCTGAATCTGAGTCCATTTTTGCTGCCTGGCCATGTTCCCAGCCAACTATTTGACCCTTGAGTTTTTCATCGGGGTATGAGTGCTTGTAGAGTAGAGAGTACTTTGTTCCAAGTTTGAGGGGGTGTGCTGTTGTTTTCGGAGCTATTTCTATACAGCCAGCTCTGCCACACCAGCACTTCTCCTCCCTCAAGAACCACCAACTTGGACCTGACTCAGATCTTAAGCAGGCTCTGCACTCCTTCTCTGATCTGCCACTTAATTCCTGCCACCAGGTGGGCCTGGGGCTTGAAGCAACTGCTGCTGTAGTTCTGTAGCTGCACCACCCCCACTGTCCTTGGGGTGGTGGCCGAACCGCGAGCTCCTTTCACTCTGTCCCCTGCAGCTTTTCCCACTAACCCTCTCTATTGTCTTTGGTGTTTGTGGGTTGAGAAATCTGGTAACTGCCATAGCTCACTGATTCAGGGTGCTAGGGCATGTTCTGCCTGGCTCCTGGTCTGGTTCGTCCTGCTTCTGCCCACTCTGGGCTCTGCTCCACTATGCTCCCAGCTCCATGTGTGATAGACCTTACCCAGTGACAATCCAGGCTGTCCTGGGTGGAGCCCTGATTCCCTTTGCTGTTTACTGGGTTCTGCAGTTCTAGAATTTGTTCAGAGCCATTTTTATAGGTTTTTGGAGGGACCTGGCGGGGAGCTCATCCAAGTCCCTGCTTTCCAGATGCCATGTTGGCTCCACCCCCATATTCAAATATGTTAACCTCAGCTTTTTTATGTATCAAACAACTGGAAATTAAGGGGGTGCTCTTCAAAGGCTGAACAAACCATGGCACATAAATCTAAAGGACGATTATCGTAACTATGAGGAATATTTTTTTTAAAGTTGGTTTCAGAAGAAATGGGAAAATGAAAATTTTGATTGAATGATGAAGAATAAAGTAAGTCAAACCAGGAAAATATTTTATATAATAACAGCATTATAAATAAAAATGTGTTAAGACTAAAGGTTCCTGGTTAACATAATAAATAGCCATGTTTCCAGTGAACCAATGATGATACCTAATGCCTTTTGACAAGGAAGTAATGGATCCAAGATGGAGAATAAGAGATATGTTTTCAGACATAACCAGTATGGGGAATTGTTTTTCTTGAGTGCACTTGAGTGTTTCTCTCTCTCTCTCTCTCTCTCTCTCTCTTTCTGTCTCATTGTCTCTGTCTCTGTCTCTCTCTCTCTCTCTCTCTCTCTCTCTCTCTCTCTCTCACACACACACACACACACACACACACACACACACACACACACACACACACATATATCTTGGTACCAGAGACAGGGTTTATTCATTCTCTGTATTAATTATAAGCTGTAGCTTCCTATCAATTTTGATTAAAGGATTTCTTTGTTTACTAATTGGTACTAGAAAGGAAGGAATTTGAGTGGGAAATAGTACACTGGTAGACTATATAAGACTTAACTGCTGCTTAGATTAAAAAGTGAAAGAGACAGAGATGTCAAAAGCAAGGCTTTTAGTATGGCAAATTGGTAATTATGAACTATTAATAAAAACAGGGAAACCAAAAGGAACACCTAGTTTCAGAAGAAAAAGAGGAAAAAAGGATGAATTTGGTTTGCTTTAGGTTGACTTATAATTCAAGCAGAGATGCCTAGTAGTTATATGTTGAGTCTGTACTAGATCTCTAAATTGGTAGTAGCTGGAGAGAAGTATTTGGAAGTGGACGTTGCACAAATGCATTATTGTTATCATTATGAAGGATGGTGAAAAATATATTTTTTTTACCAATTTGAGGGAGTGGCTTCACTTGCTCTATCCTGCAAACCTGATTTTCTCCATTTCACTAGATTTAATGAATAAAAGTTCCTGTCCTTGATATTCACCCTTTCTTTACAACTTCCATCATAGTTTTATGAACAATAACTTAGTTTGAGCTAATGTGACTTTGGGTAAAAACTAGAAGTGTTAATTGACATATAAATACACATGTGTATACATATGTCTTTATCCTCTTCGAAGTCTGACTGTGTTGAAATATATATGATGCATGTAAATGCATATATTATGCACCAAATAATCCAAGTAAATATGACTAACAGCCTAAATACAAGTATTTTTATATAAAATATAATCAATAACTAACATTTATGTAGTGTTAGTTTTCTTTTTTAAATTTTTTTTTGGAGGGGGAGAAGCAGGGCAATTGGGGTTAAGTGACTTGCCCAAGGTAACACAGCTAGTAAGTGTGTCAAGTGTCTGAGGCCAGATTTGAACTCAGGTCTTCCTGACTCCAGGTTTGGTGCTCTACTCACTGCGCCACCTAGCTGCCCCTATAGTGCTTAATTTTTAAAGCCTATATCAATGTTAGCTCATTTTACAGATGAGTAAAACTGAGGCAAAGAATGATTAAGTGACTTGCCTGAGGTCCCAGAGTTAGTGAATATTTGACACTGAATTTCTGGGGTCTTGAACTTTAATCAATGTGCCACCTAGCTACCTCTAATTACAGTTATTAAATACTAATAGTATTGAGCTATTTGAATAATGTATCATTTCACAGTAATTAGAAAATCATATTAGAAACCAATATTAGAATTAAAAATGGTATTAAAGGGAAATATATCTTGATAATGATCACTGTAGAAATATTGAGATGAATTAATGGAATATTTATTATTATTTAAATCACATCAACTAGAAAGTGGTACATTGATGCTATTTTATAGGTCATCATCTTTATTTTTTGATGCATTCCATCAGATGGTACATCTTAAGCCTCAGGGGGATGTAGAGTAGCTTTCTTAATGGAAATGTACATTTCGTAATTCAGCGCTCTAAATGGGAGTATCCTTTACAATCCTGGTTACAATCAGGGTGAGTCACTTACTGGATTCATTAGCTGTGAATGAAATTTAAGAGGCTGGGTCATTAGCAAACATAATTATCATAATGCATTACTTTTGATCATATTGCTATTCCAAATATGTGATGTTAAAAATAATTCTTGAAACTATGTAATAATGATTCTTTACTGGATATTTTGGCATTAATTTATTTATGAGTTTATGAACTCTATGAAATTTTGCATTTGGATTAAAATCTCAACTTTCATATGAAAGCAATAGAACAAAGATGAACTTTATCATTAATGTTGCAAGCTAACAGAGAAAATAGAAATACCTTGTTCATCTAAAATACATGTGAAAATAATTACTCTAATTAAATATAATTAGGCAATTCTTTGAATAAAGATTATTTTATAATAGCTATAATTTAGAAAATAATTAAATTAAAAAGGCTTTTAAAAAAAGATTTTATGTAGTTTCTTTTGATCTTCTTTATTTCCTGTAGTGGAATCACTTATATATCATATTAGCATACAGTTACTCTACAGAAAGTGACATTAGATTATTTCATAAGTATATTAAAGAAAGGCATGGATAGATATGTGAGAGGTTTATAATGTCTATCATTTCTCATTGCAGAATCAAATTCTAAAACTGCTAGTATTATATATTACCCACCAGTATAATTTTTGATTGCTTATATGTGTGTACATTGAAATTGAATTTTAATATATTGAACTGTTTTAGGAAACGTATCCACTTGGTCAAAATTGATAAGTCAGCAGGAATTATTTGAATACTTACATTGTGCTAGGCACTGTGTTAAGCATGTGAAATATATATGCAAGTGTATGTATATAGGCAATTCCATTCTAATGGAGGGATAAAATTTATAAAAGGTAACTGATTTGTACAGGTGAAGGAAATTCCATTTTAATGGAGGAATAAAATTCGTAAAAGGTAACTGATTTGTAGAGGTGAATGGGGAGGAAGTATGGCATGGGGAGTATGTTGCACAAGGCCAGAGAATCTGGAGTAAAGCTGTGAATAGAGTTAAGGAGTGAGAATTATCTGCCTACTACTTTATCAAAATGAATATTCCAAGAAGACCTCTTCAATTGGAAGAAGGGACTGTTGGGTAGGAAAAGGATGGTTAGGTGGTACTATAGATAGAGTACCATATCTGAATTTAGGAAGACTCATTTTTGTGAGTTCAAGTATAGCCTTAGAGAGTTTCTAGCTCTGTGACCCTGGGCAAGTCATTTAATCCTGTTTTCTAGTTTCCTCATCTGTAAAATGAGCTGGAGAAGGAAATGGCAAACCACTCCAAGTGTCTTTGCCAGGAAACCCAGAATGAGGTCATGAAGAGTCAGACATGACAGAAACGACTGAACAACAACTGTGGGGTGAAACAATTTTTTAGGGTGACAAGGTCACAGGGATAGAGGCATCTTTCAGTGTGAGAAGCCTGCTGGTGTATGGAAGGGAAACCTGGAGAATCAGAAGCAGAACTAGAAGAGGACTAAAGGAATAGTCAAAACAAATTAAGCAATAATGCCAAACATATAGAAGTGATATTTGACAGTATTTATTAAATGTATGTCTTCATTTCTCTTGAACAATACATTTTTAGGAGGTGCGATTCAGACTACTACAGTAACCTATTAGCAACTTGCTTTTTGGTCAGGTTTTTTTTTAACTTGTGTTCCTCTGAGTGATCTGTGATCCTTAAATTGTCTCTATACATCTTATCTTTGAGATCAATATCCTTTGTTTGTATGGAGATCGTGTGATATTTTAAAACTATTGTATTTTGCTTATCTTTTTTTGTAGATTGTCCTTCACATTTATGTATTTGTATTTTCTAATCAGCCATGCACTTTTTCATTGCTTTTGAAACTCACAATATGGATTATGTTGTTATTTTTTTCTGTTCTGCTAACTATTTCTCCTTCACAGGTCACAAATTCTACTTTCACAATTCTTAATTGTGTTTTGAACATCTCTCTGTGTTTCCCAGTTTTGTGGGAATCCATGAGGTCCTCTGTCTACAGCACTTGACCTAGAATCTGGAATATATGAGTTAAAATTTTGCTTCAGATACTTATTGTCTGTCTGCACCAGCTCAAGTTAATCTATTTTTGTTTAAATTTCCTGTAAAATAGGGACAATAACAGTAGCTACCACACAGAGTTGATGTAAGGATCAAAAAAGAAATTAATAAAGTTCTCAGAACAGTACATAGCATATAGTAAGTCCTTAATAAATACTTTTTCTCTCCTAACTTACAATATTGATTTGAAGATATTTGGGCTCTTTTGGATGTCCTGGATACCATATTAGCTTCTATTATTAATGTCTTCCCTGTTTCCTTATTTTTTATGCTCAAGGATTTTACATAAGTTTTCTTCCTGCTGACATTTTTCTTCTTCTATTTATGTATTAGTAAGTCAAGATTCATGACTTCAAAGATGACCATGAACATGCCTGTATAGTTTGGAATTGCAAAGTATAAGAGATCCTCTAGATAGAAGTCAGGGGAAATACATTTATTTAGACACCAGAGGACCAAATTCCCAAACCAGTAATTCCGTAGCAACAACTGTATTCCAAAACCAGTAAGTCCACCTCAATTTGACAACAAAGAAATTATAACATGGTATTACAGCAAAGAACCATGTCATCCTGTAACCTTCCCCCTCTGCTGGGATCTTCCTGTAAATACTCATGAATCCCAGCTTTCTGCTTGCCTGTGTTCACTCCCCACTCAATTCTCTGGTCCCCACAGTTCTCTGGTGTCCACTCTCTGCTCTGCATTCTCTCTGCAGATCTCTCTCATCTCTTCCCAGCTCTCTGACTTCTATAGCTCACTAGTCTTCAGATTCTCAGCTCTGTCATCTCAGAGTTCTTACTACTTCTCCTTGGGCTGAATTCTGACCTTAATGGCTACCTTCTGGGCCCAAGAGCCTCACTCCCAATCAGGGAAAGGCTGTAGGCCTTGGGGTTAGCATTTAGTAAGCAAAGGGTATAGGCCTGCCTCTAGTCAAGCCTTCCTTAGCCCCACCTGAAGCCTATTGAATGGGCAGGGAAAGATCTTTAATCACTGATTGGCATCACAAGGGTACAAGCCTGCCTCTAATCAAGCCTCCCTTAACTAGCCTCCCCTGAAGCCTATTGAATGGGCAGGAAATATCTTTAATCACTGATTGGCATCACTATTTTCTATCATTTACTTTCTGAATCCTCCAACTCTGATGAATGAAAAGTCTGAGAGACAAAACTTCTGGGTAATTAATAATCAATTTATTAATTATGGCTAGCAAATAACCAACAAATTGAGCTCAATGGCCCTCTTGGAAACCAAAGTTGAACTATGGGGGCCCATGAATTCTTAAATACCTTTGAAGAAGTGATTGTCCCTGATGGCTGGAAATCAGTTCTGATTGGTTAACAATTAGTGAGAAAATGAATATTATAATTAGAAATGGGCTTTTTCTAATGAGGGGCTAGAAAATATGACTCTGATCATGTCACTTCTTGGATAAAGAGACATATCTCAAGCTAGACCACTCCCACCTAGGGCAATTTATGCGAAATGGCCTATTCTGTACCCAGTCTATAGACAATGAGCAATGGTAGGTAAGAATTCTACCTAGATAAGATGGTCTGAGTGGGGTGAATTTTTGGGCAAGGTCAGAAATGTCTTTGAAGGGTTGGGCTTTGAATGAGGTAATAGAAAGGGGAAAACCTGGATCCCCCATATTAATACTTAGTTATTAATAATCATATCTCTCACACCTTTGATAGTATATGCCCCAAGGACGGGACCACAAAGCTATTTCAGCCTCCTTTCAAAATAAGGAATTTACTTTTCATGGGCCTCAGTCCCTACCCTAACTGACATATGAAGGTCATATAACTGGCACTAACTGGATGCTATTCCCCTTTCTTTCAAGTCTCAGAGAGTCCTCTTATTTCCAGCCCCAAAACATTCTAGGAACCTTTCCCCATTTCAATTGGCATTTAATTCTCTGGCTGAACATTGCTGCAGTACATCATGCTGCCTCCCCATTCAGAGCCTGCTGATGCTTCCCAATTCCTCCACCTTCTCCTCATGGAAGAGGAGAGGGAGAGATACAAAGTTGGGTTTTGTTCTTTGTTGCTTCAGAATCATGGGGTGTGCAGTGGTAGAGAGGTGTCATTGAAGAGACTGCAGCAGCAGCAAGAGACTTGCTAAGTACATAGTAGGACTCAAGCCCTTTTGCCCCAATGTGCTGTTCTGCCCTACCAGAGTCTAGATACTCTTGAGGGAGAGAGTGCTAGTGAGTTCTCTAGGAATTAAGGAGTTTCCTTCTGTCCTGATAATTCATCAGGTTATTACCTCATGAAGTTTCTTTGTGTCTTAGGCTGTAGTGACAATTGTAACTATGTTACCTCTTGTACCCACTTCTTGTTTTGTGAAGTTGGGAGAGGGCCTGAACATTGCAGAAAATATCTAGTCATATTTTATTTATTACATGACCTAGTGTATTCGCAATCAAAATGGGTTTGAGTGACATGTTTATGACATCAGAGGCTTTTAGACCACGTGGGTTTAAGTCAAATTTTTGTGACGATTTTAGGTCACATGGGTGAGTCGCATGTGTGACTCACCCTTGACCCTGAAAAAGATATAAAACTGGGGGTTGGATTTTCCTTTTCTGGAGCTCTGAGCTGCAGCAGTAGTGACACATGACTCTGAACCAGCCGTTGTCGAGCTCCCTGGATGAACTCAGATGTTGGTAACTTCAAATTGTATTTGGTCGGTTTGTAGTTTGATTGTATTTGCTCTGAAGTTCAGGGTGCTGGCTTTTTCCCCTGAACTAAGTGAATGATATTTGTATGCTGGATTGTTAACCCCTTAACATTGTTTTCCTTAGTAAAGCAGATCAAAATAACCTGGGCTTTTGCAGCGTTCTGTGTGCTGGTTGTTGTTGGTTTTGTACCCTCACAGCAGCTGCTAGCTGAGTTGTTGAAACACCTAGTCATCCTTCATAATTGATTAATCTAGACAGTATTTATTAAATGTCTTCATTTTGTCTTGAACAGAACTTTTTTTTAAGTACAGATAGGTTTTAGCCTACCAGTGTCTTATTAACACACCTTGTTTTGAGATATCCCAATATGTACTGAATAGGCCAAAAAGTTCACTATATCACTAAATTTTTTCCTAGGAAATATTAACTTAGAATACTTAGAAGAATTTTAACTTATTAATATTAACTTAGAAAGTGACAAAAGCAAATTTCTTTTGAATGGAATGTAAAAACTGACACATTTTGATAGTGATAAATTCCTTAGACCAGAGAACAATGCTTTTTATTGTCATTTATTGTATTACTAGGGTAATGCTAACATATTAAGCGTGTGTGTGTGTATATATATATATATATATATATATATATATATATATGCTATTTAGAGCATGGTGCTACATTAAGCAAAATATTGCATACAATAGTTGCTTAATAAATATTTATTGAAATTGAAAGCCATTATCTTCTTTAAAGGCCAATTATCATCAAGGAGATAGACAGAATTTCAAAATTGAAAAGATGGCAGAGGCCATCTTCTAATTTTGTACTTCAGTAAGGTTCCATCTACAAACAATCAACAAGTGGCAATCAGTTTCCTTGGAGGCCTTCAGCCATGAGAAACCTATTAACTCAAGACAAAAGCACAGCTTTCATTTTTGATGGTTTGGTTGCTAGATTGGCCCTCTTATATTGAGCTTGAATTTACCTTTTTGCAGCTTCAGCATATTATTCTTGCTTTTAACCTTTGGAGCCAAGTAGTTCAAATGAAAGTACTATTTCATGTGAGAGTCCTTCAAAAACTGGAGGACATCTTTCACATCTGGATGTGCATAACTTTTTCCATCATGAGTAATTTTGAGCTGTCTTTGAACCTTGCGTTGATAAGAGGAGCCAAGTATATCAAAATTACTCCTTACAGATACCGTGTGTCTGTAATCATGTATAATGATCTTCCGGTTTTGCTCCCTCCCTCAGCATTAGTTCAGATAAGCCTTTCCAGTTTTTTCTGAAGTCTGTCTGCGCCTCATTTCTTATAGCAAAATGATATTCCATTACACTCATATACCACAATTTCTTTAGCCATTCCCCAATTGATGGGCATCTCCTTGATTTCCAATTCTTTGCCACAACAAAAAGAGCTGCTATAAATATTTTTGTACATATTGGTACATTTTCTACTTGTGTGACCTCTTTGGGATACAGCTCTAGAAGTGGTGTTGCTGGGTCAAAGGGTATGCACAGTTTTATAGCCCTTTGGGCATAATTCCAAATTGCTGTCCAGAATGGCTGGATCAGTTCACAATGCCACCAACAATGTAACAATGTTCCAATTTTCCCACATCCTGTCTAGCATTTATAATTTTTCTTTTTTTGTCATGTTAGCCAATCTGACAGGAAGGATGTGGTATGTAAGAGTCGTTTTGATTTGCATTTCTCTGATCAATAGTGATTTAGAGCATTTTTTTTCATATGACTAAATATATCTTTAATTTCTTCTTCTGCAAACTGCCTGTTCATATCCTTTGATGATTTCTCAATTGGGGAATGACATGTATTCCTATAAATTTGACTCAGTTCCCTGTGTATTTTACAGATGAGGCCTTTATCGGAGACACTGGCTGTCCAGATTCTTTCCCAATTTTCTGCTTCCCTCCTAATCTTTGTTACATTGGCTTTGTTTGTAAAAAAACTTTTCAGTTGAACATAATCAAAATAATTCATTTTGCATTTCATAATGCTCTCTATCTATTATTGGGCCATGAATTCTTCTTTTTCTCATAAATCTGACAGGAAAACTATTCCTTGTTCTCCCAAATTGCTAATAATATCGGCCTTTATTCATAAATCATGCACCCATTTTGACATTTTTTGGTATATGGTGTAAGATATTGGTCTATGCCCAGTTTCTGCCATATTGTTTTCCAATTTTCCCAGTAGTTTTTGTGAAATAGTGAATTCTTAAACCAGAAGCTGGATTCTTCAGGTTTATCAAAGATTTGATTGGTGTAGTCATTGACTACTGCATCTTATGTACCTATCCTATTCCACTGATCCACCACTCTGTTTCTTAGCCAGTACCAGGTAGTTTTGATGACTGCTGTTTTATATCACAGTTTACTATCTGGTATGGCTAGGCCACCTTCCGTAGCATTTCTTTTCATTAGTTCCTTTGATATTCTGGAACTTTTGCTCTCCCAGATGAAGTTGTTATTATTTTATCTAGCTCTGTAAAATAATTTTTGGTAGTTTGATTGGTATGGAAATGAATAAGTAAATTAAATTTTGTAAAATTGTCATTTTTATTATATTAGCTCAGCCTCACCACAAGCAAACTGAGTTTATTTGTGTGAAAAGTGTTTTGTAATTGTGTTCATATAAGTCCTGGGTTTGTCTTGGCAGGTAGACTCACAAATATTTTATAGAGTCTACAGTAACTTTAAATGGAATTTCTCTTTCTAACTCTTACTGTTGGGCTTTGTTAGTAATAAATAGGAATGACAAGGATTTATGTAGGTTTGTTTTATATCCTATGACTTTGCTAAATTTTTTATAATTTCTTTTTTTTTTTTTTGATCTTCCGAACATATCAATTTATTAGGCAATGCATGCCAATTGCCCAACAAACCAGGACCAGACCTTCTCAGCTTGGGCCTGAACTTCACTCAAATACCAGAGGAGACAGACTTTTATACATTAAAAACAATTAATCAAATGAAGCCAATTAATTAAAAGGAAACATTAAGTAATCTTATTTTTAATTGGATGAAAGATTAGGGACTTTGCAAGTTGAGAGTGGGAGAGTGAACAGAGGCCGTTTCCTGAATTCATAAAAGGAGGTGTCTCACTCCCCAAAATGTGTGTAAACAATCAAAGAACATGGAAACAACAACTGATTCATCAGTGTAGGATCAGTTTTCAGACAAGACGTATGGACTGCTTGAGATGTACAATTGTGAGAAAACTCTTTGCATCAATCTTTGGATGTGACTGGGTTTCTGGTCAGCATAACTTAGGTCCTTGGGTTAAGGGTTTCTAAGCAGCAGGGAGAGGTGGTCCAGTTTCCTAGCCATGCAGGGCTAGGTTCAAACAATACAATAAGGTTTTCTCCTAATTCCCATGACTGAATAAAGTTTTCTCACAGGACAGAAATGGGACTAGACCCATGACTGAACAGAAGCTAAGCTAGCCACAGAATGGAGTCACAAGATAGAGTCAGTGTGAATCATGTGATCCCTACAATAAATGACTTGCTGTCCTAATCCCCTCAATTTCCCCCTTTTTGATTTATTGGGGAGCTACTCCCCCCATGGATCACTTATCTATAAGCTAAGTCTATTAAGTTTTTCACATATCCATAAACATAATTACATAAGTTGGGCTAGAGAGCTTATGATGGACTTATTTTAAGAAAGGAGATTTACATATCACCAAGGTAACCAGGAGAATTTAAACTTAAATATCATGAAACAAAAGACTAAAGCAATACAATAATTATAACTAATATTAACTAACATCAAATCTCCCTGTATCTTAGTAACCCACTCCCAATGTCCATTTAATCAGCACATTTTGAGTTCTGGATGTCCCATGTAGTCATCTGGTCACTGGATATCCTCTCTTGTACGTTCTGGAATAGGCTTCATTACTCAGGACTATAAAGGAAACTTTGCTTCTCTAGTTTCAAATACTTTTTTTTTTAAATGCAATTTATTTATTTAACATATTTGGTTTTCAGCATTGATTTTCACAACAGTTTGAATTACAAATTTTCTCCCCATTTCTGCCCTCCCCCCCCCACTCCAAGATGGCGTATATTCTGGTTGCCCTGTTCCCCAGTCAGCCCTCCCCTCTATCACCCCCCTCCCCTCTCATCCCCTTTTCCCTTCCTTTCTTGTAGGGCAAGATAAATTTCTACGCCCCATTGCCTGTGTATCTTATTTTTTAGTTGCATACAAAAAGTTTTTTTTGTTTTTGAACATCTGATTTTAAAACTTTGAGTTACAAATTCCCTTCCCTCTTCCCTTCCCACCCACCCTCCCTAAGAAGTTGAGCAATTCAACCTAGGCCACACATGTATTATTATGTATAACCCTTCCACAATACTCATGTTGTGAAAGGCTAACTACATTTTGCTCCTTCCCAACACATCCCGCTTTATTGAATTTTCTCCCTTGACCCTGTCCCCTTTCCAAAGTGTTTGTTTTGATTACCTCCACCCCCATCTGCCCTCCACTCCATCATCCCCCCACCTTTTATTATTTTTTTTTTATCTTCCTCCCTCTTCTTTCCTGTGGGGTAAGATACCCAACTGAGTATGTATGGTATTCTCCCTCAGGCCAAATCTGATGAGAGCAAGGTTCACTCATTCCCCCCTCACCTGCCCTCTCCCCTCCTCCCATAGAACTGCTTCCTCTTGCCACCTTTATGCGAGATAATCCACCCCATTCTATCTCTCCCTATCTCCCTCTCTCAGTATGTTACTCTCTCATCCCTTAATTTCATTTTATTTCTTTTAGCTATCTTCCCTTCATCCTCAACTCACCCTGTGTCTGCTCTCTCTCTTTTACATATATATATATACACATACATACACATACATACATATACACATAGATACATACATACATACACATTCACTTATATATATACATAAACATATATATATATGCATATATATATATGCATATTCCCTTCAACTACCCTAATACTGAGGTCTCATGAATCATACTCATGGTCTTTCCATGTAGGAATGTAAACCAAACAGTTCAACTTTAGTAAGTCCCTTGCCATTTCCGTTTCTTGATTACCTTTTCATGCTTCTCTTGATTCTTGTGTTTGAAAGTCAAATTTTCTATTCAGTTCTGGTCTTTTCACTGAGAAAGCTTGAAAGTCCTCTATTTTATTGAAAATCCATATTTTGCCTTGGAACATGATACTCAGTTTTGCTGGGTAGGTGATTCTAGGTTTTAATCCTAGCTCCATTGACCTCCGGAATATAGCATTCCAAGCCCTTCGATCTCTTAATGTAGAAGCTGCCAGATCTTGGGTTATTCTGATTGGGTTTCCACAATACTCAAATTGTTTCTTTCTGGCTGCTTGCAGTATTTTCTCCTTGATCTGGGAGCTCTGGAATTTGGCAACAATATTCCTAGGAGATTTCTTTTTGGGATCTATTTGCGGAGGCGATCGATGGATTCTTTCAATTTCTATTTTGCCCTGTGGCTCTAGAATATCAGGGCAGTTCTTCTTGATAATTTCCTGAAAGATGGTATCTAGGCTCTTTTTTTGATCATGGCTTTCAGGTAGTCCAATAATTTTTAAATTATCTCTCCTGGATCTATTTTCCAGGTCAGTGGTTTTTCCAAGGAGATATTTCACATTGTCTTCCAATTTTTCATTCCTCTGGTTCTGTTTTATAATATCCTGATTTCTCATAAAGTCACTAGCTTCCACTTGCTCCAATCTAATTTTTAAAGTAGTATTTTCTTCAGTGGTCTTTTGGACCTCCTTTTCCATTTGGCTAATTCTGCCTTTCAAGGCATTCTTCTCCTCATTGGCTTTTTGGAGCTCTTTTGCCATTTGAGTTAGTCTATTTTTTAAGGTGTTGTTTTCTTCAGTGTATTTTTTAGTATTTTTTTGGGTCTCCTTTAGCAAGTCATTGACTTGTTTTTCATGGTTTTCTCGCGTCCTTCTTATTTCTCTTCCCAATTTTTCCTCTACTTCTCTAACTTGCTTTTCCAAATCCTTTTTGAGTTCTTCTATGGTCTGGGGCCAGTTCATGTTTTTCTTGGAGGCTTTGGTTGTAGGCTCTATGACTTTGTTGTCTTCTTTAGGCTGTATGTTTTGGTCTTCTTTGTCACCAAAGAAAGAATCCAAAGTCTGAGACTGAATCTGGGTGTGTTTTCGCTGCCTGGCCATATTCCCAACCAACTAACTTGACCCTTGAGTTTTTCAGTGGGGTATGACTGCTTGTAGATTACAGAGTTCTATGTTCTACGTTTGGGGGGGAGGTGCCAGCTCTGTCAGAGCCGCACTCCTCCTTCCCCAAGGACCCCCAGTCCAGACTGGGCTCAGATCTTCGGCAGGCTGTGCACCCCTGCTGTGATCCGCCACTTAATTCCTCCCACCAGGTGGGCCTGGAGCCGGAAGCAACAACAGCTGTAGCTGCCCCACCTCCGCTGCCCCCGGGGCTGGAAGCCGAACCGCGAACTCCTTCCACTCCCCGCAGCTTTTCCCACTAACCTTCTCCGCAGTCTTTGGTGTTTGTGGGTCGAGGGGTTTGGTAACTGCCGCAGCTCACATATTTAGGGTGCTAGGGCCCCCTCCGCCCGGCTTCTGGTCTGGATCGTCCACGCCGCTGAGGCTGGGCTCTGCTCCACTCCGTTCCCAGCTCCCAGCTCCCAGCTCCCAGCTCCCAGCTCCCAGCTCCGTGTGGAATAGAGCTCACCCAGAGACCATCGAGGCTGTCCTGGGCTGGAGCCCTGCTTCCCTCTGCTGTTCTGTGGGTTCTGCCGTTCTAGAATTGGTTCAGAGCCATTTTTATAGGTTTTTGGAGGGACTTGGGTACGGAGGTCACTCTAGTCCGTGCTTACCAGCCGCCATCTTGGCTCCGCCCCCCAATTTTTTATAATTTCAAGTAGTTTTTTTTACCTGATTCTCTAGGATTCTCTAAGTAATTCATCATATCATCTGCAAAGAGTGGTAACTTAGTTTCTTCTTTGCCTATTCTAATTCTGTCAGTTTCTTGTTCTTCTCTTTTTGCTAAAGCTACCATTTCTAGTACTAAATTGAATAATAGGGATTATAATGGACATCCTTGTTTCACCCCCGATATTACTGGGAATGCTTCTAGCGTATTCCTATTACATATAATGTTTGCTGATGGTTTTAGGTAGATGCTACTTGTCATTTTAAGGAAGAGTGCTTTTATTCCTATGCTTTCTAGTGTTTTCAATAGGAATGAGTGCTGTATTTTGTCAAAAGCTTTCTCTGCATCTATTGAGATAATCATATAGTTTCTGCTAGTTTTGTTGTTGATATGATCAATTATGCTGATAGTTTCCCTGATTCTGAACCAGATTTGCATTCCTGGAATAAATCCTACCTGGTCACAGTATATTATTCTAGGGATAAGTTGCTGCAATCTTTTTACTAATATTTTATTTAAAATTTTTGCATCAATATTCATTAGGGACATTGGTCTACAATTTTCTTTCTCTGTTTTGACTCTTCTTTGTATAGGTATTAGCACAATATTTGTATCATAAAAAGAATTGGTAGGACTCCTTCTTTACCTTTTTTCCAAATAGTCTATGAAGTATGGGAATTAATTTTTCTTTAAATTTTAAACCCTTCTGACCCTGGAGATGTTTTCCTAGGGAGTTCATTGATGGATTGCTCAATTTCTTTTTCTGAATTGGTGTTATTTAGGTATTTCACCTCCTCTTCTGTTAACCTGGGCAATTTATAATTTTTATAAATATTTGTCTATATTTATCCAATGTTGTCAAATTTATGGGCATACAATTGGGCCAAATAATTCCTAATTATTGTTTTAATTTCTTCTTCATTGGAGGTGAATTCATCCTTTTCATTTTTGACACTGGTAATTTGGTTTTCTTCTTTCTTTTTTTAATCAAATTAACCAAGGGTTTATCATAAAACCAGCTCTTAGTTTTATTTATTAGTTCAATAGTTTTCTTGATTTAAGTTTTATTAATCTCTCCTTTGGTTTTCAATATTTCTAATTTGGTATTTAATTAGGGTTTTTCAATTTGATCTTTTTCTAACTTTTCAGTTACATGCCCAATTCATTGGTCTTCTTTTTCTCTATTTTATTCATGTAAGCATTTAGAGATATAAAAGTTCCCCTAGGAGCTGCTTTTGATGCATCCCTTAAGTTTTGATATGTTGTCTCATCGTTGTCATTCTTTTGAATGAAGTTATTAATTATTTCTATGATTTGTTCTTTGACCCACTCATTCTTTAGGATTAGATTAGTTTCAAATTAACTTTTAGTTTCTCTTTCCATGGTCTTTTATTACTAATAATTTTTATTGCATCATGACCTGAAAAGGATGTATTGACTATTTCTGCCTCTCTCCACTGAATTGTGAGGTTTCTGTGCCCTAGTACATGGTCAGCATGTACTACTGAGAAAAAAAGGCATATTCCTTTTTGGCCCCATTCAGTTTTCTCCAGAGGTCTATCATATCTACCCTTTCTAAAATTCTATTCACCTCCTTTACTTCTTTCTTGTTCATTTTGAGGTTAGACTTATCAAGTTCAAAGAGAGGGAGGTTGAGGTCTCCCACTACTACAGTTTTGCTGTCTATTGCTTCCTTTAACTCCCTTAACTTCTCCTTTAAGAATTTGTGTGCTATAGTACTTGGTACATATATATTAAGTAATGTCATTGCTTCATTGTCTATGGTGCCTTTTAGTGGGCTATAGTTTCCTTCCTTATCCCTTTTAATTAGATCTGTCTTTGCTTTTGCTTTGTCTGAGATTAGGATTGCTACTCCTGCTTTCTTTACTTCAGCTGAAGGATAATATATCCTACTCCAACATTTTGCCTTTGCCCTGTGCATATCCCCCTGTTTCCAATGAGTTTCTTGTAAACAACATATTATAGGATTATGGCTTTTAATCCATTCTGCTATCTGCCTGCATTTTATGGGAAAGTTCATCACATTAATATTAATTGTTATGATTATGTTATACCCTGCCCCCCCTCCAGTTTCTCCATCTTGCCCCAGCTTACCCTACTGTTTTTACTCCCATCTCCATGGACCCCACCGTTTGTACTCCCATCTCCACGGAGCCCACTGTTTGTGTTACCTTCTCCATGGAAATAATCCTGCCTCAGCTTGTCCCACTGTTTGTGTCCCCATCTCCATGGAAATCTAATTGTGTTCTTTCCCTTTAAATACTCTTTCTCTCCCTTTGCTCAGGGCTGTTCGATTTGAGTAATTACTCCGAACAGTCACGGGCTTCAATAAATCCACATCTAAATTTATATCCGGGTCTCGCTCGCTTTTTTTTTGGCACAACAATTACTGTCTATGTCTTTTTCTCCACCCTTCCCCCCCATTTATGCTTTTCTTTGTCCCTTCCACTTCTTGAAAGAATTTTGCTTTTGTCCACCACCTTCATCAGTTTTCCCTCCCTCTTGATGCCTCTCCTTTAACTTACCATTTTCCCCTTGCTACTTCTGCCTTCCCTTCTAACCACCCCCTCACTTTTCTTTCTCCTTTCCCCTTCTACTGCCTGCAGGACAAGTTTGATTTCTATACTTTTCAGTATATGTTATTCCCTCTTTGAATTAAAACTGATGAGAGTAAAGCTCAAACACTGCCCTTCTCCCTCCCTTCTTTACCTTTACTATGATATGCTTTTGTGCCTCTTCATGTGATGTAATTTACCCTGTTCTACCTCCTCCTTACCTCTTCTCCCAGAACAATCCCTTTACAGCCCTCAATTATGTTTTTTATCATCATGTCATTTACTTTATACTGACACCTTTAGTCTATGTACATCTCTTTTAATTGTCATAATAACTGTATCATTCTCAAGATTGACATTACACACACACACACACACACACACACACACACACACACACACATATATATATATCTGTATATTCTATATAAGGATGTAAAAAATTTGCCCTTCTTGAATAATAAGATTTTTCCCCCCTGATTGCCTTTTTATTTTTCTCTTTTGATTTGTATTTGAAGATCAAATTTTCTATTGAGCTCTGGTCTTTTCATCAGTAAGGTCTGGAATTCCCTTATTTCATTGAATGTCCATCTCCTTGCCTGAAAAATTATGCTCAGTTTTGATGAGTAGTTGATCCTTGGTTGGAGTTACTCCTTTGCCTTTTAAAATATCATATTCCAGTTCCTCCTTTCTTTTAATGTAGAAGCTGCAAGTTCCTGTGTGATCCTGACTGCAGTTTTGCAATATTTGAATTATTTCTTTCTGGCTGCTTGCAGTATTTTCTCCTTGACCTGATAATTCTGATTTTTTGATACTATATTCCTTGGAGTTTTCAATTTGGGATCTCTTTCAGGGAGTGATTGGTGGATTCTTTCAATGATTATTTTACCTCCTGGTCCTTGGACCTAGGGACAGTTATCCTTGTGATTTCTTGGAAGATACTGTCCAGGCTCTTTTTTCCATCAAGACTTTCTGGTAGATCAATCATTTTTCAGTTATCTCTCCTGGATCTATTTTCCAGTTCAGTTGTTTTTCCAATCAGGTATTTCAAATTTTCTTCAATGTTTTCATTCTTTAGATTTTGTTTGAATGTTTCTTGATGCGTTATAGAGTCATTAGCTTCCACTTGACCAATTCTAGTTTTTAATGAATTGTTTTCTTCATTTAGGTTCTGAACCTCCTTTTCCATTTGGTTAATTTTGCTTTTCAGGAAGTCATTCTCTCCTTTTACATTCTGAACCTCCTTAACCATTTTGCCAATTTTACTTTTTAAAGATTTGTTCTCATTAGTAAATATTTTCTCATTTTTTTTTTTACCCCTCCAATTTTGTTTTTTAAAATCCCCTTTGAGTTCTTCTTTTTGGAATGTTTTTTGGGCTTGAGACTAGTAGTTTACATTCTTTTTTGAGGTTTCAGATGTGGGTATAGCATCAATGCTGTCCTCTTATGAATCGGTGTTTTGATCTTCCCTCTATAAAAGGAATTAATAGTCCTTTTTTCTGGGTTGATTCTTCATGATGGCTTTCTTTTTCTTATTTTTTTTTAAGTGGATCTCTGCTTCTGGGGCCCAGAGGGCTCTGTCTCAAGCCTCTTGTGCTGGAAACTGTGGGCCTGTTTACTGGCATTATATACTGTGGCCTCTGGTTTTGTGAGGTGTGGAGGAGGGGTGGTCTAGTTGGTGGAAGTCTCCTCTTCCCCTATGACTGCGCTACAGCATGGTTGGTCTCAGCAGTTGTCTGTGCTGGTGTCTGCCACTTCGACTGGCTCTGTGAAGGCACCTCTGGGTTCCTGGTGTGGACACTAGCTGGCTCCACCCTCCTTGGGCTCAGAAACTCCTGCTGTTCAGCTACTGAAGTCCCAGTTCTAGCTCCTCTGTTTCAGGGTTTCTCCCAAGTGAGTATTATCTCAGTGAGGAAGGGAGGGATGAAAGCCATTTTATCTGTTAATTGTGGCTCCTGGAAGTTCAAGAAGGTGAGTTTCAAACCTTTAGACTATAGGCTGAAAGCCTTAGGAGCAGTTGCTCTTGTGACCCCAGGTTCTGCATTGCTGTCTCCTGCAGCTCTGACAGACTCCTGTCCTTGGCTGAGAGGCTGGGGCATTGCCACCAGTTTTGCACATCCAGAGCTCTCCCAGCTTGGTTTGCTGGCTGAGTTGCCCATATATTCTTTTAAGGGTAACAGTTGAGGTGTATAAAAATCTAGTCTGAAAGATGCATTAGAAACCTTGGATTTTAGAGACATTTTCATTTAACACTTTATTTACTGTTGAAGAATCAAAACATAGAGTTTGAGCTAGCGGGGACTATAAAAATTATTCCAGTCCAATCTTGACACTTTATGTCAAAAGAAGTTGAGACCCAGAGTGGATCAGTGACTTGCCAAATGTTAGAGCCAGGATCTGAATCCAAATCCTCTTACCCCAAATCCCTTATCTCTCTGTTCTACCGCGTATTTCCCACTGAAGCTATTAGACCAAAATGATTTGCTTAAAATTTCTTAGCCAGTCAGTTTCAGAATCCAAATTATTATACATGCCTGAAGCCTTTCAAGCCTGAGATTTTTTTTTCACTGTCCCATAGTGGTTCTTTAAATAAAGCTACTAGCAGTCATCATATTTTGTTATCCTATTCAGATATATACGGAACACACACATACACATATATGTAAACATACATACATACATACACACATACACACATACATACACACACATGTACACATCAGTATCTAGATAGTGAGCTGCTATATACTGGAAGGCAAAAAAACAAGAATGATTGTCTAGCAAATTAACACTTGACGGTTCTAAGTGCCAGCATGTGTTAGTTCCATTTACAGGACTACTGTAACTGGTGTGGATTTTGGCAGCCTGCCGTTTAACACCATCTGGCCAGAGTTTTTTTTTATTCATTGTCATGACCAGAAAGTTATAATTATTTGGAGTAGGGTTATATGTGCACTCTTAATTAGAATCTATTCTTATTGACCCTTGATGTGAAAGACAGTCCATTAAATAATACTTTATGTTTAAATGATCAGAGAATCAATATTTCTTCACCAAAGGAGGATTCAAAGATTACTTTCAAAAGCTACTTTTGATCACAACCAACTGATTATCCAGCAGTATTTCTGTCTTCCTACCTAATCATAGTACTGAGGGGACCTTGTGTTGTGCTAGTAGAATATGAATTCTGATATATCCCACCAAGTTTAAAAAAAATGATCATGGCAATAGACTTTATATATGTATACTTCTGCCAATGAAATGGGAGCTCTTGAAATACTGGAATACCAAGTGAAACTCAATCAAATATTCATTTTCCTTTGATTGATACACATGCTTCACTAAAGTTCTACATCAGAACGTAATTTCATTGCATTAGTTTCCAAAGGGTTAGGCCTTTCTTTTCTGGTTTATCTTACACAGGTTATATGATCCTAGCTCTACAGAGCAAGAGCAGTAACATGTCCTGAGTTTTACCTCCTTAGGACAAAGCTCTGGGTTAAAGCTGATGCTAAGAAACAAACTCATGGAAATGGTTGATGGATCTGAATATGTCACCCCTTCCTGAGACATATTTTCATTTTCTGAAGGCAACCCAAAAGAATAACTCATGTAAATATAACACCTTTAGTTTTATAAAATGCTTTTCTTATGACAACCTTATGAGTTGTGTAGTAGATATATTATTAGCCCTATTTTATCAATGAGTACACAGCAACTCAGAAAGTTTGCCTGGAGTCACACAGTTAATAAATTTCACAATCATGATTAGAACTCCAATCATTTGAATACAAGTTGACTATATTTTCTAATGCCCCAGGTGTTCTTAATGTTTTTGTGTCATGGACACATGGCAGTCTGGTGAAGCTTATGGGCATTTTCTCTTAATAATGTTTTTAATTCAGTAAAATATATAGCGTTACAAAGGAAACCACTTACATTAAACTTAAGCTTTTAAAATATTTATTTTAAGTAAATTGGTGAGCCCCAGCCGAAGAATTCCTCCTTGACTACACAATGTTGGAATGAAGATGATAAGAATTTGAAGCACTATCGTGAGGGAATTAGAGACAATTTGGTGCGAAGGAAACCTTTATTCCCTCCATAACTTGCCTAGCTCCCTGCCTCCAAACATGCTGTTTAGCTAGTTTCCTGTTCTGCCTACTAATAGGGCCAGACCTACCATAGTCTGTATTAGGTGGAATTGGGAAGCCTCCAAAATATTTAAACCTAAGAGTATATCTTTATTGTTAGACTCTTCATTAGAATCTATAAGTCTGTTAAAGCCTGCCATAATACTGCATTATGAAATGCCTATTTTATCTCTACTGTCCATCATGTACGTGTTCAGTTGTTTCAATTTCCACTACATATCTTTCAGATTCATCCATGGTGGAATAATCTTTCAGATTAGTGTTCAGCACATTTGGCTCAAGCATCCTTGTGATTCACATGCTGGCAGTATGCTGTCTGGTAGGAAACACTATGCAATACACTTTCAAATTAAGACAGGAAAGGATTACCTTGAATGAATAATGAACTCTCAGTTGTGATACCTGATGTGAGGTTTGATAATGACTAAGAATAATCCCTAAAATAGAGACTTAAACTCTTTTGCATCGTTTTATTTTCTTTTCTGCCATTTTCACAGTTTGTTATCATCCTTACCAACATAATTAAAAAAATACACAAGATTGCAAAAAAAAAATCACCTCTGAGGTTCACTGACCACAGATGTTATAAATTTTCCTGAGTCTTAGAAGAGGCAGACCTCCTTATAATTCTAATTTGTATAATCATGTGAAGGTATAAAGAATTAAATGAACTCTATGCTGCCTTTTACACTAGTCTCTCATTAGTCTAGATAAATTAATGTCATGTCTTGCTATATAACTATTGTTGGCCTAGGATCATATGGCATGGCACATAGTGGAAAGAGTTTTGGCTTTAAAATCAAAGGGCATGGTTTCAAATTCTGCTCCTGACCCTTACCACTGGTGTGCCTTTGGATAATTCGTTTCATTTCTCTGGACCTTAGTTTCCTCATATGTAAGCTGATAGTAGTAGAATCCAAGATCCCTTCCTACTCTAAATCAATGAATACTGTGAACTATGATACCAATATTTTCTTTTCTTCTCTCTCCTTCCTTCCTTCCTTCCTTCCTTCCTTCCTTCCTTCCTTCCTTCCTTCCTTCTCTCTCTCTCTCTCTCTCTCTCTCTCTCTCTCTCTCTCTCTCTCTCTCTCTCTCTTTTTCTTTCTGGCAAGCAGATTTGATCACCAGGAAATGAAAATTCGAAGGCAAAATTCTGTTTGGAAATATACGTGTATTTGTATACCTGTCTACACACACACATACACAAATACAAACATATATATATATATATATATAATACACTCATAGCTACATACATCTGTTTGTGTGTATATCTGCATACATCAGAGGGGAAATAAAATTGCCAATGGGGTGAGCTTTCTATTTATAGCAACAGTAGTTTCACTCTCTTTGACAATCAGGTTTTCTAGATTTCAGTGGTCATTGCTTTCTTGTATCTTTGGAAACAAAGATGGCTCTGAAGACATTGGGGTTAAATTTGGATATCTAAGCAAATTAAGGGACTATCCTTGAAGACCTATGACCTTTTAAGCCTGCTACTTGCTTGCAGTGGGTATGGCCTGCTCTTGGCTGCCTTGCATAGGCGCTCAGCATCTTGTGGCTGTCTTATGCCCAAGCTTAGGTCCTCATTGCTGTCTTGGGGAGGGCGGTCAGCACCTTGGTGCTAGATTGCCAAATGTGCCATGGTCTTGACAGGGCTCTCCTGCTCATCCCAGTGAAACAAAATTTCCTGCCAACCTTCTAACTTGTCTTGGCCTGGAATATTGTTTTACCGGTCCTTTTGTTGGTTTAGTTGCTCCAGAATTTATTTTGAGTTGTTATTTTCAAGTTGTTTAGAGGGGAATTTGGGAGAGGTTATGTGAGTCCCTACCTTTACTTAACCATTTTGCTTGCATCTTGTCAATATTTTTTTTCACATCTTCCACGAAAGATCATTTTATTTAGATGCAACATTGATAGGTGCATTGGTCATGAGTAAAGGCAAAAGATGATGACAATTACCTCGCAGGGTTGTTGTGAGGATCAAATGATATAGACTATGTAAAACACTATGCAAACTTTAAAATGCTATGTGTGAGCTATTCTTATCAGCAGGTAACAATAATATTAGTAATGCTAGGTGAAGTAGTATTATAAGGTGTGAAAATTAGCAACTTATAAATTGCAAGACTTAACTTTTATCCCAACTCTACTCTAAGGTATACTTAGAAAATAGTTTGTCTGAAAACAAAATTGAGGGATTTTTGTAAATGGGGGATAATTAGCCTGGAGACAAGATGATTCATGTGGAACATCAGTCTGTCTTCAACTATATCAAGGACTATTGAACCATTAAGTTTTTTTTCTTTCTTTTTTGGTCCCAGAGAGAAGATCTAGGATTAACGAATGAAATTTTAATTGTAAAAAATCAGATTTTAGTTTGATATAAGGAAACTTCTTTCTTATGTGGTGAGTAAGATGCACAGTGGATAGAGTGTTAAGCCTGGAGAATTTATCTTCAAATACATACTATATGTATAACACTGGACAAGTCACTTTATTGCCATCTATCTAAGTTTCCTCAACTGTAAAATGGTGATCATCATACCATTAACTCATAGGGTTGTTGTAAGGATCAAATGAGGTAGTTTATTTATAAATACATTTTTACATTTGAAAAGATTATAGCACAATTCTTGGCGTGTGGTAGGTACTTAGTAAATGCTTGTTTTCTTCATGCTTTCCTGTTGTTATGACACTATCAGAATTGACAGCCTTGGGAGGCAATGGGTTACCCTTCATTGGAGGCTTATCAAGCAAGGACTGGAAGAACACCTGTCAGGGATATTGTGAATAGAATTAGATTGGGACATTGTTTTAACTGAGTAGAAGCTGACTTACACTTCCCTGCTGATTTCTATTTGTACTTTGCATTGTTATGGGGAATACTGATATTAATAATGAAATAGACGCCATACTGAAGTACTTAATAAATATTGTTATTTTAGGCAACCATGACCAAACAGCTAGATTGTGCAGCTGATAGGCCACTGGACTTGGAATCAGGAAGGCTCAAATAAGGCTTCAGACATTTACTAGCTATATGAACCTGGGTGAGTCACTTTACCCTGTTCGTATCAGTTCCTCCTCTGTAAAATTAGCTGGAAACAGAAATGGAAAACCATTCCAGTATCTTTTCCAAAAAAAAACCCAGATGGGGTCATCAAGAGTCATACACCACCAAAATAGTTGCACAACAATTGCTGTCCTGGAGGGTATGTTGGACTTGGATTTATTAAATTCTGAGCACAAATTCTGCCTCAAGTACTTACTAACTGCACGATCCTAGGCATTATGTAACCTCTCTCAACCTCTGTTTCAATGTCAGTATCATCCTCTACAAAAGACAGTAACGGTTACCTCACAGGATTGTTGTGAGGATCAAATGATATAGTCTATGCAAAACACTTTGCAAACTTTAAAGTGCTATGTGTGAGCTATTCTTTTCATGCAGGTAATAATAATATTAGAAATTCCAGGTGAAGTAGTATTATAAAGTGTGAAAATTAGCAACTTATAAATTGTAAGACTTAGCTTTCATCTCAACTCTACTTTTAATTTGTCATAGGATTTTAAACAAGTTCCTTACCTCTCTGAATCTCAGTCTCCTTATCTGTAATATGATGGAGTTGTATTATCTGATTTCTAAAGTCCCTTCTAACTCCAGCATTCCATTTTTCTATGATTTTATTAAAATGATCTAGGATAATGTTCTCTGAACTTCACGAAGTGTTTATTAAATATTGACTATGTACCTCACACTGTGCTAAAAGCTCTGCTTCATTGAGTTAGGTTTTGGTTATTTTCAGTTTAAGTTCAGAACACACTTTATAAAAAGAATCTAACTGGGATCAGGAATCACTATGAAGCAATGGTTGCAGAGCAAAATTAAAACAGTTAAAAGCTTGCTTAACAATAGTAACAATAAAACCAAGATGAGGAGCATTTAATGCAGTGATATATTCTGCTGCATGTGTGAACTATATAGAGAGCATGCTTCTTTTTATCATTAGTGAAATTAACTTGTGTAAATCCTTTGAGCATTGATGGAAACAAAAACAGGCATAACTGAAAACATTTATATAAGGTAGGAAATGTTCACCATACCTAATTTGACTCAGTTGTCTATGTATTTTAGAAATGAAGCCAGAGACACTAGTTATAGAAATTCTTTCCCAGTGTTCCTCTTCCCTCCTAATCTTGGTTGCATTGCTTTGCTTGTGCAAAAACATTTCAATTTAATGTAATGAAAATTATCTGTTTTGCATTTCATAATGTTCTCTATCTCCTGTTTGGTCATGAATTCTTCCATTCTCCATAAATTTGACAGGTAAACTATTCCTTGCTCTCCCAATTTGCTTATAGCATCAGCCTTTATGTCTAAATTGTGTGCCCATTTTGATTATTTATATATGGTGTAAGATGTTGGTCTATACATAGGTTCTGCCATACTATTTTCCAGTTTTCTCAGCAGTTTTTGTGAAATAGTGAGTTATCCTAGAAGCTAGAGTATTTCTGTTTATCAAACAGCAGACTACTGTAATCATTGACTATTGTGTCTTGTGTACCTAATCTATTCCACTGATCCACCACTTTGTTTCTTAGCTAGTATCAAGCTTATCCCCAATACATATAATGCTTGCTGATGTCTTTAAATAGATGCTACTTAGCATTTTAAGGAAGACTCCATTGATATTTCTGCTCTCCAGTGTTTTAAATAGGAATGAGTGTTGTATTTTGTCAAAAGCTCTTTCTATATCTATTAAGATAATTATATGATTTCTGTTAATTTTCTTACTCATGTGGTCAGTTAGGCTGATGGTTTTTATACTGTTGAACCAACCCTGCTTTCTTTCCATAACTCTTACCAGATGATAGTGTATTGTTCTCATGATGTTCTCTTGGTTCTGCTCACTTCACAGAGCATCAGTTCATATAAGTCTTTCAAGGTTTTTCTGAAGTCTGCCTGCTCATCATTTACTTATACCACAATAGTGTGCCTTAGGGAAATTTGTCTACAATTTTCTTTTTCTGTTTTGACATACCAGTACCATATTTGTGTCATAAAAATAATTTGGTAGGAGTCCTTCATTGCCTATTTTCCCAAATAGTTTATGTAGTATTGGAATTAATTGTTCTTTAAATGTTTGATAGAGGGGCGGAGCCAAGATGGCGGCTGGTAAGCATGGACTAGAGTGAGCTCCGTACCCGAGTCCCTCCAAAAACCTATAAAAATGGCTCTGAACCAATTCTAGAGCGGCAGAACCCACGGAACAGCAGAGGGAAGCAGGGCTACAGCCCAGGACAGCCTCGATGGTCTCTGGGTGAGGTCTATTCCACACGGAGCTGGGAGCTGGGAGCTGGGAACGGAGTGGAGCAGAGCCCAGCCTGAGCGGCTTGGACGATCCAGACCGGAGGCCGGGCGGAGGGGGCCCTAGCGCCCTGAATATGTGAGCTGCGGCGGTTACCAGACCCCTCGACCCACAGACACCAAAGACTGCAGAGAAGGTTAGTGGGAAAAGCTGCCGGAGTGGAAGGAGTTCGCAGTTCGGCTTCCAGCCCCGGGGGCAGCGGAGGTGGGGCAGCTACAGCTGTTGTTACTTCCGGCTCCAGGCCCACCTGGTGGGAGGAATTAAGTGGCGGATCAGAGCAGGAGTGCAACAGCCTGCGGAAGATCTAAGCCCAGTCTGGACTGGGGGTCCTTGGGGAAGGAGGAGTGCGGCTCTGACAGAGCTGGCACCTCCCCCCCAAACGTAGAACATAGAACTCGTAAGTCTACAAGCAGTCATACCCCACTGAAAAACTCAAGGGTCAAGTTAGTTGGTTGGGAATAAGGCCAGGCAGGGAAAACACACCCAGATTCAGTCTCAGACGTTGGATTCTTTCTTTGGTGACAAAGAAGACCAAAACATACAGCCTAAAGAAGACAACAAAGTCATAGAGCCTACAACAAAAGCCTCCAAGAAAAACATGAACTGGCCCCAGGACATGGAAGAACTCAAAAAGGATTTGGAAAAGCAAGTTAGAGAAGTAGAGGAAAAATTGGGAAGAGAAATGAGAAGGATGCAAGAAAACCATGAAAAACAAGTCAATGACTTGCTAAAGGAGACCCAAAAAAATACTGTAAAATACACTGAAGAAAACAACACCTTAAAAAACAGACTAACTCAAATGGCAAAAGAGCTCCAAAAAGCCAATGAGGAGAAGAATTCCTTGAAAGGCAGAATTAGCCAAATGGAAAAGGAGGTCCAAAAGACCACTGAAGAAAATACTACTTTAAAAATTAGATTGGAGCAAGTGGAAGCTAGTGACTTTATGAGAAATCAGGATATTATAAAACAGAACCAAAGGAATGAAAAAATGGAAGACAATGTGAAATATCTCATTGGAAAAACCATGGACCTGGAAAATAGATCCAGGAGAGATAATTTAAAAATTATTGGACTACCTGAAAGCCATGATCAAAAAAAGAGCCTAGATACCATCTTTCAAGAAATGATCAAGGAGAACTGCCCTGATATTCTAGAGCCACAGGGCAAAATAGAAATTGAAAGAATCCATCGATCGCCTCCGCAAATAGATCCCAAAAAGAAATCTCCTAGGAATATTGTTGCCAAATTCCAGAGCTCCCAGATCAAGGAGAAAATACTGCAAGCAGCCAGAAAGAAACAATTTGAGTATTGTGGAAACCCAATCAGAATAACCCAAGATCTGGCAGCTTCTACATTAAGAGATCGAGGGGCTTGGAATGCAATATTCCGGAGGTCAATGGAGCTAGGATTAAAACCTAGAATCACCTACCCAGCAAAACTGAGTATCATGTTCCAAGGCAAAATATGGACTTTCAATAAAATAGAGGACTTTCAAGCTTTCTCAGTGAAAAGACCAGAACTGAATAGAAAATTTGACTTTCAAACACAAGAATCAAGAGAAGCATGAAAAGGTAATCAAGAAACGGAAATTGCAAGGGACTTACTAAAGTTGAACTGTTTTGTTTACATTCCTACATGGAAAGATGATGAGTATGATTCATGAGACCTCAGTATTAGGGTAGTTGAAGGGAATACGCATGTGTATATATATATGTATGTATGTATGTATGTATGTGTATGTATATATATGTTTATGTATATATATAAGTGAATGTATATGTATGTATGTATCTATGTGTATATGTATTTATGTGTATGTATGTGTATATATATATGTGTGTTTATGTGTGTGTATATATATATATACATATATATATGTGTGTGTATATATATATATATATATATATATATATATGTAAAAGAGAGAGAGCAGACACAGGGTGAGTTGAAGATGAAGGGAAGATATCTAAAAGAAATAAAATGAAATTAAGGGATGAGAGAGTAACATACTGAGAGAGGGAGATAGGGAGAGATAGAATGGGGTAGATTATCTCGCATAAAGGTGGCAAGAGGAAGCAGTTCTATGGGAGGAGGGGAGAGGGCAGGTGAGGGGGGAATGAGTGAACCTTGCTCTCATCAGATTTGGCCTGAGGGGGAATACCATACATACTCAGTTGGGTATCTTACCCCACAGGAAAGAAGAGGGAGGAAGATAAAAAAAAATAAAAATTAAAATGCGGGGGGATGATGGAGGGGAGGGCAGATGGGGGTGGAGGTAATCAAAACAAACACTTTGGAAAGGGGACAGGGTCAAGGGAGAAAATTCAATAAAGCGGGATGGGTTGGGAAAGAGCAAAATGTAGTTAGTCTTTCACAATATGAGTATTGTGGAAGGGTTATACATAATAATGCATGTGTGGCCTAGGTTGAATTGCTCAACTTCTTAGGGAGGGTGGGTGGGAAGGGAAGAGGGAAGAGAATTTGGAACTCAAAGTTTTAAAATCAGATGTTCAAAAAAAAAATTTTTATATGCAACTAAAAAATAAGATACACAGGCAATGGGGTGTAGAAATTTATCTTGCCCTACAAGAAAGGAAGGGAAAAGGGGATGAGAGGGGAGGGGGGTGATAGAGGGGAGGGCTGACTGGGGAACAGGGCAACCAGAATATAAGCCATCTTGGAGTGGGGGGGAGGGTAGAAATGGGGAGAAAATTTGTAATTCAAAATGTTGTGAAAATCAATGCTGAAAACCAAATATGTTAAATAAATAAATTGCTTTTAAAAAAAATAAATGTTTGATAGAATTAATGTGTAAATCCTTCTGGCTCTGGAGATTTTTTCTTAGGGAGTTCATTGATGGCTTGCTCAATTTCTTTTTTCTGAAGCGGGGTTATTTAAATATTTTATTTCCTCTACTGCTAATCTGGACAATTCATATTTTTCTAAATATTCATCCATTGCACTAAGATTGCTAAATTTATTGGCATACAGTTGGACAAAAAAAGCTCCTAATTATTGTTCTAATTTCCTCTTCACTGGTGGTGAATTCATCCTTTTTATTTTTTATGATGGTTATTTGGTTTCCTTTTTTTTTAATCAAATTAACCTGAGGTTTGTCTATTTTATTGTGTTTTTTTTTTCAAAAAAACCAGCTCTTAGTTTTATTTATTAGTTCAATGGCTTTCTTACTTTCAATTTTATCAATCTCTCCTTTGGTTTCCAGTATTTCTAATTTAGTATTTAATTGGGGATTTTTAATTTGTTCTTTTTCTAGCTTTTTTGTTGTGTGCCCAATTCATCCATCTCCTCTTTCTCTATTTCATTCATGTAAGCATTTAGAGATATACAACTCACCCGAAGAATTGCTCTCATTGTATCCCATAAGTTTTGGTATGTTGTCTCATTATTGTCTCTCTCTTGGATGAAGTTATTAATTGTTTCTATGATTTGTTTGACCAACTCATTCTTTAGGATTAGATAGATTATTTCATTTCCAATTATTTTTTAGTCTATCTTTCTGTGGCCCTTTATTGTGTATAATTTTTATTGTATCATGAACTGAAGAGGATAAATTTAATATTTCTGCCTTTTTGCACTGGATTGTGAGATTTTTATGCCCTACTACATGGTCAACTTTTCTTTAGGCACCATGTACCACTGAGAAAAAGGTATATTCCTTTCTATCTCCATTCAATTTTCTCCAGGGGCCTACCGTCCCCAACTTTTCTAAAACTCTATTTACCTCCCTAACGTCTTACTTGGTGTAATGGCAAGCAGGGTGGGACTTTTTGCTGTTCTTCTTTTTGAAGTGCTTCTCAGCACTAAGGCAATCAAGTGCCTACATCTTGCCTTTGTTTCAATCAAGAGTCTTTGATTGAATAGGGAGTCTTTGCTGACCTGCTTAAGTAACGGGAAGGCCTAGGTAATGTGGGTTTGAGTCACATGACTATGACCTCCTCTAATCCTGAAGAAGTGTATATGTGCTCCGAGGGTAGCATTTTGCTTGAAGCTTACTCAGAGTGTCATGTGATTTGAGCAGACGAGACTCTGGGTATCTGTGAAGGAGCCCCCCAGCTTTGTAAAACCCAGATGTTGGTGTTTCTGTCTGGTAACTATGTATGTAATGTCTTGGTCAGATGGCTAGAAGTCTGTCTGTTGATTTGTGTTATTTTGCCCTGCTTATAAAATTTCTGCTTATAATTTCTGTTTGTGTTTTCTCTGAAGTTCAGGTTGCTGACTTTTTCCCCTGAACTAAGCGAATGATATATGTATTTTTAAAGTAAGATTATTAACCTCTTAAAGTTGCTTTTCTTAGAAAAGCAGACCAAAGAACTTGTGCTGGTAGCCCTTCTGTGTGCTGGCCTTACATAGCCACAGTAGTGGCAAGTAGCATTGTTGTTACAATTTTTTATTTTGTAGTGAGACTTATCTAGTTTGGAGAGGAAGAGGTTGAAGTCCGCACTACTATAGTTTTGCCATCAATCTCTTCCTATAACTCCCTAAACTTCTCTAAGAATTTGGATGCTATCGCACTTGGTACATATATATTTAATAATGATATTACTTCATTATCTATGGTGCCTTTCATCAAGATGTAGTTTCCTTCCCTGTCTTGTCTAATTAGATCTATTTTTGCTTTTGCTTTGTTTGAGATCAGGATTGCTACTCCTGCTTTTTTTTTACTTCAGCTGAAGCATATATTCTACTCCAGCATTTTACCTTTCTTGGTGTATATTTCTCTGTTTCAAATGTGTTTCTTTTTTTTTTAAAATTTATTTAACATATTTAGTTTTCAGCATTGATTTTCACAAGAGTTTGAATTACAAATTTTCTCCCCATTTCTACCCTCCCCCCCACTCCAAGATGACATATATTCTGGTTGCCCTGTTCCCCATTCAGTCCTCCCTTCTGTCACCCCACTCCCCACCCATCCCTTTTTCCCTTCCTTTCTTGTAGGGCAAGGTAAATTTCTATGCCACATTGCCTGTGTATCTTATTTTCTAGTTGCATGCAAAAACTTTTTTTTTTGTTTTTGAACATCTGTTTTTAAAACTTTGAATTTCAAATTCTCTCTCCTCTTCCCTTCCCACCCACCCTCCCTAAGAAGTCAAGCAATTCAACATAGGCCACATGTGTATCATTATGTATAACCCTTCCACAATACTCATGTTGTGAAAGGCTAACTATATTTTGCTCCTTCCCAACCCATCCCCATTTATTGAATTTTCTCCCTTGACCCTGTCCCCTTTCCAAAGTGTTTGTTTTTGATTACCTCCACCCCCATCTGCCCTCCCCTCCATCATCCCCCCTTTTTTATCTTCTTCCCTCTTCTTTCCTGTGGGGTAAGATACCCAATTGAGTACGTATGGTATTCCTTCCTCAGGCCAAATTTGATGAGAGTAAGATTCACCGATTCCCCCCTCACCTGCCCTCTCCCCTCCTCCCACAGAACTGCTTTCTCTTGCCACCTTTATGTGAGATAATCCACCCCATTCTATCTCTCCCTATCTCCCTCTCTCAATATATTCCTCTCTCATTCCTTAATTTGATTTTATTCTTTTAGATATCTTCCCTTCATCTTCAACTCACCCTGTGTCTGCTCTCTCTCTCTCTCTCTCTGTATATATATATATATATATACGTATATATATATATACATATATATATACACACACACATAAATATATACATACATGCACATTAACATATATATATATATTTAAAAACATATATATGCATATTCCTTTCAGCTACTATGATATTGAGGTCTCATGAATCATACACATCATCTTTCTATGTAGGAATGTAAACAAAATAGTTCAACTTTAGGAAGTCCCTTATGATTTCTCTTTCTTGTTTACCTTTTCATGCTTCTCTTGAATCTTGTGTTGGAAAGTCAAATTTTCTATTCAGCTCTGGTCTTTTCACTGAGAAAGCTTGAAAGTCCTCTATTTTATTGAAAATCCATATTTTGCCTTGGAGCCTGATACTCAGTTTTGCTGGATAGGTGATTCTTGGTTTTAATCCTAGCTCCATTGACCTCCAGAATATCATATTCCAAGCCCTTCGATCTCTTAATGTAGAAGCTGCTAGATGTTGGGTTATTCTGATTGTGTTTCCACAATACTCAAATTGTTTCTTTCTGGCTGCTTGCAGTATTTCCTCCTTGATCTGGGAGCTCTGGAATTTGGTGACAATATTCCTAGGAGATTTCTTTTTGGGATCTGTTTGAGGAGGCGATCGGTGGATTCTTTCAATTTCTATTTTGCCCTATGGCTCTAGAATATCAGGGCAGTTCTCCTTAATAATTTCTTGAAAGATGATATTTAGGCTCTTTTTTTAATCATGGCTTTCAGATGGTCCAATAATTTTTAAATTATCTCTCCTGGATCTATTTTCCAGGTCCGTGGTTTTTCCAATGAGATATTTCACATTGTCTTCCATTTTTTCATTCCTTGGTTCTGTTTTATAATATCTTGATTTCTCATCAAGTCACTAGCTTGCACTTGCTCCAATCTAATTTTTAAGTTAGTATTTTCTTCAGTGGTCTTTTGGACCTCCTTTTCCATTTGGGTAATTCTGCCTTTCAAGGCATTCTTCTCCTCATTGGCTTTTGGAGCTCTTTTGCCATTTGAGTTAGTCTATTTTTAAGGTGTTGTTTTCTTCAGTATATTTTTCAGTATTTTTGTGGGTCTCCTTTAGCAAGTCATTGACTTGTTTTTCATGGTTTTCTTGTATCCTTCTCATTTGTCTTCCCAATTTTTCCTCTACTTCTCTAATTTGCTTTTCCAACTCCTTTTTGAGCTCTTCCATGGCCTGGGACCAGTTCATGTTTTTCTTGGAGTCTTTTGGTGTAGGCTCTTGTACTTTATTGACTTCTTTAGGCTGTATGTTTTGGTCTTCTTTGTCAGCAAAGAAAGAATGCAAAGTCTGAGACTGAATCTGGGTGTGTTTTCACTGCCTGGCCATATTCACAACCAACTAACTTGACCCTTGAGTTTTTCAGCAGGGTATGACTGCTTGTAGACTAAAGAGTTCTATGTTCCATGTTTGACAGGGATGAGGCAGCTTTGCTGTATGTTTTGGTCTTCTTTGTCACCAAAGAAAGAATCCAAAGTCTGAGACTGAATCTGGGTGTGTTTTCGTTGCCTGGCCATATTCCCAACCAACTAACGTCACCCTTGAGTTTTTCAGCAGGGTATGACTGCTTGTAGACTAAAGAGTTCTATGTTCCACATTTGGGGGGGGGGGGGATGAGCCAGCTCTGCCACACCAGCACTCCTCCTTCCCCAATAACCCCCAACCTGGACTGGGCTTAGATCTTCAGCAGGCTATGCACTCCTGCTCTGATCCACCACTTAATTCCTCCCACCAGGTGGGCCTGGGGCCGGAAGCAACAGCAGCTGTAGCTGCCCCACCTCCGCTGCCCCGGGAGCGGTGGCTGAACTGTGAACTCCTTCCACTCCCACAGCTTTTCCCACTAACCTTCTCCGCAGTCTTTGGTGTTTGTGGGTTGAGAAGTCTGGTAACTGCCGCAGCTCACTGATTCAAGGCGCTAGGGCCCGCTCTGCCCAGCTCCTGGTTTTTTGGTCCGAGCCGCTCACGCTGGGCTCTGCTCTGCTGCGCTCCCAGCTCCCAGCTCCCAGCTCCATGTGGGATAGACCTTTCCCAGAGACCATCCAGGCTGTCCTGGGCTGGAGCCCTGCTTCCCTCTGCTGTTTTGTGGCTTCTGCAGTTCTAGAATTGGTTCAGAGCCATTTTTTATAGGTTTTTGGAGGGACTTGGCGGGGAGCTCACTCTAGTCCCTGCTTTCCAGCCATCATCTTGGGTCTGCCCCCAGAAGTCCTCCTCAAATGTGTTTTTTGTAAACAATATATTGTAGATTTATGTTTTTAATCCATTCTTCTATCTGCTTCTGTTTTATGGGAGAGGTAATCACATTCACATTCACAGTTATGATTACTCAGTCTTTCTCTCCATCCTATTTTCTCCCTGTTTATGCTTTTATTTCTCCTTTCTCCCTTTCCCTCTTCACCAGTTTTACTTTTGATTACAACCTCCCTCAATCTTTCCTTTCTTCTGTCAGCCCCCTCCCTTTTCTTTCCCTTTCCCTTGCTATTTCTTCCCTCCTTTTTATTGATCCCTCCCTTTTCTTTCCCCTTTCCCTTCCTACTACCTATAGGACAATTTATATTTCTGTACCTGAGTGTGTAATTCCCTCTTTGAACCAAATCTGATGAGAGTAATTTTCCAACAATACTCATTTCCCTCCCTTCTTTCCCTCTACTGCAGTCTGTTTTGTGACCCGTCATGTGATGTAATTTACCCTTTTCTGCCTCCTTCTTTCCTATTTTCCTATTGCAATCCCTTTTCATCATTTTGTTTGGCTTTTATTAACACCTTGGAGTCAATTTATACCCACACCCTCTGTCTATGTATAGCCCTTCTAATTGTGATAATAAAGATACAGTTCTCAAGAGTTACAAGTATCATCTTCCCATGTAGTCATGTAAACATTTTGCCTTTGTTGAATAATATTTTTTCTTTCCTGTTTACCTTTTTGTGCCTCTCTTGAGTCTTGTATTTTCTGTTGAATTCTGGTCTTTTCATCAGGGAAGTCTTGAAGTCCCCTATTTCATTGAATGTCCATTTCCTCCCCTGAAAGATTATGCTCAGTTTTGCTGGGCAGTTGCTTCTTGGTGTTAATCCAAGCTCCTTTTCCTTATAGAATATAATATTCCAAGTCCTCCCATCTTTCAATGTAGAAGCTGCAAGGTCCTGCCTAAACTGTCTGTTGTTCCAGAATATTTTAATTGTTTCTTTCTGGCTTCTTGCAGTATTTTCTCCTTTCCCTAATAATTCTGGAATTTTTATACAATATTTCTTGCCATTTTTAATTTGGGATCACTTTAGGAGTTGATCCATGGATTCTTTTGATGACTACTATTTTACCCTCTGTTTCTAGGACCTCACAGCATTTTCCTTGATGATTTCTTGAAAGATCATATCCAGGTTCTTTTTTGGTCATGGCCTTCAGGTAGACCAATAATTCTTAAATTATGTCTCCTGGATCTATTTTCCAGATCAGTTGTTTTTCCGATGAGATATTTTCATTTTCTTCCATCTTTTCTTTCTTTTTACTTTGTTTGACTGATTTTTGATGTCTCATAGAGTCATTAGCTTCCACTTGCCCAATTCTATTTTTAAAGAACTGTTTTCTACAGTTAGCTTTTGCACATCCTTTTCCATTTGGCCACTTCTACTTTTTAATAAGTTGTTCTCTTCAGTATCCTTTTCTCCTCCATTTTTGTCAATAGTATTTTTTAAAAGAATTGTTCAGTTTTTCTTCTAACTCTCTAATTTGACCTTTAAAATCTTTCTCGAGATCTTCCAAAAAGGCTTTTTGGGCTTGAGACCAGTTCATATTCCCCTTTGAGGTTTCAGATGTGTGTATATTTGACAACGCTGACCTCTTCTGAATTTGTGTTTTGATCTTCCCTGTCCCCATAGTAAGATTCTATGGTCTTTGCTTTTCTTTGTTGCTATTTGCTCAATGTGTTTGCATTTTTCCTGGCTTTTCCAGTTGATCTGTGTTTCAGGGGCACAGAGGGCACTGTCCTATGCTTCTTGTTATAGGTGCTGATGGCCTCATTACTGGCTTTGTGTGCTGGGGCCTCAGGTGCTGTCAGCGGGAGGCTGTAGCTCACCTGGTGTAGAGCTGAAGCTGGTTGTGGCTGGTAGAGGCCAGGTGGGTTTTGGGCATTTCCCCAGGGTTACATTGAAGCTCATGAAGTGGGATATGAGAGTGGAGGTGTTCTGGCCACTAGAAGTTGATTCTTCTCTCAGGGATGCTCTAGAGCATGGGAAGGCTCCGCCAGTGGTGGACACCCATCCAGCCATGCTGGGCAAGGCACACAGGGGTCCCGGTTTTGGTGCTTACCCACTCTACCACCCTGGAGCTCAGGAACTCTCACTGTTCTCCTGAGGTGCGGCCTGCTAGGACACTTCCCATCCTGTACTGCTCCCCTTTAGCCATTGTAAGAGGGACTTTTCCCATCAATCCCCTTAGCCTCATGAGCTAAAAGACTACTGCACCCTGTCTTTCTGCTGTCTCTATTATTCCAGGATTTTTCCTGGGGTGGTATTTTCTGCATTTTGCAAGGTCAATAAGGGAGCATGAGAGCAACTTACTGCTTACTCCACCGTCTTGTCTCCTGGAAGTTGGGAAGTCAATATTTCAAAAGCAGCAAATAGATTGAGAAGGGTGAGAGCTGAGAAAAAATCATCAGACCTACACTCAGGGAAGAACAAATATAATCTTAAAAAGGCAAGAAACACTCAGATTATCTGTTCTTGGAGAGGTTTATCTTTACTTGCTAAATGAGAACAATCCTCACTTCTGCCAGGTTTAGGGGAAAGAGCAGATACCTTCTCTCCTTTCTCCTGAGATATGCTGGAATAGATTCTGCACAATATCTGGAGAATTGAAGGGACAAAGGAGAGCAGGTCACTCCTTTTTATGTCACCATTAGCTCTTTCTATTTAATAATTAATAGATTGCCTTTTCAACTCCATAGTATGACTGACTGGAAGCAAACAGTTATTTCATTATTCCCATAGTGTTTAAGCACTGAGGTAGCACATATGGATGTTGGGAAGCAGGCATGACTACTCCATGCTTACCTTGCTGGGTAATTGGATGAATGAATGAATGTAAATAGATGGATGATAAATGATTAAATGTATGCTTGAAGACTTACTAGGCTATCCATCAATCATGTTTTAGTCAGAAAAAATAGTTATTTTTGTCCGTTTGCTTTTTTTCATGGTTGTGTATATCGTTAAGAAGTCCCTATATTAATCTGGGGTTAGAAAAACTCAGCACAGTTTAAATAGACGAAACAAGAAAATCCTTCATTCCATTTTCACCTTACCTAGGATATTCTAAGCAAGAGGGATGAATGTATTTGATGAACCCACCTCTTCCTGATTTGTGCAGGCAATGATTTTAGGAATTAGAAACTAGGTAAAGATAGGTATAGATGTGATGTCATGTGGTAAGGAATTTTGTGATATCTCAAGAAAAGAGTAGGAGACCCTTTGTTGGAGCAGAGCCTTTGAGGCTGAATTTTGCTTTACTGAGTCAAATCTCTTTTTAAAAAGTGAGCATATAGTAGACTCAGAGATTTTTTACACACTCTCCAGTCAGTTGCATGGTAGGGATTAGGCACTCTGCCTATAGAAGATTACATAGAAAAGCATATATATTCCATTCTCATATTTTCATAAAGATTACCTTTGATATATGTGTAGACCATTTCTGCAAAGAATTGATAGAGTAATCATATGGATTAATACTTATTGATTTCTGTCCAGTTGCATCTTTTTGTCAATGATAACATTAATCATTTTTTATAAAAATTCTTTTCATATTTTCATTTCCTTGAATATTGTGTATTGACTTACAGATATCTAAGAATGCAACTAATTTTCATGTAGTATTTTATTTTTCCTCAGTTATATGTAAAAACAAATTTTAACTTTCATTTTTAAAAGTTTGAGTTTCAAATTTTCTCCCTTCCTCCCCCCCCATTGAGAAGATAAGCAATTTAATATAGGTTATAACATGCGTAGTCATGCAAAACACTTCTGAAACAAAGACAAAAAACCAAACCTCAAGAAAATTTTTTTTATCATTTATCAATTGGGAAATGGCTCTTATTTTTATAATTTTATATTTATATACATATTTATATTTTTATAAATTTGACTCAATTCTCTATGTTTGAGAAATGAGGCCTTCATCAGAGAAATTTGCTTTGATTTTTTTTCCACAGTTACTGTTGCTAATTATATTTCCCTCCACCTGATTCCTCCCCTTATTTATTTTGTTCTCTCTTCCTTTCACCCTGTCCATCCTCAAAGGTGTTTTGCTTCTAATTACCCCTTTCATCAATCTGCCCTCCCTTCTCTCACTCACCCCTTCTCTTATGCCCTTCCTTTCTACTTTCCTGTAAGGAAGGATAGATTTACATATCCAATTGAGGGTGCATATTATTCCTTCTTTGAGCCAATTTTGATGAGAGTAAGGTTCACTCATTGCCCCTTACCTACCACCTTTTTCTCCTCCACTGTAAAAGCTTTTTCTTATCTCTTTTATGGGAGATAATTTACCCCATTGTTCCTTTTCCTTTCTTTTCTCCCAGCACGTTTCTCTCTCACCCTTTCATTTTATTTTTTTAGATATCATCCTTTCATATTCATGTCATACTTGTGTTCTCTATCTATCTATCTGTCCTCCTTCTAACTACTATAATATAGAAAAAGGTTTTATGAGTTATAAATTTCATCTTCCCATGTAGAAATGTAGACAGTTTAATTTTAATAACTCCCCTATGATTTCTGTTTGTTTGTTTACATTTTTATGCTTCTCTCAAGACTTGTATTTGAAAATAAAATTTTCTATTCAGCTTTGGTCTTTTCTTAAGAATGCTTGAAATTCCTCTATCCCATTGAATGTCAATTTTTCACCTCATGGATTATATTCAGTTTTGCTGGGTAGGTGATTCTTGGTTGTAATTCTAGTTCCTTTGCTCTTTGGAATAAATGTAGAAGCTTCTAAATCTTCTGTTATCCTGATTGTGGCTCCATGATATCTGAAATGTTTCTTTCTGGCTGTTTGCAATATTTTCTCCTTGACCTGGGAACTCTGGAATTTGGCTATAATATTCCTGACTATTTTCATTTTGGAATCTCTTTCGCAGGTGATAGATGGAATATTTCAATTTCCATTTTACCCTTTAATTCTAGAATGTCAGGGTTATTTCCCTTGATAGTTTATTTTTCTTATTTTTTATTAATTAGTTTATTTTTGATTTTCATCATTCATTTCCACAAGATTTTGAGTTCCAAATTTTCTCACCATCTCTCCCCTCCCCCACCCCAAGATGGGCTGCATTCTGATTACTGCTTCCCCCAATCTGCCCTCCCTTCTATCATACACATCCCCTTCTCTTATCCTCTTCCCTTCCATTTTCCTGTAGGGCAAGATAGATTTCTGTACCCCATTGCTTGTATATCTTATTTCCCAGTTGTGTGTAAAATTATTTTTTAACATTTGTTTTTAAAACTTCAAATTTCACATTCTCTCCCTTCCTCCCTCCCCACACACCCTCATTGAAAAGGCAAGCAATTTGATATAGGTTATACATGTGTAGACATGGAAAACACTTCCATGACAGTCATGTTGTGGAAAACTAACTATTTTTCCTTCCATTCTATCCTGCCCCCCATTTATTCTATTTTCTCCTTTAACCCTGTCCCTCCTCAAAAGTGTTTGCTTTTGATTACCCCTTCTTCACATTTGCCCTCTCTTCTATCACCATCCCCCCATTATCCCCTTTCCCCCTACTTTCTCTTAGGGTAAGATGGATTTTTGAGTGTGTATGTTATTCCTTCCTTAAGTCAAATCCAATGAGAGTAAAGTTCACTCATTCCTTCCCACCTCCCCATTTCCCCCTCCATTGTAAAAGCTTTTCTTGCTTCTTTTTGTGAGATAATTTACCCTATTCTACCTCTCCCTTTCTCCTCCCAGTACCTTCCTCTATCAACCCTTGATTTTATTTTTTAGATATCATCCCTTCATAGTCAACTCACCCTGGGCCCTCTGTCTATATGTACATATGTGCACATACACACACATATACACATATACATGCATATACACATATATCATATATACATATACACACATATACACGGTATATACATACATACATGTATATGCACATACACATACATATACACACATACATATACATGTATACACATACACACATACATGCATACATACATACATACATACATACATACATACGTATACATGTATATATATAACCATGCTCCCCTCTCACCCAGGTCTGACAGATCTTTTCTACTGATGTTCTAACTTGTCTTTGACGTTTGTGGGTTGAGAAGTCTGGAAACCACCAGAGCTGCCAGTGATTAAGTTCCCCGAGGCCTACTCCTTCCTGTCTGTGCTGGCATGGCCAATGCTAGACTGTGTTCTTCTCTCAGACTGGTGCAATAGACCTTTCCTTTTTACCTTCCAGATTGTCTTGGGCTGGAAATTTGTTTTACTCTGTCATTTTGTGGATTCTGATGCTCTAGAATTTGTTTAGAGTCATTTTTTTTTTACAGGTTTTGCTTTTTACAGGTCATTTTTTACAGGTTTGAAGGATTTTGGGGTAAAGCTCAAGCAAGTCCCAGTTTTACTCTGCTATCTTGGCTTCCCACCCCCCAATAATTTCTTGAAAGATGATGTCCAGACTTTTTTTTAATCATGTCTTTCAGGAAGTAATGTAATTTTTAAGTGTTTTCTCCTGAATCGGTTTTCCACATCAGTTATTTTTTTCAATGAGATATTTCACATTATCTTCTATTTTAAAAATTGTTTGTTTTTTGTTTGATTGTTTCCTAATTTCTCACAAAGTCATTAGCTCCCATCTGCTCCATTGTAATTTTTAAGGAATTATTTTCTTCAGTGAGCTTTTGGATCTCCTTTTCCATTTAGCCAAGTCTGCATTCTTTTCCTCATTGGCTTTTTAGACCTCTTTTACCTTTTGGCGGTAAATGTTTTTTAAGGTGTTATTTTCTTCAATATTTTTTGTGTCTCCTTTAACAAGCTGTGGATTCATTTTTTCATGATTTTCTTGTATCATTTTCATTTCTCTTCTCAATTTTTCCTCCACCTCTCTGACTTGATTTTCAAAATCTTTTTTGATCTCTCTCATGACCCGAGACCCATTCATATTTTTTTGGAGGCTTTGGATGTAGGAGCTTTGACTTTGTTTTCTTCTTCTGTGTGTGTGTGTGTTTTGATCTTCTTTGCCATCATAGTAAGTTTAATATTCAGAGATTTTTCCTGTTGCTTGCTCATTTTCCTAGCCTACTACTTGATATTTTAACTCTTTGTTAATGTAGGGCTCTGCTTCCAGGGTGGAAGCTTCAATGTTTTAAAAAAATTACATATATTGTATCTATATTATGTATATATATATATATATATATATATATATATATATATATATATATACACACACATATGTGTGTGTGTGTGTATTATAACAAAATATTTTCCAAGATACTTCTATGGACCTGTAAGTTTTCAGTTGTCCTATGAAGTGTTTACTTCTCTCTTGGCCTCTGCTCTGATCTGTGAGTGACCACAAGCACTCTTTTCTTCCCTGAAACTGTGGGCATGGTCTCCCATCCAGGGTGGCCACAAGCTCTGCTATGCTAGTGCTCCTCCTCTCCTTGGGACTGCCACCTGGGACTATGCATGGTATCCAAGTATGGACAAAGCAACAGTATCTTGACCCCCAGTGGTAGCAAGAAGACCTCCGTAATCTTCTGACCAGTTTTTCAACCCCTTTACCATATGTGGGCTGAGACCTCCAGGAACAGCCTCTGCCATTGCTGCTGCACTCCTAAGGCCTGCTCCTGGTTTGCTTGGGTGGAGGCTGTGCTGGCATGACCTGTGCTGGTCTGTGCTACATTCTCACCCAAGTGTGACAGACCATTCTTGTTGACCTTCTAAGCTGTCTTTGGCATCTGTGGAATGAGATGTCTGGAAAATGCTGTTGCTGAAAGTGATTCAGTCACCCTGGGGCCTGCTCTTGGTTTGCTGGCACAAGTCTGTGCTGGTACGGCCTGGGTTGAACTGTGCCCCTCTTTCCTCCTGGTGCAATAGACCTTTCCTGTCGACTTTCTAAGTTGACGGGCTGGAAATATGTTTCACTCCATCTTTTTGTGGATTCTGCTGATCTAAATTTTGTTTAAAGTCATGTTTAAAGGTATTTGGATAGGTTTGGGGGACAGCTCAGGTGTGTCCTTGCCTTTACTGTGCCGTCTTCTAGGTGGCTATAACAACCCTTTATAGTAGGTAGTATTGTCATCTTTATTCTACATAGGAGTAAACTGAGGCTGAAAGAGGTTGTAACATCCCTATAGAAGCTTCCTCTCATATGAAATTTTTTTCTTTCTTGTACCTTTTGTTCTTCCTTGGTACAACCATTCTAATATTTTTTTCTCACAGTGATCAAATTAAAAATGTGTGGTGTGACATATATAACAGTAGTTTTTGTGTCATTATATCTTCATTTATAAATGTGTCACATCTATGCTGTAAACAAGAAAAAAGACAAAATAGCCACAGGATAGGAAACCATGAAACTACTCCAGTGCTAATTAGAGCCTCTGTGTTTTACAGATGGAGGTCATGAAGTTCTCTTGCCTATTGATTGTGGGGGTTTATTTAACATACAATAAAACTATGCCTTTCAAAAGAGAAAGTAATTTAACACTGACACATTGTGTCCTCAAAATCAATGTGTCATTGATCAGGTTTCCTTGGATAAAGAGTAGCAGAAACATTTAGTTCATTTAGCTTATCTGTAAGTTGCATGATCATGATGTATAATTTAAACAGCTATATTTTATGCACTGCTAGAGAAGAAAATAAAACCCTGTATGTAAACCTGATAAATTCCAAGCCAGTAATTATAAGCACTGTCTCATTGTTTTGAACGTAATTTTGTCTATATGAATATTGCTTCTCCTTGAGGCTCACCCCTGTGTGCTTCCTTAGGTTGCCTCCTGAAAAGGTGATGAGTGAGTGCCTAAATGAGACCATGTTTCTACTACAAAGTTTTTGTGGCTTAATTTAGTAATGCATAGGGTTTCCCCGCTCCCCTATCTTTTTTTTTCATTAGCTCAGAGTTTCCAAGAACTCTTTATTATACAATTAACGGTGTTTTCCCCAGGACACATGTGTTCATGTTATTAATGCACACGCATTATATAAAAGAACATTTTTTAAAAATAAAAGCACTGACTATATAAAACCAGTAATAATGAAAAGGAAAGAAGGTCCTAAGTATGTTAATCTGTGATTTTAAGTAAAGACTACAAGTCCAATCATAGAAGCAGCAGGGGTTTGTGATTAAAAAAAGCAGATAGGTCTGGGGCAGTAAGGTGGTGCAGTGAGTAGATCACCAGCCCTGGAGTCAGGAGAAGCTGAGTTCAAATCTGGCCTCAGACACTTGACACACTTACTAGATGTGTGACCTTGGGCAAATCACTTAAACCCAATTGCCCTGCCTTCCTCCCTCCAAAAAAAAAACCTAACAAAAAACAGATAGGTCAATGGATGCAGTCTGATTTTATTTCAATGTAAGTAATTTCCTTTGTAATCTCATGCATTTCGTTCCATGCATTCTAATGCACTGTTCTGAGACGTCTATAGATTTCACCAAATTCCCATCTATAGACGTCTCAGAATAATGCATTTGAATTTTTTTTGCATTCAAATGCATTATTCTGAGAAGTCTATAGATTTTACCAGACTCCCATAACATACTCAGAGACACAGACAGACACAGACGCAGACAGATACACACACACGCACACACACACACACACACACACACACACACAAACCCACTGGTTGAGAACATCTGATACAGTAGATATTTAACTCTTTTGAAGCTTTTCTGGGAAAATATGAAGAGGAAACTTCCATTAATCAGGTCATCAAGCATTGAATAAAAAATATACTACTATGTATCTGGGATGCAGAAGGCACTGTGCCAAACTGTGGGGAATTGGGGGAGAAAAGCAATATTAAAAAAAAGTCCATGCTTTGAAGGCACGTTCAGTTTAGGTAGAGAAATGACACAAACACTAAAAAGTTGAATTTTCTATTACTTCCTTTGTTGATTCAAGATAACAAAGAATGAAATGTGACCAAAGCATGCATGATCATTGCCTTGAGATTTCAGAAGTGGGCTAGGACACATCAGACATGAGGAGATGAAAGAATTAATAATTTAAACTTGGTCTTGCAAGATCATAAAATTTGGATGGAAAGGAGAATTTAGGGAGAGCTTTCAGAGTAGGAGGAGTGATATGAAACAAGTATGACAATAGGCAAGTAGGAAAAAAAAATATTTGGGGGATAGTGAGCAAGCCAATACAGAAGGAATGAAGAGTTTGTACAAAAGTAGATTTGCTTGAAAAAATGAGTTGGGGGAAAATTTGTGGAGACCTTGAGCACTGGATTAAGAAATCTCCCCAATGTAGCAATATTGGAGATTTAGGCATTTATAGGGTATTTTAAATTAGAGGGGGAAGGGTCTACAATAATAGATGTAGTGAAGATTTTATTGAATTTCAGACAGTACTAAAACATTTTTTCCAAATTTGGCATTTTTAAGAAAGAATAAAAATTCTCCAATTATCTTTATATTTCTGTTTATTTTCTCATCTCAGAAGATGGCCAAAAAGTGATTTCTTTAAAAAGTAGCATGTAATTCATTCATTAACTATTTCACATAAATGTGAGATGTTAAAGTTTACATGTTGTTTTCCCCACCACCATTATTAGCACATAAGTGTCCACATTTTTACAAATGAGATAAGTGAGTGTAAGAGAGCTAAAGTGTTTTTGCCCAATTGCTTGATGTGATAGGACAACTGGTCCATTGCAAAGGATTGGAATTGAAGTGAAGAGGACTGAAATTGAATTCTGTCTCTGCTTTTTACTAATTGTGTGACCATAGGGAAGTTACAAGGTCCTTTAGCCTCAATGTATTCCTATGTAGAATGAGGATGACAATACTACCTACCACAAAGGGTTGTTATACATATTAAATGATATAATGTACGTAAAGTGCTTTGCAAGCCTTAAATAACTACAAAACATTTATTATTATTATTACTACCATCTTCATTACTATTTTAGAATAGAGTCAAATTTATAGGTGTTTCTATCATAATGTATAGTTCATACAAAAATATATCATATAAAGTAAAGATAACAATTTAAGGTTCACAGAGTGCTTTTCTCAAAACTGTTAATAGCATGTTGTTTTACCCATTGTTGTAGATAAGAAAACTGAGTCTCAGAAAAGAAGTGCCTTTACCCTTCCTTCGGGAGGAGAAGGAGAAGGAAAGGGAGATGAAGAGGTAAATTTTGATGGCCAGAAGCTGGCCCACTTAACTTGGGGTTTACTGGCTAGATTTATTTTCTTCCTTTCTTCCTTCCTTCCTTCCTTCCTTCCTTCCTTCCTTCCTTCCTTCCTTCCTTCCTTCCTTCCTTTCTTCCTTCCTTCCTTCCTTCCTTCCTTCCTTCCTTCCTTCCTTCCTTCCTTCTTTTCTCTCTCTCTCTCTCTCTCTCTCTCTCTCTCTCTCTCTCTCTCTATATATATATATATATATATATATATATATATATCCCTTTCCCTAAAACCTTAAACCAATTCACTCTGAACCTTATAGATTGGACCACAGGAGGTCCCTGCCCAAACTCCACTTAATGGCTGTAATTTGGGCCCTCCTGGCTCAGAGTGAATGTCAATGGTAACCGTTTCTCTTTGGAAGAGCAACCCTGAGGGTCTTCCCCTCCCAGCTTGATTCTTTGTTTTTTCTCTAATTAAAGGGACCATCCCTTGACTCACTTCTTAAAGAGGCCTATTCATTGAATGGGCATTACCTCACTCTGAGTGAGTACATGAACAAGCCTGAACCGAAAAGGCCCAGGGTCTTCCATTGCATCCTGAGTCATCTCCAGTCATCCTGGTGAATATCAGGTCACTGGATCCAGATGACTTTGGAGAAGAAAGTGAGGCTGGTGACCTTGCACAGCACCCCCTCACTCAAATCAAAGTCAACTACAAGTCATGTCATCATTTCCCTGATGTCATGTTCATCTTTGAAAATGAAGGACAAACACAACAACAACAACAACCTTTACCCTACTATCTCCTTTAGTAATGACATATCTGGCCTATTACTAAAGTGTTGAACTGGAAGTCAAGAGACTTGGGATTGAATTCTATCTCTGCTTTTTACTACTTGTGGGTGACCTTAGGCAAATCACTTCTCATCTCAGGGCCTCAGTTTCCTCATATTAAAAATTAGGGCTATGGATTGAATCATCTCCATAGTTCCTTACAATGCTGACTTTCTATGATTCTGCTGACAATACTTCAGAAACATTCTGCTTAAAACAAATAAGAAAAGAGAATGATTTGAACTCATGAACTACAGTAAAAAAGACGAACATATATATATATATATATACACACACATATATAGGTATACATATATATACACATACACACACATATATATATGTGTATACATAAGTGTATTTATATGTATGTATGTTTGTGTGTTCACACACACACACACACACACACCTTGGCCAAAAATATAAAACACCAACTTCAAGTTCCATTGAAGTTTACAAAAATAATCAATAAAGACATACTCTAAATGCAGGAATGATCAGAACAAACATGCCCTTGGGAATATATAAACCATTTTCTCAGGGAAAAACACTCTTCAGTTTTATCAAGTTCACAGTAATTTCAGTAAAAGCCACTAATAAAAACACAAGATATTTTAAGACTTTTTTTTCCCTTCCTTGGCACTGCTGGTAAATATTGTTTTTATCTTGTGGTGATTTTTTTAATCAAAAAATTATGATGGCTCCCCTCTGAAACTGTTGAATCTTCCAAAACCCCTCACAGAAGGGTATATGCCATTTGTTTGCCCACAGCATGCTGGGAAATCATTGCCTCTTGGCATGAATAAAGACTCCTTCAAGAGCAACTGAAAGTGGCAGTTCCTCATTAGTGAAGTAACTCCCTCTGAGCTGAAAAACAACGACAACAACAACTTCCTATTTTAAATTCAATTTCCACATTTATAAACATAACTATTTTAACTCTAGGGGGCAAGGGAGGAGAAGGAACCACAAAAAGTACCTAAAGAATAGTGGGTTCCTTGGTCCTCTGGAAGGGAAGATACAAGATTACGTGGTTAAGTGACAAGGTTCTGTTCAGGATTATATAGGATTAGGCTTTTTCAAACATTTCTGTTGACTCTGACAAGCGTTAGGAGAGAAAAATTAGTTAGGTTTTAATCGAAGCAGCTTCTCAGAAATACTGTTGTTTACTCACATCTTCTCTGTTCTACAATAGTAATTTAATAGATATGAGCTAATACATTCTTTAGCTCTTTAATTAATAATGTTAATTAATATTATTTTTGTATAATTGCATTACATTCTTATACTGACTCATGGCGTTTAGAGTTTTTAGCTTCTAGGGTCAAGTCCTGCTTTCATCACATATGGCTGTGTGACGCTGGAAAAGTCATTCACTTCGAATGCTCTAAGTCTAGGTAGCTGTGCTAGCATAAGCAGCAGAGAAGATCCCAATCTGTATTGCTAGAAGGAGTTTTTCCTAAGATACCTATGATAATGAAACCACAGATTGAGTCTAAAAAACTAAAAATAAAAAGAGATGCTAAATTCACTTGTGAAATTGTACATCCTCAGCATCTAGTTATACTATTAGCACAACAACATTGGATACAAACCTGTTTATCATATTTCTCTTAATTTTCACGGGAAATCTCTCTCAATGCTACCTTATTTAGCCTTGTACTAGCTGCCTCATTAGACTTTTTGACTGTTTCACAATTCCTTTTACATTGCATGTGGTCTTTTGATTTCTTAAAATCTCCAGTTAAAATATCAAATACTAAGATACAAACCAGATGCAGAAAGATATGTTGAGATGAATGCCTAATGGACAAGAATTCATCACAGGCTGACAGTCACTATATTTTGTTCACCTGCTCATATGGCATGCACCTGTGGCATTCTGGCACTGCTTATGGATACCACTTTGGAGACTTTTAAGATCAAAACTGCTGTTCGAGGGAGAATTTTTATTTATTTGGGTTTTGCATGTTTTTTTTTTTGTATTTTGTGTAAGTTCCTTTAAAAAAATTCCCATTAACTCTTAAATAATGTATTATAATTTCAAATTCCTTTACTATTTTTCCACTTAAACAAATCTGCTGTGCCAGGGCTAAAGAAAAGGAGCTAACCAAAACGTATAGTTCCTTTGTGTGAAAAGGAGTATGAAAATAAGGTTGGCCGGCTTTACTCATAACTACAATCAGTTATGCTCTTCCTGTCTTTACCTGTCAATTATGTGTGTTCTAGTTTCATTTAGCCAAATAATATTAGTTGCTTTGAAAATAGAACAAGAAGAAGTATATAAATATTATACTCCCCAATACTTCAAGGGGTACAATCTTCTCTATACCACTTCATTCATAGGGGGAGATTGAGAAAATATTTAATGAAGTTTCTACATAGCATTAGTTGAACTAAGTTTGCATCCAAACATAGTACTGCTGCTGGGTGAGTCCTTATCTCAGATAATCTCTGAGTGGCTTTATACTGTTAGAGTCTCACAGTGGGGCTGGTTGGGTGATATTTCCAATATTGATACCACACCTGAAATTCCTGATGCCTCACACTCCTGACCTATACCAATGCACATTGTCACAACTTCCACTCCCCTTACTTAAATGAAATAATACACAGCAAGTAAAAATAATCTTTATCTATGGGACACATATTGGCTTCCAGTGGGGAGGGCCCAAGGATTCCTCCTTTATGAATTTCCTATTTGCTTTCATTAGTACACAACTAGGAAAGAATTCAGCCAACTAAAAGGGCTCTGGAAAATAAAATGCCTTTTGAATTCATTGTCAGTTCTGGTTTTGCAACCAATCAAAGAGGCTTCTCTTTGGACCATAGTTAATTAAGCAGAACCAGTTATACAAGGTCTACACATGTGCCAAAGTCCTTGTGGGGAAGACAGCAGCCAAACAATCTGTACACACTGGTCAACCCCTCCTCTGCCCAGTCTCTTCTCACCCCCACTCCCATTATAATTACTGTGGTCTTTAGGCTTCATTCCAGCTCAGGGTTAGAGAGGACCAATCTTCCATTACATAGATCAAATTAGGCTTCAACAATGCACCTCAATCATGTATTCACCAGATATGCTTTAATCCTGCCTTAAAAAGTGTCTCATATATTTTGCTTCTAACTCTTCATTTTAAAAGGTTATGGGGAATTTTTACTGGAGCTGTGTGCCTCTCAGGTTTATACCATTTTTTTCACCTGTGTTGGAAATCTATTAGTCTCCTGCAACCCACAGGAGAGAGTTTTAGATTCTTACACTTCAAAGGCTTGCAGTACTCTATACTTAGCTAGATTCTACTACTTTAAAAAAAGGGTGTGACAATTTAGCTCTTTAGGTAAGGACACAAAATAATATAAATTATACCAGAGCAACAATCTTGCATGTGTTTATCTTACATTATTTTAACCTGACATAACCTAACTTTGAATATATATGTATATGCATATGTATATGCCTTATAAAAAAGAAAAAAAAATCAAATTCTATTTGGAAAAAAATCTATATATATATATATATTTTAACAACTAAATAATTTCTATATGTTACATTACAAAGAATGCATATATGTGTGTGTGTCATACACATACGTGTGTGTATGTGTGTTTTAAACTGATGAATAGTATTTGAGGGAATATAGAAAGAGCTTTGTAAAGTGAGGTTATAGCAACCATATGGTATACAACTATAAGAAATAATAAGATAAAGAGAGAAAGAAGGAATACAAAATTAGAGACAGGTAGGGAGATAGGCCAAAAGAATTTAGTAAGTGCTTATTATGTTTTAGACACTGTGCTAAGCCCTGGGAATACAAATAAAGCAGAAAGATCATTATTGTTTATATTCTAAGGGGAGCTGGCAAAATATAAAAGAGATGAAAAAAGAAAAACAAAGGTGTGCTATTCCTGAGTCGCCATGATCAAAATCACTTTTTTTTTTTTAAAAAAATTGTATCTGGAAAATGAATGAAGCAGCATTTATTCCAATATTGAATAATTTTTTTGCTGTTTTTCAGCTGCGTTCAACTCTTTTTGACCCCTTTGGGATTTTCTTAGCAAAAATACTGGAGGTGTTTGTTATATCTTTCTCTAGGTCATATTATAGATGAGGAAACTGAGGCAAACATGGTTGAGTGACTTGCGCAGGGTCATGTGGCTGAGGCCAGATTTGAACTCAAGAAGATGAGCAGTGCTCTGTCCACTCTGCTACCTAGCTGTCCCAATTTTTTATAACACAAAGTCACTAAATTTCTAGTGCCTACTCTGGTGCCTCAGAGTTATGTTGTTGACCTGACGTTGGGATCTCATAGATTTTGGTAGTTCTTATCAAATTAGAAAGCCTTCAGTAATAGGCCTTGCAATATATCAAATGTGAAAATCAATCCAGAGAAGTCATTCTAATGTCATTTATTTCCATCAGTTGAACATAAAATTTTCCAATCAACTCACTTCATGAAACGTTGAGTGATTTTACTATGCTTTAAACTGATAGATATGTATAGCAATGATATATCTATTTTTCAAAACATTAAAATACTGAATAAATATGTCTTACTGTTAACTTGTGGAACCTCAGGAAAGAATGTGTCTTACTATTTAAAAAGGAATTTTCTTTATTAGTACCTAGTATTAGAAAAGATAAAACACAATAATAAACTTTACCCATAATTTCAGCTATTCCTAAATGGTGTTCCTAGATGGCACTATTATTTTTGTTAGAGATTTAAGGAATATACATTTTCTTTTCTTTTTTTTTTTAACATTAAGTACAGACTTTGTAGACAGCCACTTGATATAGATAGTTTTGCTTGTCCTAAACTACTGAAGCTCTATTAAAAACATGAATATGTATCTGAATAAACATTGTAGAGAGATAGCATGTTCCAGGGGAAAGAATGATGGATTTCAAGTAAGAAGGTGAAGGAAGAGAATAAGCATTTATATTGTTCCTATCATTTTCCAGAAACTGTGATAAGTACAAATAACTCCTTTTTTAATCCTCCCAGCAATCCTGCAATTTAGTTGTTATTATTATCTGTATCCTTTTAACATTATGGTTGAGGAAACTAAGGCAGTTTAACAGTGGTTAAGAGGTTTGCCCAGAGTTGTGCTGCTTGCAAAAATATCTAAGGCCAGATTTTAGGAAAGGTCTTTCTCATTCCAGGCCCAGCTGGGTTCCAATTCTCTTTCTGCCTTTTACCCTCTGTGTGACCTTGGACATACCATTCTCCTCTCTGGGCTGCAGTTACTTGGCCAATAAAATGGGGGTGGGGGAAGAATGAGATACTAGAAAATTATCTATGAAGTTAATAAGTGCCTTATAGCAACTGTTTTCAGAACTAGTTCTGGAGTCTGTAAGTTTTCAGTTCTTCCAAGCTGGTATTATCTAAGGAGAGGCATGTTAATGACTCGCCTAGCCTGTGCTCTGAGTTACCACAAACATTCTTTTCTACCTTGAATTGTAACCAGAACCGCCATTTCCCTTTTGCTTCAAGCTCTGGTGTGCTAATGCTTCTCCTAGCCCTGAGACTGCTACCTGGATCCAAGTATGCGTAATTCAAGAGTCCTATAACCAGTTCCAGCAGATGAACACCTGTAATCTCCTATTAATCAATTATTTGACCCATTACCATCTGTGGGCTAAGGGGTCCAGAAGCTGCCCCTGCTCCTGCTGATTCAGTCACCCCCAAGGCCTGCTGCTGATTTGCAGAGGTGCAGGCTACTGCCCTAGACTGTAGTTTCCTCTCACTTTGGTGAGACAAGCCTTTCCTACTGTCCTTCTGAGTTGTCTAGTGCTGGAAAATTGTTTCAGTCTGTCATTTGCTGGGTTTTGCCACTCCAGAATTGATTTTGAGACATTATTTAAATTTATTTGGAGAAGAATTTGGTAGAGCTCAGAAAAGTCCCTGTCTTTTCCCTGCCATCTTGACTCTACCCCCTCAGTATAATTTGTTGTATTTCCTATGAAAGTGTGATGCCAAGCAGGGTGGGACTTTTTGCCTTTGTTTTTTCTTTACTAGTGCTTCTTAGCACTAAGGCAATCAAGTACCTTTGATGAGTCTTGCCTTTCAAATGTAATGGCAAGCAAAGTGGAACTTTTTGTTGTCTTTTGTTCTGGATTGCTTCTCAACACTGAAGTAATCAAGTGCCTTTGATGAGTCTTGCCTTTGTTTCAATCAAGTCTTTGATTGAATCAAGAGTCTTTGATGCCCTGCTTAAGAAACAAGAAAGCTCCAGGCCCTGCACCCTTTTGCTAAGTAGGTGCTAAGCCCCAAAACACTGAAAAGGGTATATATGATCTGAGGTTGGTGTTTTGTTTTGGGGGCAAACTCACTGGAAGAGTATTGGTCATTTGTCCAGATGAGACTCTGGGTAGCCAGTAGAGTTCTCCTGCCTAGCTTTGAAAGCCCAGATGTTGGTGCTTCTCTCTGGTAACTATGTATGTAATGTCTGTGTTCAGACAGATAGAAGCCCGTCTGCTGATTTGTGTTATTTTGCTCTGTTTATAATTTCTGCTTTTAATTTATGCTTATATTTGCTCTCAAGTTCAGGGTGCTACCCTTTTCCCTTAAAATAAGTGAATGATATATGTATGTTTAATTAAAGTAAGATTGTTACCCCCTTAAAGTTGCTTTCTTTAGAAAAGCAGATCAAAGAACTTGTGCTGGCAGCCCTCTTGTTGCTGTTCTTTTTGTAGGTCTTTCACCTCTGCAGCAGCTGTTAGCAACATTGTTGTGACAGATAGAAATTGGCTAGGCAGTCTCTGTTTCTGTTGAACCTCAAGCCAAGTTTGTTTTATCCTCACCCCTTCCCCACCTAAACTTTTTTTGAAAACATTCTCAAAAAGGGTAGAAATTTACTTTATGGTTATACAATTATCCTTTTCTTTTTTATGCCCTATTCTCTCTAGCCAGAAATTGCAGTGGACACTCCTGAGCCTAATCTCCTAGCTGATAAGCATAGATGCTCGACTTATTTCATTTTTCTGATCTGGCCCAGTTTACTCCTACTCAGGCAGCTTGGTGATCCCCTAATCTTATGGACTGTCATATTGTTGCTATATTTGGTACAGATACTCCATTGGCTTTAGCCCTGCTATAGCTCAGAACCTTTGTGCTCAAGCTATCTACCACACACCCTCAGTCTCTCCAACAGTAGTGACTATAATATCTGGTTGTTGCACTGTTTTCCTAAATATTTCCTCAATACACTATTTTCACAGTCATGTATATTATTGGGGGGAAATTCCCTAAAAACATCATCTGTAACTCTTTGGTCTCAGTTTCCTCATCTGTAGAGTGATTGGATTAGCTAAGATTTTCAGCTTCATTATTTTATGGAGAATTTTAAAAACGGTTATATAAGAGAAGTTTCTCCCCACTCATTTCATCTAAAAATACTATTCTTTTTAAGCTGATGTATAGAACTATCTTTCTTTTGCAGCTGTAGGACCGGTACTGTTTGAAGTTTTTGAAAATAAATATTTGCTCTTGTTAATGAAAAGTTTGATAGGTAAGCCAGACAATTGGATCATGCCTTTCCCTTAGAAACAGGTCATTTGAGGAAGGATGTCTTGTGAGGCTCAAAGGAATGATTTCCGTGTCTTTATTTGATTTCTATGCATAAATGCATTTAATCAGACTCAATTTTCCTTTTTAGTAGGGTGAACAATACACACCATAAGTGCCTCATACAGCTTCTCATTCATAATAACTGCACTACCTAAATAATTATGCCCACTAGGTTTCCAAATATTTATGTATTCTCTTTAGAGTGTGAAGTATAAACAGTTATCCCATTAAGACTGAAATAGATAGAGCTTCTCCATAGGAATAGGGAAGATCTATTTGCTCCCTCACTTCCTCACCAGCTGATTCTGAGCTTCACAATGACTTCTTTTGTTCAAGCATTTGCATTTTTTTGCAAGAAAGACTTTTAAAATTCTGTTTTCATGCTTGTTTACCATCTCATTACTCATGTAGCTAGTTTAATTTTGAAGTAATGAGAGAGTGGCTCATTTGAGCACCAGGAAATATGAAGCATCAGTCAAGAAATGATTGTTTCTGCCTTCCTTGATTTCCTTTTTGCAGTGGAATGATGACATAAAGCACACAGCTATGTAGAAAATATACTTCTGATTGCTGTCATTTTTAGTTAAAGATTTAAAAATTGGTAGCAGGCTTTATGGATGAATATGAAGAGCAGCCATATATATTCTGTAGAGTAACATTTAGTTACCCTGAAATATTCAAGAATACAGCAACACATCAATCAATAAACACACATTTATTAAGCACTGGCTATGTATTATGAACTATGCTTAGTACTGGGGATACAAAGATAAAAATGAGCTCACATTCTATCAAAGGTCTGTATGTACATATATGCCTAGAAGTGGCATCATATGCATAATTTGAATCAAACTATTTTTACAAAATATGATAAAACATTAAAACATGAGTATGATTATAAGATGAGAGAATATGGAAAAATATAAGAAAATACTTTTTGAGTGTAAGAATAATTTAATGACCTAACAAGCTATCTAAGAAAGTCATAAGGACTTGGCCTCTTGAGGGCTTTTGAATTATAAAAAAACAAAACAAAACAAAAAACAGCCACCAGTATTAGATGATTAAATGTTCACATGCAGGGAGGTGGAAAGTTGTACCAAAAGGCTTTCTCAAGCTCATTTCAGTTATATAAATCTATAGTTATGTTGAGATTATTTTTTCTCCTGAGAAAGCTGCCCTTTAGTCTTTAAAGTCTTTTATTAAATTCTATCATTTATAAAACTCCCAAAAAGATATTTGATATTCAAGTAAGCTATCATATCTACTTTCATATAATTTATTAGACTTTTACCAGAGGTGTCTTTTGGAAATATTTACTGCTTAGCTTCACATCAGTTTAATTCCTAGGAAAGTCTATTATTTTTGTCTAAATGGTTATTTTTCAAATTTTGGTTCTAGTCTCTCCTTACATGAGATGACATTACTTTCCTTTTGGGGGGTGTCAATAGTATGGAGCAGGAGGAACAGGTTGGGAGGGTTTCATTTAGGGTGCAATGCTAGGCAAACTTTTCTCCTATGTTTAGTTAGACAGTGTAACTGACATGGCAAGAATTCATTCCATTTGCTCCAAGTTCTTAGCCATTTGTTTATTGATTTCCCATTGTTACTCTATTAGGTAATGCAAAAAAATAGGCCAGAACATGGCCACACACTTGTCAGTAATTCTGACAAGAATTAGATATATGTTTACAGTTATAAAGAAAAACTGTCTAACCCTTTTAATAGTTTTAAATTTCTGCTTTTCACTTTTTTTCCTGTTTCTGATTTCTGCTTGGATGCTGAAAAGCCACTTAGAGTACATACACTGAAGAACTGCGGTTTAATTTAAACCATCTGATATTTCAGTATGTTGTTGTTTGTCCTTTGTTGTTGAAGACCATGACATCAGGAAGGTGATGCCATGACTTACAAATGAATTAGATTTAAGTGACAGAGGGCTGTGCAAAGTCACCAGCCTCACTTTTCTCTCCAGAGCCATGTGGATCCAGTGGCAAGAGAAAGATCAGGATGACTGGAAATGGTCTGGGATACAGTAGGAGACAGTGGTCTTTCCTTATATTTCAGTATATCTGTAAAGAAAAGAATATAAACAAGTTATTAAGTATGCATTATGTTCTAGATATTGTGCTAAGTGCTTTGCAAATATTATTTTGTTTGTTTTATTATTTTATTTATTATCTTCACAACAAACTCTAGATATTGTGCTAAGTGCTTTGCAAATATTATTTTGTTTGTTTTATTATTTTATTTATTATCTTCACAACAAACTCTCAGGGGTAGGTTACTATTATGATCTCCATTTTAATAATAATTGCTAATATTTATTTAGTGCCTACTATGTGCAAAGCACTGTGCTCCTTGCTTTACAATTATTATCTCATTTGAGCCTCACACAACCATAGGAAGTAGGTACTTTTACTTCCCCATTTTCCAGATGAGAAAACTGAGGCAAGCAGAGGTTAAGTGACTTGTCCAGGGTTATACAGCTAGCAAATGTCTGAAGCTGGACTGCATGTCTAGCATTCTATCCATTGCACCACTTAGTAAATTTGACTGAAATGGAAAGTTTAATAAGACAATTTCAAGACTGTTTCAGTTATCACTTATCATGAATAACATATGCTATCAAGATGTAGGGATGTTATTTAATACATTAATAATAATAATAATAATAATAATATTCTTAGGGGCAGCTAGGTCACACAGGAGAGCCACTCCTGGTCTTAGGCAGACTTGAGTTCAAATATGGACTCAGAAACTTGCTGTGTGACCCTGGGCAGGTCACTCAATTCTGATTACCTAACTTTCTCATGTCTAAAATGATCTAGAGAAGGGAATGGCAAGCCACTCCAGTATCTCTGTGAAGAAAACCCAATTTTGTTGCATTTGGGTACAAGAGTTGGACACAACTGAACAACAATAACAACAATATATAATTCCTATGAAAAGTAAGAATCATTATGTACTCCATTTTATATCCACTAATATATAATACAGTACACCTACACATACATATAAAATATATCTATTCTCTCTCTCTCTATCTCTCTCTCTCTCTCTCTCTCTCTCTCTTTCTCTGTCTCACCAGTACACTCTGCTCTTATCTACAGATGAAAAAAGTAATACTTTTTTGTGCTAAATTCAATACATTTTCTTTTTTTTACAGTTTTATTATTCAAACCTGTTGATGTTTAAGGAGACATTTGAAGAAGTTTATTATTATTATTATTATTATTATTATTATATTGAGGGGGAACAATTTGTGGGTAAATTTTCTTATTAATAGTATTTTACTTAATCCATAACATTTTTAGGGTTGGGTGAGTTGAGGTTCTTTGGATCATTGTAACGAATGAGTCAACCAGTTATAGCTATTGTTTGATACTTAAAACATTAAAACAATTTCTGTTCACGTATCAATTTTCTGTTTACCCCAAGCATGTAAAGAACTGTTGTCTTGGGCTTGGTTTTATTTTGGTCAGGTTTATGTCAAACTGCTTTCCCCAAACTTTGCTTTGATCATTCCTCTATCCTGCCTAGCTGTGTTTATTACCTTTTATACGAAAGATCTAGGTTGAAAGCCAGTTATGAGTTTCTGTCCCAGTGGATCTTGTGATGAAGTTGAAGCAGGCTGTCATCCAAAGCTGGATAATAGCCTCAGCTGGGAAATACAAAAGTGCCATGGATTATTGATAGAGTCATATCTGTAGTTCTGCTGACAAATGTGATGCCTCCTTTACTAGTTTTCTAATATTAAGAAATACCTGTTAGTGTGTCCTCCCTATGTGTTTTCTGTGGAATTGGATTCCTTCTTAATTGTCTGAAGACAGTCTTATTTATAATGATCCAAATTGTGCCATAAGAACTAAAGAATTAACAAAAAGTTCTAACAGTGCTGGAGTAGTGGATAGAAAGCAATAGTTGGAATAAGAGAGAATTGGGTTCATATTCCAGCTCAGATATTTAGTAACTGTGACACTGGGCAAGTCAAGTCAGGAAAAATTTATTAAGCACCCACTATGTGCCTGAAACTGTGCTAAATCTTTGGAATCCCCCTGCCCAAAGGACAAAAAATCAACAGTTCCTATTTTCAAGGTAAATGAAATCTAATGGAAGAGACAACATGCAAAGCATTATATGTAAATAAGACAGATACAGGTTAAATTGGGGATAAACTCAGATGAGAGTCATTAGCATTAATGAGGTTTAGAAAGGGCTTCTTTCAGAAGATTAATGTGAAGGTATATGTAGAATCTATATCAGATTGCATGCAGTCTTGGGGGTACGGATAGGGGAGGAGAAGGAGGGTGAGAAAATTTGGCACTTAAAAATTTGTGGAAATAAATGTTGTAAACTAAAAAAAAAAGGCTTCTTTCAGAAACTGGTGTTTTAGCTGAGACTTGAAGCAATCCTAAGAAACCAAGAGGCAGAAATGAAGATGGAGAAAATTCCAGGCATGAGGGATTGTCAGTGAAAATGCCTGGAAGCAAAAGTGCTTGTATGTGGAATAACAAGGAGACCAGTGTCACTGAATTATAGAATACATGGAAGGGAATAAAGTATGATAAAACTGTAAAGCTTGACTGGGGGGATATTATTAAGAGCTTTAAAAGCTCAACAAATTTATATTTAATCACAGAGGTAATAGATAATAGGGTAAGTCTCAACCTCTCAATGCTTCAGTTTCCTCATTTATGAAAAGAGGGTGTTGAACTTAAAAACAACATCCTTTTCAACACTAAATTGATTATCCTATTACCATAAGCTACAAAGCCAGTTATCTCTAATCTTTTTTTCAATACATAGAAAACAAAATGGTCTATGCCGCATCTTATTCCAGCATGTAAGAAATCCCCAGAAATTTCCAATAAATTTTGAATATCCAAAACACGACAAATGGGGCAAAATGGACAAGCAGTGTCTTTCAATATTTTTTTTTGGTGGGGGACATGCAGATTGATGTACTGGCCAAGAAAGAAAAATAAAGTTTCACAGCTACTATTCAAATAATTTTTCACAGTTGGAAAAAAAAGTTCTTATTTATTTTTTAATGTCACTATATGACATACCTAGTGTGAAAAAAAATATTCTGACATTCTAAAATGCTATTTTAAAAGACCTAGTGCTGACATCTCCTGGGAAACTCTGAAAAATCTTTCTATTTAGAAACTATTCTCTCCATATGGTACCTTAAAAAATTGTTCCACTTCTCAGACTCTGGTTATTACAGATTACCATGAGCTGTTATGGAAATAGTTATGATGTCACAAGAAGGAATCAAGACCTCAAGAGGGAAACAAGACAAGAATGAGATTAGAGGTATTCCCAAAAATTAACTTTACTTTATACAGTTGAGAAAGTGAAAGATTTTACAGTGTAGCTAGCTAAGGGGAGGAGAAAGATGAAGTGTGAAAGAAGTTCAGTTTCTTCTTTCACGCCTTCATTTCCTTCCTTTTCTCATCACACACTCCAAGTCTGGTATAATTGAATTGTTTCCTTTAAGAAGTTGAGTATCCAGAGTTCCCAAGACAGTCATGTATATTGTGTACAATGTTGTTCAGTCATTTCGGTTATGACAACTCTTCAGGAGTCCATTTGGCTTTTCTTGGCCGACATAATGGAGTGGTTTGCCATTTTCTTCTCCAGCTCATTTTACAGATGAGGAAACTGAAGCAAACTGTTTAAGTGACTTTCCCAGGGTCACACAGCTAGTAAGTTTCTGAGGCCAGATTTGAGCTCAGGAAGATGAATCGTTCTAACTCCAGGAATAGCTCTCTGCCCATTGAGCCACATACTTGCCCCATGTATGGCATAATATGCAATCTATAAAGACAGAAGGTCTATTCAGGGGAAATATATGGTCTAGGGATATATACTAATACATTTACAGCTTTATAGTTTGTTATATACATAGTCATTCCTTAAATGAAATGGGGAAAAGGAGGTTATTCATTCAATTGATCAGCATCTAATAAATACTTATGTATAAATCCCCATCCCTGAACCTGGGAAAGATAAAACAAAATAGTATTGAAGTGGAAAGAGTTATTAATGGTACTCAAGGAAGAATTTGAAAGTTGGTTAAAATGTACAACGTGGTTTGCTATTGTTTAGGAAATTGAGAAAATTACTATTGAACAAAAATTGATTTATATAGTGATCATTCAATAAGAATTTATTCTACCTCTTCTTGAAGGATTTCCCCCCCCCTTTTCTACTCTTTTTTTCAATAACTTTATAGGTCACATGAATTTTCTTTCATTACAATTTGTTTTCCATTAATGATCATGTGATCTCCACCCTGAAACAAAATAGATTTTTTTTTAAAAAAGTAAAATCACATTTAAATATTAGAATTAAAATTTATACATGTGTGTATATATGTGTGTATGCATAACATACATGTATGTAATATCCACTTATGTGGAGTGCTATCAATTCAATTTTAAAAAGTTTTTTTCAAAGTATACAGAGAAATTTATCATAGAATGAATATAATAGAGTCATTATTCTATGTCTAATCAATCCATCACTTTCAAATAATAATGCCAGGAAGATATGTGACTTTGGAAAGCAGGGAATGATGTTTTATTTTTGTTTTTGTATATTTAGGCAACTAGGTGGCACGGTGGATAAAATTGTGGATCTGCAGTAAGGACAATATAACTTCAAATCTAGTTTTATACATTTATTAGCTATTTGACCTTGGAAAAATCACATAATTTCTGTTTGCCTCAGTATCCTGATTTATAAAATCAGGGCAATAATAGCATCTATTTCATAGGGCTCTTGGGGAGAAAAAATGCGGTAGTATTTATATATATGCTAGTGATTATCATCATTATTCTGAGGATTTAGAACAGGATCTGGCACATAATTGATACTCAACAAATATTTATTATTGATTGAATTTAAACAATTTGCCTTATTTTTAATTCACAGAACAAAACAAGCACAGTGCAATAAAAGGAGAAAAAAAGATGATTGCACCTGAAACTGCAGATCTGCCTTGCACAACTTGACATTCTCTCCAAATATACAACAAAGTTATTGTGTAAATTTCTTTTTTCTTTTTTTTACCTCCCCTCCCTCACAGAGATGGCTACCATTAGATATGAATATATATGTAAATATATATACACATATGTGTATATGTTTGTGTGTATATACACATGCACATATATATGTACCTATACATGGAAACATACATACATATATACATAAAATTATTCTTTACCTACCTCTCTTTATCAGCTCTTTCTCTAGATGCAAATGGCATCTTTTAAAATTTGTATTTCATTTTTGATTTGTATGTTTATAATAGAATGATTAAGTCACTCAAAGTTGTTCGTAAACCAATATTGCTGTTCTGAGTTCTGGGAGCCAAGATGTCTGAGTAAGAAGTAAGTAGCTCTCACTCTCTCTTATTGACCTCTGAAAGCCTAGAAAATATCACCCCAGAAAAAAACCCTCGAACAACTGAGCCAGCAGAAAGACAGGGTGCAAAAGTCTTTGTAGCCCAGTAAGCTTGGGGGATTAACAGGAAAGGCCCCTCTTGCTCTGGGGTAGGGGGACCAGTACAGGATGGGAGGTATCCAAGCAAGCCAGTGGTAAGGCCCACCTCAGCAAATCAGGGGGAGATCCTGAGCCCTAGGGTTGTGGAGCAGACCGGCACCAACACCAGCACCCCACAAGAGCCTCATCACAGGTGGGGGAATGGTAGAAAGAAGCTCAGAAAAAAAAAATCATGTGCACTGGTGGGCAGGCATCCTCTAGCAGCCAAAACTCCCAGTGCTTCAACCCAACTTCCGGAGCACAACTCCAGGAGGCACAGCACCCAGCTGACAGATATCCTCCAGCAGCCGAACTTTCCACCGCTTTAAAGAAGCCCAGGTGAGCAGGTATCCTCCAGGGGCCAGACTCCCCACCCCAAGAGCTCCAGTGTTGCTGACCCCTGTTCAGCAATAGGCAAGCTGCCTGACACCTACAGACTCCAACTGTCAGCACCTGAGGCCCCATCACAAGAAGCCACTGACCAGGCCCTTGGCCCCTAGAACAAGAAGTTTGGGATAGTGCCCTCTGTGCTCCAGCAGGAGAGCTCAACTTTAAAAGTCAGGAAATAGGAAAACAAGATAAGCAAGAAGTAAAAATAAACATTGACCATAGAAAGTAACTGTGGTGACAGGGAAGATCAAAACACAAACTCAGAAGAGGACAACATTATCAATATATCAACATCTGAAACCTCAAAGAGGAATATTAATTGGTCTCAATCCCAAAAAGCCTTCTTGGAAAAGCTCAAGAAAGATTTTAAAAGACAAAAAAGAGAGGTAGAAGAAAAATTGGGGGAAAAATGAGAGGTATGTGAGAGAATGTCAACAGCTTGGACATGGAAGGACAAAAATTGACTGTAGAAAACAAGTCCTTAAAAATACAGTTGGCCAAATGGGAAAAAATGTACACTGAAGAAAACAACTCATTAAAAAATAGAATTAGCCAAATGGAAAAAGAGGCACGAAACCTCATTGAAGAGATCTCTTAGAAAGTAAAATGGGCCAAATAGAATAGGAGGCACAAATTCTACTAGAAGAAAAGAATTAATTAAAATTAGAATTTGGCAAGTGGAAGCTAGTGACTCTATGAGATATCAAGAATCAGTTAAATAGAAACAAATAGAAGAAAACATAAAATACATAATTGGTAAAACAACTGACCTAGTAAATGGAACCAGGAGAGATAATTTAAAAATTTTGGGTCTACCTAAAAACCATGATAAAAAAAAGAGTCTGGACAGCATCTTTCAGGAAATCATCAAGGAAAACTACCATGAAGTACCAGAACCAGAGGGTAAAATAGTCATCCAAAGAATCACTCTCCCTTATTGACCTCTGAAAGCCAAAAAAAAATCACCCAGGAAAAACCCTGTAACACCTGAGCCAGCTGATCACCTCCTGAAAGTGATCCCAAATTGAAAATGCCAAGGAATATTACAGCCAAATTCTAAAATTATCAGGTGAAAGAGGAAATACTGCATGTAGTTTGAAACAATTAAATATAGAACCACAGAGAAGATTATGCAGGACCTTGCAGCTTCTACAGTAAATGACTGGAGGGCATGGAATTTGATATTCCATAAAGCAAAGGAGCTTGGATTACAACAAAGGATCAACTACCCAGCTAAATTGCACATAATCTTTCAGGGGAAGAGATGGTCTTTCAACATAAAAAGGTACCTATAAACCTTCCTGATGAAAACACAGAGCTCAACAGAAAATTTGATCTTTAAATAGCAGATTCAAGAGAGGCATAAAAAGGTAAACAGGAAAGAAAAACTCCAACATGTTATTAATAAGGAAAAATTGTTTACATTCCTACAAGGGAAGATGCCACTTGTAACCCTTGAGAACTGTATTATTATTATGACATTTAAAATGAGTGCATAGATAAAGGGCATGGGTATAAGTTGACTTAGATATGATGATAAAAAATCTGATTAAGTGGTGAAAAGTGGTTGTACTGGGAGTAGAGGAAAGGAGGAGGCAGACAAGGGTAAATTATATCACATGAAGATGCACAAAGACCTATTACAGTACAGGGAAAGAAGAGAGGGAGATGAGGATTACTTGAACCTTACTCTCAGCAGATTTAGCTTAAAGAAGGAATAGCATACTCAATTAGTTATAAAAATCTAACTCACCTTATAGGAAATAGCAGAAGAAAGGGGAAAGAAAAGGGAGGGGGGTATAAAAGGGAGGGAAGAAATAGTAAGGGAAAAGGGGAAGAAAAGGGAGGGGGCTGATAGAAGGGAGGGCTGACTAGGGAGTCAGTTGTCAAAAGCAAAACTCTAGTGAGGAGGGAAAGAAGGAAAGGAGAGAGAAAAGCATAAATAGGTTGAAAAATAAGATGGAGAGAAAGACACAGATAGTAATCATAACTGTGAATGTGAATGGGATGAACTCTCTCATAAAATGGATGTGGATAGCAGAGTGGATTAAAAACAATAATCTCATAATATGTTGTTTACAAGAAACACATTTGAAACACAGGGATACCCATAGAGTAAAAGTAAAAGGCTGGAGTAGAGTATATTATGCTTCAGCTACAATAATAAAAAGTAGGGGTATCAATCTTGATCTCAGAGCAAAAGTAAAAATAGATCTAATTGAAAGAGATAAGGAATGAAACTGTATCCTGCTAAAAGGCACCATAGACAATGAAGTAATATTATTACTAAACATGTATGCACCAAGTGGTAGAGCATCTGGTTTTTTAGAGGAGAAGTTAAGGGAGTTACAGGAGGAAATAGACAACAAACCTACACTAGTGGGGCACCTCTACTCCCCCCCTTTCAGAACTAGATAAATCTAAATCACAAAATAAACAAGAAAGGAGTTAAGGAGGTGAATAGAATTTTAGAAAAATTAGACAGACATTGTTGACCTCTGGAGAAAATTAAATGGGGATAGAAAGGAATATATGTTCTCTTGGTGGTACATGGTACCTCCACACAAAATGACTATGTATTAGGGCATAACAACTTCACAGTCCAATGAAGAAAAGTGGAAATATTAAGTGCATTCTATTCAGATCATGATGCAATGAAAATTACATGCAATAAAAGGTCATGGAAAGATAGACTAAAAAGTAATTGGAAACTAAATAATCTAGTTTCTACAGAATGAGTGGGTCTAACAACAAATCATAGAAGCAATCCATAAACTTCATCCAAGAGAATGACAACATATTAAAACTTATGGGATGCAGCAAAAGTGGTTCTTAGTGGAAGTTTTATATGTCTCAATGCTTACATGAATTAGAGAAAAAAAGAGATCAATGAATTTGACATGCAACTAAAAAAGCTAGAAAAAGAACAAATTACAAATCTCCAATTAAATATCAAATTAAAAATTCTGAAAACCAAAGGAGAGATTAATAAAATTGAAAGTAAGAAAATTATTGAACTAATAAATACATCTAAAATCTGGTTTTATGAAAAATCAATGTAATAGATAAATATTTGATTAATTTGATTAAATTAATTACCATCATAAAAAATGAAGAGTGAATTCACCACCAATGAGGGGGAAATTAAAACAATAATGAAGAGTTATTTTGCCCAACTCTATGTCAATAAATCTGACAATCTTACTGAAATGTTTGAATATTTACAAAAATATAAATTGCCTAGAATAATGGAATTTGAATAAGCCATCAATGAACTCACTAAGAAAAAGCTTACAGGGTCAGATGGTTTTACAATGACTTCAACCAAACATTTAAACAAGAATTAATCCCAATACTATAAAACTATTTGAGAAAATAGGCAAAGAAAAAGTGCTATTAAATTGTTTTTATGATATAAATATGGCGCCGATACCTAAACCAGAAAGAGCCAAAAAAGAGAAAGGAAATTATAGACCAGTTTCCCTAAAGAATATAGATGCAAAAACTTTAAATAAAATATTAGCAAAGATATTACCACAGTTTATTTCTAGGATAATACACTATATCTAGGTAGGATTTATACCATGAGTATAGGGCTGGTTCAATATTAGGAAAACTATCAGCACAATTGAGCATATCAACAACAAAACTAACAAATCAAATGATTATCTCAATAGAAACAGAAAAAATCTTTTGGCAAAATACAGCACCCATTTCTATTAAATACACTAGAGATCATAGGAATAAGCAGTCTTCCTTAAAATGACAGGTAGCATTTATCTAAAACCATCAGCAAGTATTATATGTAATGGGGATAAGCTAGAAGCATTTCCAATAAGAACGAGGGTGAAAAAAGGATGTCCATTATCACCACTGTTATTCAATATTGTACTAGAAATGTTAGCTTTAGTAATAAGTGAAGAAAAGAAATTGAAGGAATTAGAACAGGCAAAGAAGAAACTAAGCTATGACCCTTTGCAGATGGTATGATGGTATACTTAGAAAATCCTACAGAATCAAATTAAAAATTACTTGAAATAATAAAGAAATTTAGCAAAGTTACAGGATGAAAGAATAAACCCATAGAAATTATTGGTATTTCTATATATTACTAACAAAGCCCAACAGCAAAAGATAGAAAGAGAAATTCCATTTAAAGTTACCATAGATATTATAAAATATTTGGGAGTTTACCTGCCAAAACAAACCCAGGAATTATATGAACACGATTACAAAACACTTGTCCTGCAAATAAAGTCAGATCTACAGAACTGGAAAGAAATATCAGTTCTTCATGGGTAGGCCAAGCTAATCTAATTAAAATGACAATTCTGTCTAAATTAATTTACTTATTTAGTGCTATACCAATCAAACTACAAAAATCATCTTATAGAGCTAGAAAAAAAACAATAATAAAATTTATGTGGAAGAACAAAGGGTCCAGAATATCAAGGGAATTAATGAAAATAAATGCAGGGCAAGGTAGCCTGCCTGTAGCTGATCTTATATTGTATTATAAAGGACAAATCATTAAAACTGCTTGGTACTGTCTAAGAAATAGAGTGGTGGATCAGTGGAATGTTAGGTATATAAGACCCAGTAGTCAATGACTAGAACAATCTACCATTTGATAAATCCAAAGACTCCATCTTGTGGCATAAGAACTCACTATTTAACAAAAACTGCTGGGACAACTGGAAAATAGTATGGCAAAGCTAGGCATAGACCAACATCTTACATTCTCTACAAGATAAATTCAAAATGGGTATATTATTTAGATATAAAGGCTAATGCTACAAGAAAACTAGGAGAAAAAGGAATAGTTCACCTGTCAGATTTATAGGGAACAGAGGAATTTATGACCACCAACAAATCTATGCTGTGTCCTCTCTGAATATATTTTCCCTGTTGTGACTATGTAAAGTTCCTTTTGCATCAATTGTTAAATGGTTAAGTTTGTTTTCATTCCAGTTTCAAACAAGAGGTTCCAAACTCATCTGATTCATGTCTGGCCTACTACAAAGGGCTTCAAGTATGTTGAATGGACTAGCTATGATAAAAGTATGGATGTGCATAGATAAATTTTCACATGATGTTTTAACAGTGTTGCTAGCAGTTGTTGTGGGGGTGAAAGACCAACAACAAAAGCACACAGGAAGGCTGCTAGCACAGGTTCTTTGATCTGCTTTTCTGAGGAAAGCAACTTGAAAGGGTTAACAATCTTACTTTAATTAAACATGCATATACCATTCACTTAGTTCAGGGGGAAAAGCCAGCACCCTGAACTTCAGAGAGAATATAAACAGAAATTACCAGTAGAAATTATATAAACAGAGCAAATAATGCAAACCAGTCTATCCATAGCGATACATACATAGTTACCAGAGACAGAAGCAACAACATCTGGGTTTTTCACAGCCAGGGGGGCTGCTTCAATGGCTACCCAGAGTCTTGTCACCAACACTCTTTCAATGAGTGTGCCCCCAAAGGCAAAAGGCTAACCTTTGAGTTTATATACACTTCTTCAGGGTCAAAGGGCTTCACAACTATGAGGCTCAAACCCACATGACTTAGGCCTTCTTGTGAATTAAACCCTTGTTTGGGGTCAGAGGGCATCACAACCATGCGACTCAAACTCATGTGAAGTAGGCCTTCCCTTGATCTAAGCAGGTCATCAAAGACTCCCCATTCAATCAGAGATTCCTTAGTGCTGAGAAGCACTCCAAAACAAAGACAACAAAAAGTCTACTTTGCTTGCTATTATATTTGAAAAGAAAAATTCATCAAAGGTACTTGATTACCTCAGCATTCCAAAAGAGAAAGCAGTAAAACAGTCCCACCCTAAGTACCATAATAGATGGGCACCTATGAAGCATGGACGTTTTGTGATCTTCCTTTTTGGAAGCAATACCCATGCTGATACTATCATAACTCCATTTGAACATCTGGGGAAAATGTAATTAAAGACAATTAAAATTATTGATTCATGATTTTCTACTTACCTTATCATTAACACTGAGTAGATTAGACAGACCTAACTTATCTAGGCTTAGATTTATTGAAAAAGAATTTCTTTTAGAGGCCCATATTTATGTGTCTTTTAGTTCATTTCTTCTAAAGAGGTTGAAGACTCAAAATGAATCTGTCTGAAATACAGATTGATTGTGAGCTGTATGGATACTAATTTCCATTTGATAGAGAAGGAAGCTAAGTTTCAGAATAGTTCAATGACTTCCTCCAAGTCACAGCTAATAAATATCAGAGAAAATATCAATTTTTCTAACTATAATTCCAAGTTCTGTCGACAAGGCCCCATGTCTCTTAAAACAAGTTATCCTGCTGGAATATGATCCATTTACTTAAATTTATTCTAGGTAAAGTTAGGCTGGTATAAAATAGATTCTTGTAATTGATCAAAGATCCACTATGTATACCTGAACACATCATAAGGTCTTCCCAGGGTATGACTTCCAGTGAATTTCATCTCAGACATTTAGTTGGACAGGCTAGGAGGCTTTGATAATATTAAGAGAGTATACAAATGGAAATTATTGTTTTATATTTCTAGATTTTCTTTGGAATCATGTTTGTTGTTATTGTTGTTGTTGTTGTTTTTTGGGGGGACTTGATGTAATTTAGGCTTCTATCTTATAATTTATACTCACCCCATGTACTCTTTGATCTGGTGGTATTGGCCTTTTTGTTTTCCATTAACAAGATATTGCACTTCTAGTATCTTGTTCATGGCAGTTCCTCTGGTTGTCTCCCATACTTGGGATTCTCTTCCTCCTCAACTCTATGTTCTGGGGAGGTTGAGCCAAGATAGCAGACTAAAGGCAGGGACTCACCTGAGCTCTCCCACAAACCCCTTCAAATACCTTTTTTTTTTTTGCAGGGGGGGAAGGCAAGGCAGTTGAGGTTAAGTGACTTGCCTAAGGTCCCACAGCTAGTAAGCAAATACCTTTAAAAATGATTCTAAACAATTCCAGAGCAGCAGAACCCACAAAAAGAGAACGAAACAAATTTCCAACCCAAGACAACTTGGAAAGTTGGCAGAAAATGTCTGTTGCACCAGGGTAAGAGAGGAGTACAGTTCAGTGCAGACCAATCCAGCAGAGACTGGGTTCCAGCAAACCCAGAGCAGGCCTCAGGTAACTGAATCACTCATAGCAGTGATGGTTTCTAGATCTCTCAGCCCACAGATGCCAAAGAAGCCTTAAAAGTTCAGCAGGAAATGTCTGTTGCACAGCGGTGAGAGTGAAATGCAATCCAGCACTTTGGAGTGACTAAATCAGCTGTGGCAGTGGCTGCTTTCAGAGCTCTCAGCTGACAGACAGTAACGGGGTCGACCAAATGATCAGAAGAAGATTAGAGGGATATTTTGCTATGACCAAGGGAGTACTTTGTAGTTCTGGGTGGCAGTCCCAGGGCCAGGAGGAGAACTAGTATAGCAGAGCTTTTAGGCACGGTGGAGGTTGGGCAGGGCATAAAAGACGGCTTATGACCACTCCTAGTCCAGAACATAGACCAGGAGAGTAGTAAACACCCATCTTTAGATTGTACTACCTTGAAAGAACTGAACACTTACAGGTCCCTAGGGATAATCTCTAAAAACAGTGCACGAAAGCCCTGAAGCTTGAGACAGTGCAACAATGGGAAAAAACACCTTTACTAGGAGAAGTTATTATGGTGACAAGGAAGACCAAAACACTGCTTATGTAGTTCTGAATCACAAAATATAACTCACTCTCTTCATTGAAGGCATAACCAAAACATTTATTCAAATACCAGAAACCCAAATCTCAACACCAGAAAGCCAAATCCGTCATAGCAATAAAAAAATCTGTACACATTATCAAGGCAGCGGGTACCACCATTCCCAAGCCTTCCCCCTGTCAGGCTTCCCCCCAAAATAACTCCCTTAAGGAAAATCATTCCCTGGCTCTCACTTATACTAGCCACTGCTCTCTCTCTCTCTCTCTCTCTCTCTCTCTCTCTCTCTCTCTCTCTCTCTCTCTCTCTTCCAGCTCTAACTACTCTGTCTCACTCTCCATCAGCTCTGCTCCACCCCTTCCTGCTCCACCCATTCAGCTAGCTTCTCCCACCACAGACCCATGTGACTCAGGCTTCCATGTGACACAAACTCAAGTGACTCAGACAAGTCACACGAGCCTATTAATGGATGGGAAGATCTTCAAATTGTATTAATGTTACATTAACAATACAAACATACTCATAAAAGGACAACAAAGTCAAAGCTTGTACATCCAAAGCCTTCTAGAAAAAAAAATATGAATTGGCCTCAGGCCATGGATAAGCTCAAAAAAGATTTTGAAAATCAAGTTAGAGAGGTAGAGGAATGATTGGGAAGAGAAAAGGGATGCAAGAAAATAATGAAAAACAAGTCATCAGCTTGGTAAAGGAGACACAAAAAGCATACTGAAGAAAATAAAAACTTAAAAACCAGACTAGGCCAAATGGTAAAAGAGGCCCAAAAAGCCAATGAGGAGAATAATCCTTAAAAGGTAGAATTAGTCAAATGGAAAAGGAGGTTCAAAAGCTCACTGAAGAAAATAATTCCTTAAAAATTAGAATGGAACAAATGGAAGCCAATGACTTTATGAAAAATCAAGAAATGATAAAACAAAACCAAAAGAAAGAAAAAAATGAAGATAGTATTAAATATCTCCTTAGAAAAACAACTGAGCTGGAAAATAGATCCTGAAGACATAATTTAAAAAGTATTGTGGAGCCACAGTCTACATAATGCAAGATTTAGAAGCTTCTACATTAAAGAATAAGAGGGCTTGGAATATGATATTCTGGGGGGCGAAGGAGCTAGGATTACAACCAAGGATCACCTACCCTCCAAAACTGAGTATAATCTTCAGGGGAAAAATGGATATTCAATGAAATATAGGACTTCCAAGCATTTCATATTAAAAGACTGGAGCTGAAAAAAAAAGGAAGGGAAAAGGGGATGAGAGGGGAGGGGGGTGATAGAGGGGAGGGCTGACTGGGGAACAGGGCAACCAGAATATATGCCATCTTGGAGTGGGGGGAGGGTAGAAATGGGGAGAAAATTTGTAATTCAAACTGTTGTGAAAATCAATGCTGAAAACTAAATATGTTAAATAAATAAATTTAAATTAAAAAATAATATTTTGTTCTTGATCTAAGAATTTTGAAATATAACTATAACATTCCTGTGAGTTTTCCTTGTAGGATCTCTTTCAGGTACTGATACGTGGGTTTTTTTCTGTTTTCTACTTTCCCCTTATTCTAATGCTTCAGGACAATTTTCTTTAATTATTTCTTGCATTATTGTATCAAGATTCTTGTTTTCATCATAGCCTTTAGGTATTCTTATTATTCTGATGCTTTCTCTTCTTGATCCTTTCTCTAGATCCATTGTTTTTCTTATGAGATGTTTCACATTCTCTTCCATATTTTTATTTTTTCCATATATAAATACACACAATATATACACATATATATGTATATATTTACATACATGTATGTGTATATATATGCATATATACATACACACATATATATGTATATATATACATATATAGATATACATAAATATATATATATATATATATATATATATATATATATATATATATATATATATATTCTTCATCTCTAATAACTTCACTGACTTTCCCTTGCCCAATTCTGATTTTTGAGCAGTTCTTTCCTTCCTTAAGATTCTGGATCTCCTTTTTAAATTGGTTGACTTTCTTGTTGTAATTTTTTTTGTTTTCTTGTATTATTCTTATTTTTCTTTTTAATTTTTCCTCAAAACTCAAAATTCTAAAAATTAATGTTAAAATTGTTTTTCCATTAACATGTGAAAAATAAAATACTAAATAATCCTCCTCCCCAACTCTGTCTTCTGACTTCCCTGGATTCCTTCAAGTCATAACTAAAAGCTCATCTTCTGCAAAAATCCTTTCCTAATTTCTTTTAACTACCATGCCTTCCTCACTTAATAATTTCCTACTTATCTGATATACACCTTGTTTGTACTTATTTATTTGTTGTTTCCTGCATTGGATGGAGAACTCCTTGATGGCAGGGACTATCTTTTGACATTTTTTTGTTCCCAGCACTTCATACATTGCTTGACACATAGTAGGTGATTAATAAATGGTTATTGACTGACTGACTAATCTTGCAAGGATCTCAGGAACTTTATGGTTAAATAGGAGCCTATTAGCCTTTCTCATAGGGGGTGAGTTTCTAAATAGTCCTCTGAACAACATAGAGAACTGATTAGATTTCTCAGAGGACACAGAGTGGAATTGATCCAGAAGTGGAAGTTAAGGAAGAACCAACTTTGAAGCTACACCCTGTGAGTAGGGAGCCTAAGAGCTTTCAGCTTTCAGATCCTCTACAATCTCACCCCTTAAGTCTGAAAGCTACTAACTTACCTTATTCCTTAGTTAGGACATGAGACAAGTGGCACTCTTCCAACTAGAAGTTCAGTTACAACATATTTCATATAAATTCTGAGCAAATCCTCAACTGGCTTCTCTTCCTGGCATGCCTAGACTCCATATAAGCAACTCCTTTAACAAAGAAATCTCAATATGTATGATATGGGTAGCATTTATTATAAATTGGAGATTAAAATAAAAACTTTTCATTTTTTTTGTTTTTTTTGAAGGGGTTGACCAGCTTACTTTAATCCAGCATTCAGTTAGCATACAGACAAAATTCATTTAGTTCAGGGGAAAACGCCAGCATTCAGTTAGCATTCAGTTAGTTCAGGGGAACATACAGATAAGCATCAAGAGACAGACCAAATACAGATTCATTGACTTACTTCAGGGGAAAAAACCAGCACCCTGAGGTTCAAAACATTCATTTCATTTTTAAAACCAAAGAGAACATTTTCTTGCAGTGGTTCCTAAAAGCATGGAAATTTTTATAACCTCAAATTTTAATATGACACCTATCAATATTTTTCAACACATAATATGGTTTAAATCTAAAGAGGAATTATTTGGAGGGGAGAAGGGAAGACAATTGGGGTTAAGTGACTTGCCCAATGTCACATAGCTAGTAAGTGTGTCAAGTATCTGAGGCCGGATTTGAACTCAGGTCCTCCTGATTCCAGGGCCGGTACTTTACTCACTATGCCACGGAGCTGCCCCATAAAGAGGAGTTATTATAGTTGTAGTGGAGAAATTCTGGTTCCTGAATTAAAATTGTAATTTGTCTCTAGTTAGTAAGTATACATTTAACCAAATTGTTTGGTCAAATTGTCTGAACCCACAGCCTACAAAAGGGCAGTTTAATTGCCCAGAAATATGGGAATGAAACATTTTTCAGTGGATCTGTATATACAATGTACTGTTTATAATCAGTGTAGTGGATTGTCATTAGGATTTTTAGATGGAACAAGTTTAAAACTTGTAATAAGGACTATAAAGTGGTACTTTTCCCTGCCTGCTCTCAGATATATCCCTTAATTACTGTAGGGGAGAAGAGTTTTCATAATATTTTAGCTTAAACCAAATGCATATGTAATATAAATGTTATAAATGAATAATAATAATGATAGTTACTATTTGCTAACAGTACCATATTCTTCTTTGTCAGGAAGAAGAGCAAGATGTAGAATTTTTATATTTGTGATACAAATTTGGAAGATTCATATATCTGCATATGATTGCAAAAGTAAGTTCTACAGAATTCATGGCACAACAAAACTTTTTTTTTTTTAAGAATCACTGTTGTATGAATAAGTATAATTGAAAAGCCGGTCTTGTCAGTTAGCATTTAAAGCATCTCGGTCTCTCTGGGATTTCCACTAAAGTCCTGTTCTGATCCCTCATCATCAGAGGTTAGGGAATGATACCCCTCCTTTTTTTTTTTTTTCTGAAGGCTATTTCCACATTGCAGAAACCCTTGCGAGCCATATTTATTTGGAAGAGCTTTGAATATGCATGCCGCAACCTGGCCTAACTGTTATTTTAGGGCCAGTTTAGCTCAGTTAGGAGGGAAGGGGTTTGTTATCAGATTGCAGCTTTTGGTTGCAGGAACTGTTGAAGTTGACCTACTAAGTTGTATAAGGACTGTGATATGAGGTCCTCCAAGTGACACCCACAGTGATGAAATCATAAATCCCTGAAGTATCGAACTAATTCCCTTGAGGAGTAAAGATGATGTATAGAATCTTCAATCTTCCATGACAAATTCCTTCGATAACCACTTTATTTTGAATTTTAATGGTTTCGAGAAGACAATACTGTGGGAGAAACAAAATAAGGTGTTGCCATGATCATAAAATCAGAGCTTTGCTAAGGAATTCTGCTTGGCTTCAAAAGTCTGTGGTCATATCATACCTAGTAGTTTAGAGATTATCGTAAAAAGAGTAAAACCGATGAACCACACTTTATTTTCCATTCATATTTTATTATAGGCTAAGAACCCAACAATAATATCATACATTTCTAAAATTGGTCTCCTCTTTTGGAGATAGTGTAAGCAGTGTATGAATACAGATGTGGAAAAAAGTCAATTAGCTTGTACAGTAGCATCACCAAAGGCATCCTCTTCTTGGTGACATTTTCTGAGCCTTATATAGAGGAGGGCTCAGCTAATCAGACCAGGGTAGGGTGGAGGTCAATTCAATCTATTGCATAAAAGATCAGTTCAAAGAGGTGAGGATGTTTAAACAGGAAAATTGATGTTATAGAGTGGAAATTATCATTATGCAAAAAATATACTTTTCCAATGGAAAACAAATGATGTTTATTCCTCTTTTTCCAAGACAACAGAGCTAAAATCAATTGGTTGAAAGTTGGAAAGAGAAAAATTATGGTTCAATATAATAATATGAATCCATACTTTTAGAGGTTACCATTTCAATAGGTAGTGAATACTCTGTCATTTGGGGTCTTTATTTGAAGTCAGAATGTCTAGAAGAATATAGAAAAGATATAGTCTTCAGTTTCAGGTTGTATTGTTATTCCTACCTCCAATTCTATGATTCCAGGGTGATATATGGTGTTTTAAAGACATTTAAATCACATTATAATGTTAACAAATTTGAGAAACTTTGATTTTTTAGAAGTTTTTTTTAAGCAACCTTCATTGATAAAAATATTTTATTCCATTTGTAAATCTTTAGCTTATAAATTTCCAAATTCATCATTCTGAGTTACATGAGATTTTTTCAAATTGTTTTTTCAATCTTCTTGTTATTATCTGAATATATGCATATGAAAGACATACACATATACCGCCTTCTCATTTTCTACCTCTTAGTATTTAACCTTCTAAATTTTTAGTTCATAGGTTCATTTTCCTCCCTCTTTTAAAATAACTAGGTCTTTTGAAATTAAAAAAAGTTAATTCAGATATGAAGAAAACACATAACATATTCACATAACCAAATGAGAACATGCATGTAAAATTCATTGCTGATTATCAGATACACATTTCAGTTTGGCTTTTAAAGTCCTCCATTTTCTGGTCTCTTTACCTTTTCACTTTTCTTATAATTTCTTCCTCACAACCCAAGTACTCTAAGATTCAGTGACCCTGACTCCCTTACTGTTTCTCAAAAAAGATACTACATTTCACAACTTTATGCATTTTCACTGGCTGGTCACATATCTGGAATGTTCTCCTTCCTCATCTCCACTCCCTGGCTTTTCTGGCTTCCTTCAAGTCTATGTTAAAGTCTCGTCTTCCACAACAAGCATATCATAGTCCATTTTTATTATTTTTTTTGCAGGGGGGGAAGGCAGGGCAATTAGGGTTAAGTGACTTGCCCGAAGTCACACAGCTAATAAGTGTGTCGTGTGTGAGGCTGGATTTGAACTCGGGTCCTCCTGACTCCAGGGCTGGTACTCTACTCATTGCACCACCTACTTGCTCCTTCCTAGTCCTTCTTAATGCAAGTATCTTCCCTATGATATTATCTTCAATTTATATTTTGTTTTATATTTGTTTTCTCTCAAAATTATTGTTTTTGTTCTTCCTCATCTAGATTGTCCTTCACTTCTGTATATTTGCATTCTCAATCTCTTGTTTTCTTTTATTTTCTTCCTTGGTGTGAGGCTTGACATTGCATTTTCCTATTTTTCTATTGTTCTCACCATTTTTTTCTGTGCAGGCCATAAATTCTGCTCTCAACATTCTAGTTTCTCTTCTGAATTATCCACGTTGTGGTTCAAGCTTCTAAAATTTAACAGGGCTCTCTGTCTAATCTAACATTGGATTGTTTTCCTTTTTTTTCAGTATTTATTCGTAGATGCCTGAACTTGTTTCTTAGGTCAGGTGATATTTTCTTTCATTGTTACTGTTTTTCCTGTTGATTTATTTGTGTTCAAAGTATTTGAAATTTCTTCTTGAAATCTTTGAACATTTAGGCTCTCCTCCCCCACCTCTTTCTGACTCTCTGAACTCTGATTGTGATTTCCTCCCAGGCCTGGATCTCAAAGCATTTCAGTTTTCTCCCACACTGGGCAATTCTTAGGTCAACAGTCTAAGTCTCTGTCCCAAGTGACTTTTGGGTTTTTAGAACTGATTCCAGCTGGATACTGTGTTTTTTCCCCTCAAGGTTAATGGAACACTTCAACTCCCCCAAACAAAAAAAAAAAAAAAACAACAGCAGCAAATACTCCCCACTCTCTCACACACAAAACGTGTCCTGTCCCATTTCCTCTATTTCTTAGGCCTTTGGCCCAGCAGCAGGAGTTCAGAGCTTTGCAGTGCTGATGCTACAGGATTATAGCACCCTGCAAGCTCTTGCTCCTGAAGGGCTGTGGCTGCCTGGATATCTGTGCAGCCAGGGCAAGTTACTCCAGCCTGGGGCCAGGGTTTCTAAAGCACTGGAAGGAAGGAGAGGAAACCAGAGGGTGGTGGTCAGTTTAAAAAAAAAAAACCCTGCAAGCTTGTGTTGGGTCTTTGCTTCCTTTCCAGTAGCATAGCAAGTAGGGGAGGGATATTGAGTGAGATTAGGGTCAGTGAGGATCAGTTCATAATTATTTTTTTTTAAATTCTTTTAAACCTTCTTTTGGATTCTGGGTGTATTAGTCAGTGGATACAACTGATGTTGCTTTAGCTTTGGTATATAAGTTATGTTTTGGAGAGGTTTGAGAGGTCATGGGCATGGAAGGCAATATCTAGTCCTCCATCTTGCTGCTCATGTGATCTGAAAGCAGCTCCAATTTTTACACACATACACACATATGTGTGTTTGTATGTAGTTGTTTACATGTTCTCTCCTCCATTAGATTGTGAAGTCCTTGAGAAGACAGACTGGCTTTTTCCTTTCTTTGTATTGCCAGAATTTAGGGCAGTACTTGGCACATTTGTTGTTGTTATTCACATACTTTTCAGTCTTGTCTAACTCTTTGTGACCCCATTTGGAGTTTTCTTGGCAAAGATACTGCAGTGTTTTGCCATTTACTTCTCACAGATGAGGAAACTGAGACAAATGGGGTTAAGTGGTTTGCCCAGTATCACATAGGTAGTTAGGTATCTGAAGGTAGATCTAAAGTCTATGAGTTTCATACCCACTACTCTATCTACTATGCCACCTAGCTGCCAAAGCTGGCACATAGTAGGCATTGCTTGCTGATTCACTGACTATTCACTGAATAGATTTTCAGTTTTATTTTAAAGGCAGCGATTGCCTTTTTGCCTTCCTTTTTTTATCCCCATAGCTTACTCCGGTACTTTGCAAATAGTAGGTATTTAATAAATATCCATTGACTGACTAGTTAATAAATGTTTATTGATTGACACTGAAAGAAAGAAAACATGTTCTCGTAGTAAGTAAATTGCTTATTTGTAGAGAATCTAATTATGTGTGTAATGTAAAAATGTGGCTTGCTTTACATTTGGTCATTTGGTATTTAACATATTTGTTACCCTTGCTATTTATTTGAGTATTTTTTAAAAGGCAAAATGCATAAAAACTTAATATAAAATATGACAACCAAAGAATAGGGATTTTTAATGCAAAGAGATAGAAACTTGGCAGCTCTTTCAGATCAATGAAGCTGAGTTGAGTTCATTATTGATTTGCTTTGTTAAATGGCAGTTTTTTCCCTCATCTGCTCCTTATTCTCTTCTCTCCTCCCCCCTTTTGCTCTTTCACTAATCTCTCTCTCTTTCTCTGTTTCTGTCTCTCCTCCCTTCCCCTTTAATATAATATAGATGAATATTATAAAACCAGGATAAGTACATTTATAGCATTCTTATTGCCATCCACTGGGTGCTATAAATGCACAAACTGGATATAATTGAAGTGCATATTAACTTACCTTCTGCTGTACAGGAAGAACATAAGCAGGCTGTTAATGTTCACTGTGTTGAAACTCTTAACTTGGGGGTTGAGAATTAGCTTGCAATAGTAATTTGGTAAGCACCTGGGAAAATTGCAAGTTTCATCTCCTGAAACATGGAATATGATTAAAAACAGAATATATTATTATCATGGGCACCATTAAAAAATGTGTAGACAGCATTCTGTGATGCTAAAAGGGAAAATGGAGGTTGTATTCGAATATAGATGTTACATGATAATTACTATCTACCGCAGCGCATCAGAAGCATAATCCAATTATTTGCTTTGTCAAGCAATATTTTGATTAACCTGAAGTTTAATTTGGCATATTTGATGTTTTTACATTGTCATAAAATAGTGCAATGGGAGTCACCCCAGCCAAGAGTGCTCTACACAACAGAAAGAATGTTCATGAAGTCATAGGAATATCCATTCAAATCTAGTAATAAATATTTCACAATGTAAGAAAATCTCTCCTAAATATCCAATATAATTCCTGTACTTGGAACTTTGCCATCTATGAGACTAGATAATATTTAATTTTTAGTTATGGAGACTCTTTAAGAAGTTTAAAATTGTTCTGACACATAACCTTAAGTTTTAGCTATGCATAATAGATATTTCTGATAAAAGAAACTGAAATAAAGATGAATTATTGTTGAAATATAATAACCAGTTAGTAATTACAGTTGCTAACTTTGAGATTTGAAAATAAAACTTTCTTTTCTCTCTGTCTACATACACGCTATTTTGTGTTCTAATTGCTATTCCTTTAAAGAACATGTATCCACTAAATGTGTGTCAACTACAAATATCTAAAATATGGAGTGATACTACTGACTTTATAATTTGAGGCTGATTACATTTAGATAACCAACATTAACAGATGACTGGTTGATAGATATCTTATTAACTTATGGCCACATTTGAAGCTAGCCTGATTATTTAGCAGCTGTCTTTAGTTGATCAGTAGCTCTGAGAATCCACAATGTTTCTGAATATTTTTTGAAAATAAAGAATTCTATTCCAGAAGGTTAAGAAAATGGTGGAACAAACAAGGAAATGCTTTCTACATCTACCATAGGTTTCTGACCAAGATAGCTCCCTGAATGGAGTCAGGCTGCCCAACTTATCTATATTAACTACAGAAAAACCTTAAATTCAAATCATATCAAATAACAACTGGTAAATCAAAAGAGAAACTACAGTAAGTGACTTATTCCACCTCAGAACAGCACAAAAATATCGGCTAGGATCCCACAAGAAATTGGAAAGGGGGTTGCCAACAAAGTCAAACCTAGCCCAGGCAAACACGTGTAACATTCTGAGTTTTCTTTCTATAGGCAATAAGAGTGGGGGGCTCCCCTAACAAAGACTAATGGATGTTAGAAATCTAGGTTGGGTCTCCTTGGAAGCTCTGGGGAGGAAGCAGAAACCAATGCAACTATGCTTTGACCAGTACACTCAGGGCTTCCAAGATATATAGCTGTCTGCTCTGAGACCTTATGGAAAAACCAGAAGATCTGGCACTCTAAACCTCAATGGTATAGAAGCATCTAATGCTGCGAGAATTAGGTCAGCACAGAAAATCAAGTCAAGTAGGGTGAATTAAGCAAGGCCAGTTGTACCACTTACACACATAGCAAGGGAACAAGTCCTGGCACAAAGCCTTATATTAGGAAATAAAGGTTACAAGGTGAGTAAAACAAAGAAAACAACAACCAAGATAAAAATTATTGCAAATTTAGAGATCCTCAAAAAGAGGGTAAATATCTGGTAACTCCCTTAAAATACAAAAAGAGATGTTTTCCACAAGGACAATATGAATATCTAGTTTAAATGTAACAAGAGACTAAAGATAAATAAATAAAAGCTCCAGATCAGGAAATGAGAAGAAAGCATAGCTTTGAAAAAAATAGTTACTTTACTCACTGAAAACCAGAACAGCCTAAGCAGAAATCAGTGACTCCAAGAGACAGCAAGAGATATTAAAATATGAAAAGTATGAAAAGAAAATAGAAGAAAATTTAGATTGGTTTGGTTCAGTTTGGTTGTTGTCCTTCATTATTAAAGAGGATCCAAATGACATCACTATGTTGGGGTCAAGGCACAATGTGTCTGATTGTGGCTGATAAAACTAAATCAAACAGAAGGCTCTAACACAGAGAAGGCACAAATAATCCATATCTACATTTGAAGTACAGATGTCTCTTGATTTACAGATCTTACATTTCTTTTGAGATACTGCAGTTCTGCTTTGCTTATAGAACACAGTGACTTCTTTGATGCAAGCATGCCATGCTGAGTGGTCCTTTGTCAGTGTCTCTCATGTCTCACAATCAATTCCAAAGTTCTTCAGAGAGACCCCAAGAGTCTTCTTGTATCAGATATTCTTCTGTCCACTTGAGTGCTTGCCTTGTTCGCCATAAAATAGTCCTTTAGGTAAAGTTACATTTAGTGTGCTAACAATGTGGCCAGCTTAAATAACTTGTCAGTTCAACTCCAGAACAGACTTCAGTATCTGGTATCTTTCTAGGTGATTTTCAGAATCTTCCTAAGACAATTCAAATGGAAGCAATCCAGTTTCCTGGTATGGTGCTGGTAGACTATCCAGGTTTCACAGGCATACAATGCTGACGTCAACACAACAGGTTTGTATACTTTAATTTTGGTAGGAAATCTAATACTTCTTTCTTTCTTTTTCTTCTTTCCTCCCTTCCTTCCTTCCTTCCTTCCTTCCTTCCTTCTTTTTCTTCTTTCCTCCTTCCTTCCTTCCTTTCTCCCTTCCTTCCTTCCTTCCTTCCTTCCTTCCTTCCTTCCTTGCTTCCTTCCTGCTTTATTTTTATTCTATTTTTAGATATTATATGTAAGCAATTTTTAACATTCATTTTTAAATGAAATTTTGAGTTTCAAATTTTCTTTCTCGTACCCTACCCTTCATCCTGCCTAAGATGGTAAACAATTTGAATTAGGTTATACGTTTATAATCATGAAAATACTGAAGGCACTATAAAATATTTGGGAGTCTATTTGCCAAGACAAACCCAGGGCCTATATGAACATAACTATGAAACACTTTTCACGCGAATAAAATCAGATCTAAATAAATGGAGAAATATCAGTTGCTCATGGTTAGGCTGAGCTAATATAATAAAAATGACAATTTTACCTAAATTAATCTATCTATTCAGTGCTATACCAATCGAACTACCAAAAAATTATTTTACTGAGCTGGACAAAATAATAACAAAATTCATTTGGAAAAACAAGAGGTCTAGAGTATCTAGGATATTAATGAAAAGACATGCTAGAGATGGTGGCTTAGCCACACCAGATATTAGACTGTACTACACAGCAGCAGTCATCAAAACTGCCTGGTACTGGTTAAGAAACAGGGGTGTGGATCAGTGGAATAGGATAGGTACACATGTAGGTGAAATGAACACGTTTAGCAATCTACTCTTTGATAAACCCAAAGAGGCCGGCTTCTGGGCTAATAACTCACTATTTCACAAAAACTGTTGGGAAAATTGGAAAATGGTAGGGCAAAACTGGGCATAGACCAATATCTTACACCATATACCAAAATAAAGTCAAAATGGGTTCATGATTTAGGAGTAAAAGCTGATACTCTAAGTAATTTGGGAAAGCAAGGAATAGTTTACTTATCAGATTTGTGGAAAAGTAAAGAATTCATGACCCAACAAGAGATAGAGAGCATTACAAAATGCAAAATGGATAATTTTGATTATGTCAAATTGAAATGTTTTTGTACAAAAAAAGCCAATGCAACAAGAATTAGGAGGGAAGCAGAAAATTGGGAGAAAATCTTTGCAACTAGTATCTCTGATAAAGGCCTCATTTCTAAAATATACAGGGAGCTAAGCCAAATATATAGGAATACAAGCCATTCCCCAATTGCGAAATGGTCAAAGGATATGAACAGGCAGTTTTCAGAGGAAGAAATTGAAGCTATTTACAGGCATATGAAAAAATGCTCTGGATCACTACTAATTAGAGAAATGCAAATCAAAACAACTCTTAGATACCACATCTCTCCTGTCAGATTGGCTAAAATAACAAAACAGGAAAATGATAAATGCTGGAGAGGATGTGGGGAAATTGGAACATTGTTGCATTGCTGGTGGAGTTGTGAGCTGATCCAGCCATTTTGGAGAGCAGTTTGGAACTATGCCCAAAGGGCTATAGAAATGTTCATACCCTTTGACCCAGCAATACCACTTCTAGGGTTGTATCCCAAAGACATCACACAAGCGGGAAAAGGACCCATATGTACAAAAATATTTATAGCAGCTCTTTTTGTGGTAGCCAAGAATTGGAAATCAAAGGGATGCCCATCAATTGGGGAATGGCTGAACAAGCTGTGGTATATGAAGGTGATGGAATACTATGGTGCCATAAGAAATGGGGATGATGCAGACTTCGTAACAACCTGGAAAAACCTACACGACATAATGCTGAGTGAGCGGAGCAGAGCCAGGAGAACGTTGTGCACAGCCACAGATATATGGATTCTGTGAGGACCAACCCTGACATACTGCGCTCTTCTCAGCAACCTAAGGGGCAAGGACAACTCCAGGGGACTCACGATGGAGAATGCTGTCTTCATCCAGAGAAAGAACTGTGAAGTTTGAATACAGATCGAGGCGCACTACATGATCGCCTTTTTTTTGCTTCTCTTTTGTTTTTTTGGGTTGTTTTTTTTTTGGTTCTTTTTCTTCTTTCTCATGATTCATTCCATTGGTCAAAATTCTTCTCCACGACTTGACTAGTGCATAAATTAATTCAATGCGAAGTTATACATGACAGTTATATGAGATTACATGCCGTCTTGGGGAGGGAGGGGGGAGGGAGGGAAGAAAATCTGGAACTCAAAACTATGTAGAACCGTGTATGGTAAACTAAAAATAAATGAAGAAATTAAAAAAAATACTATTTCCATATTAGTCATGTTGTGAAAGAAGAAACAATGTGTAAAAACTTGTAGTTTGCAGAAGAGAAATATATAAATTAAGTGAAAATAGTATGCTTTATTCTGGATTCAGACTCCATCAGTTCTTTCTCTAGATATGGATAGCATTTTCCAACATGAGTCTTTTGGAATGGTCTTGGATCATTTTAATACAACTTTCTCACATTTTCTTTAGAAGTTCCCCAAACACTGAGCTAGATCTGGTAATGCATGCATCAACCTCAATATCTATGTGTACATCCTTGGAAAGAATACTGCTAAAGTAAGTGAACTTATCCACAGTATTCAAAACTTTTCCATTTGCTGTAACCAGTGGTTCCATGTATAGGTGATGTGCTGCTGGCTGTTGGAGGGCCCGTGTTTTCTTGGTCTTAATTATTAAGCCAAAATTAGCATAACTAGAAGATAAATGATAGATACTTTCCTACATCTCTGCCTCTGAGGCTACACTGAGTGCACAATCATCTGTGAACAAAACTCTCCCTCCATATTAGTCCTGGCTTATAGCCTTTTCAAGTTAAATAATTTACCATCAGTTCAGTATCTGAACTTGATGATGCTTTCATCCTTGTTGAAGATATCCAATGACATCAATGAAAACATCATGCTAGAAAGCATGGGATCAGACATAAATCTCTGCTTCACTTGGTGACTTCAAAAGTGCAAAAACATTATCCATTATCCAGAAGCTGGGCATGAATGCCATCATGAAACTGGTATACAATAATGATGAACTTTTATGGGTAATTAAATTTTGCCATGATCTTCAATAGCCCTCACGACTGATGGTAACACAGGCCTTGGTCAAATTGATGACCATTGTGTACAGATGAATGCTCTGTTCCTGGCATATATCCAGGAATTGTTGGGCAGCAAACACCATATCAACCATTCCTCAGTCCTTTATAAAGCCACATTGACTCTCAGGTAGATAACCATCTTCCAAGGGTAGGATCTGCTTATTATGGAGAACTCTAGAAAGACTCTTTCCAGCATTGAATAAGAGAGAGAGCCACCTGTGATTGTCATAGGGCAACCTATTTTCCTTTCCTTTATTGGGATGGAAAATAGACACATCCCTAAACTACTAGAGGGTAACTTTTTCTGGCCATACAACTCAGAAAATTTCAGTCAGTTTTTATCTTTTTTTGAGCACAGGATATCCTGCCTTGTAAATCTCAGCTGGAATAAAATTAGTCTAAGCACTTTGCCCATAAGAGGAGCCTAATGTCATTCACAATCTTTTCTTCAGTTGGAAGTTTAGTTAGAGAAGGATTGACTTCAATCTGAAATATAGCCAGTGGCTTCAGCATTGATTGATTAAGCTCTGTTGAGAAATAAAAGTGCTCAGTCTATCTCTCCAGGATCATGTACTTATCACTAATCAATGTGGCGCCATCAGTACTGAGTAGTCAATATGCACTATAGGTTATTCTCCCAGAAATAGCATTCAAGGCATGATAAAAATGCTTTGGATTGTTACTATCAGCATAAAACTGAATTTTGTCTGCCTTCTCACTGAACTAAGGATCCTGCATCTCTCTAAGTGTTTTGCTTGCACTTTATTTTTGATGGAGTCAAATGCTGTCATCTTTGAGGCAGATAAGCATTATATTCTGCTAGTATATTCTGTGGAGTTCTCATATGCCATATAGCACTTTCTGAATTTCCCCATTATTTTCATCAAACCAATCTTGATGTTTGCTGTTGTTCTGGCCCAGATGAGTAAATGCATTGCTGAACACCAAATCTCTGAAAGCTGCCCACTCCTTCTCTGCTCCACTGTGGCCATGTGTCTTCTCAGCTTTCCTTTCAAGTGAGAAACAAACTATTCACTCTAATATGTTAATATTAAATCTGGTAGCTATCTTCCCTTGGAACCACTGATTTTGTTGAATGTGAATATTGTGTATCCACCTTCACAGCAAACATTGGCATTTGATAGACTATGTCATTGTAAGGAGAAAAGACAGAAAGGATGTTAGAGTGATGAGAATGTGACTCAGAGTGTGATTCAGAGTGCTGGACCAATCATAGACTTATGCTCTCCAAACTAAATATTCACATGGTCCTGATCTTATTGCAGCTGAGATTTATCAGGTGTGTGTGTGTGTTAAGGGGGGGATGTCTATTGCTCATAAAAAAGCTGACTGAAATTATCAGGGCTATATGGCAAGAGGACGTTATCCCCCAGGATTTCAAGGATGCTTCCATTGTCTACCTCTATAAAAGTAAAGTAAATAGATTTTTCTGTGACAGTCACAAGGGATCTCTCTCTTAGTCATTGCTGGTAAGATTCTGCTGTAGTCTTCTTTAATAGGCTGATACTGCATCTGGAAGATGGTAATCTACCTGAGAGCCAGTGTGTCTTTAAAAAGGACTGAGTGATAGTTAATAGGTGTTTGTTGCTGGATAACTCCAGGAAAAATGCCAGGAGCAGAAGAATTTGGCACATAATGTTCATCAATCTAACCAAGGCCTTTGACACTGTCAGTTATGAGGATTTACAGAACATTATGTCAAAATTTGGTGGCCTAGAGAAGTTCGTTAGTATTGTACACCAGTTTCATGATGACATTCTTGCCTGGGTTCTGGATAATAGACTATACTCTCAGTTTTCCCAGTCACCAATGGAGTGAAAAAAGGCCATCTGCTTGCTCCCATGCTTTTTAGCATGATGTTTTCAGGTATGTTATCAAGGATCTTTTGTGAAGATGAATACAACATCAAGGTCAGTTACCACATTGATGGTAAATTATTTGACTTGAAAAAACTACCAGACAAGAGTAAAGTGGAGGGAGAGTTGGTGCATGATGTTTTGTTCACAGATGATTGTGCACTCAGTGCAGCCTCTGAAGCTGAGAGGCAACAAAATATGTATCGATTCTCCACTGCTTGTGCTAATTTTGGCCTATTAACACCAAGAAAATACAATGCTTCATCAGCCAGCACCACACGTGCTGTATGTGGAACCATCAGTTGCAGAAAAGGGAGAAGATTTGCATGCTGTGGATAAGTTCACTTATCTTGGCAATATACTTTCCAGGGATGTACACATTGACAATGGGATTGACACACAAATTGCTAGAGCTAGTTCAGTGTTTGGGAGGCTCTAAAGGAAAATGTGGGACAGAAGAGGTATTAGACTGACTACCAGACTGAAAATCTACATAGCTGTTGTGGTGATCTCATTGTTGTATGCCTGTGAAACCTGAACAGTCTTCAGGACCATGCCAGCAAACTGTATTGCTTTGAATTGAATTGTCTTAGGAAGATTTTGAAAATCACCTGGCAGAATAAGGTACCAGATGCTGAGGTCCTTTCTTCAAGTAAACTGCCAAGCATTCAAACTCTACTAGAGAGAGCACAACTCTATGGGCTTGTCACATTGTTTGAATACGCATTCTTAAAAGACTATTTTACAGAAAACTCCCACAAGACAAACACTCACATGAAAGTAAGAAGTGATACCTGGACCCTCTTGAAGTCTCTCTTAGGAACTTTAGAATTGATTGTAAGACATGGGAGATACTGGCACAGAACCACCCAGCATGACATATCCTCATTAAAGGAGGTGCTATGCTCTATGAGCAAACAGAATTGAAATAGTTCAAAAGAAACACAAGATGCACAAATTTAGAGAATCCATGCCAGATATTCATATGGACTATTTGTTTCCGACCTGTGGTAGAGCATTCTGAGTTAATATTTGTCTGATCAGCCACAGTCAAACACATTGTAACTTAACTCGAATATTGTGATGCCATTTTAGTCCTCTTTCAGAATGGACAACAACCAACCCAATCATATGTCTGGACCAAACAAGGAAAGGAGTGAGTCAGAAAGGGAAGAAAAAGAAGATGGAAGGAATAAAGGAAGGAAGGAAGAAATTATTAAACACTTTTGATGTGTGTCATGTATTTTGATAAATGCAGGGGATACAAATGCAAGCAAAATGAAAAACAGATCCTGCCTTTATGGAGTTAGTCTAAAGGGAGAAAACAACACATTGTGAAGGCATAGTTTTGATGTCTGAAAGCCAGAAACAAAGCAGGGAGGGGAAGAAAGGGTGGTCTAGGCCTCTCTACAAAATGGAAATTCCAGGAGGAAATTACCAAGAGGATAAGAGGATGGATATTCCAAGTTGAGAAGCGGGGATGGTTTGTGTGTTCCAGAGTGAGGATACCTGAGATGCTGAGGGAAGATAGATAGATAGATTGAGAGATAAAAATACCTACAGATTCACAAGGTTACTGTAAAATACAAATGAGATAATGTGCATACTTTCTAATCTTTAAAATTATTATTACTATTATTATGAACAACAACAAATGAATGAATAATGCATGTATGAATGAATGAAATGAAATAATAGGTACCATCTCCATACCTCTGTTTTCATATCTGGCATGTTCTGGCTCTTCATCTCTGTCTTATGGAATTTATACTTCTTTCAAAAAGCACAACTCAGGTGCCTCTGCCTACATGAGGCCTTTCTTGGTCTACGCACCATTTCATTGGTTAGTACCCTCCTCTTCTGGAAATTACTTTTTCTTTACCATGTATTTTCCTACTTCTGTATTTTGTTTCCCTAAATTAAAATAAGTGTTCCTTGAGGGTAGAAACCATTGTCTTTCATTTTTATAGTCTCAGTATAAAAGAGTGCCTTTCATAAAGTAGACACTAAATGAAAGTTTGGTAAATTGAATTGTTATATACAGATGATACAATTCTTGTTAACTAATGAATAAGCATGAATTGTACCACTTTAAAAAAACTATATAAGCATAAAAATATAATTTTTAAATTCAGAGAAAGATAATAATATTGCATAGTAATATTTTGAAGCTCACAAACTATAAGTTCTATATCTTTATCCCATGGTCTTTGTTGATAATAATGTATGTCCCATCATCTATTGTGGGTATTGCCCCAGGCTCTGTCCAGGGTCTACATCCCTTCTTTCTAAACACTTGTTGATGTCAGAAGCTCTTAGACATTCAATTGCCATCCTTATGATATCTCTCCATCTACTGCTAATTGCTCTTTCATATCAACTAGCTATAGTCTGTCTTCAACGGAAGGTCCTGGAAGCAGTCTAAACTATGTACAAAATAGAAGTCACTATCTTTCAGCATAAACCCACCTATTCTTGGACTTCCCAATATCTGTGAGACTACAATCATACCTTTATTAATTCAGATTTGCCTCTTTGTTTTCCTTATTGACTCTGCATATTCTTATTCCTTTCCTCCATCCTCACCATCCATTCAGTAGAAAAGTTTTGCTGATTCTGCACCCGCAACTGATCTCACAGCAATTTCTTTCCCTCAATTTACACAGGCACTCCCATTGTTCAGGTAAACATTCATTAACTCACCTAAACCGTTGCAATAGATGCCTAAATGATCTCTGTTTTTATTATTCCCTCTCTCCAATCCATCCCACACAAGATTGCTAAAATAATTTTCTAAAACGCATCTGACTACATCACTCCCTTGTGGAAGAAACTTCAATTACTCCCTAGTGCTTCTAGATTATGGATCCTTAATTTGGGGCCTATAGATGACTTTGCTCCATGGATAGATTTCAGGGGATCTGTGAATTTGGAACTTTTAATGCTTTGAAAACTATATTTCAGTATAATTGCCTTACTTTGACATTTTCTATATTGTATTTTGTACATTTGTAAAAGTTTTATTGAGAAATATGTTGGTTTTCCTGGCCTGCCAAAGGGATCCATAATACTAAATAAAGTAAGAATTCCTGTTGTAGAATAAAGTGCAAACAGAACTTGGCAAAGTGCCTGGCATATATTAGAAACATACTACATGCTTTTTTGACTTGGAAAGTTTTCGAGTATGGCATTAAAATACTTCACAGGAGTTAAAATCCTGACTGCAGTTCAGTTATTTATTTCAAATAAGATCCTTTCATGTGGTTTGTGTTTCAGTCAGACTTTCATACTTGTTGTTCCCTGAAATCAGCATTCAGTGTTTTGCTACAATGCCTTAGCATAATTTCTTTTGTGGCATGTAAAATTTTCAACAACTGAGGAACCCAGGTTTGATCTTCTAAGCATATTGATTTATTTGCAAAGCATGCAGTTGCATAAGAAATCAGGTCCAGGACCCTCAGTGGGCATGGACCCTGAATACAGATTTTGCACAAATTCTATGTATTACAAGAAAACAATGAAGAGGACATAAACCGGGATGCAAGATTAGGTAATCTGATTTCTTATTGTAAAAAAGATAAGGGACTTTCTGAGTTGAGAAGGGAAGAGAGAATTTTCGGACTTTCTGAGACATGAAACAGGATGTTGCTTAATTCCCACATTGCGGAGGAAGGGCAAAAATGAATCCTAAGTCTCAAAATGGAATAATTTTTATAATTTGGAGTCAGTTTCTTTTATACAATTATCCTCCTCAGTCCTTGGAGATCAAAGCCCATTCCCTACCCCAATATATCATTTATCTATTTTCAGGTTTATAAGGATTTTGTGTGCTCATTATTAGAATTATGTAGACCATTGGGAAGCAACCTATCATGAAGCTTAGTGTAACAATTATAATAATGATCATCAGTATTAAGAAGCATTAAGTTTCCTTGTATCCTAGTAACCTAGTCCCAATCTCCATTTAATCAGCAACATTTCTTCTTGAGTCCCAGATATTTCATGTAGTTGTCTGGTCCTTGGAAATATCTTCCCTTGGACATTCTGGAATATGCCTCACACTCAAATGAGCTCTGAAATCATTGTGCTTCTCTGCTTTCAAACCACTTGTATAGATTCCCAGATAATTCTGCTAAAATCCACCAGTAAGAAGATTTAATACGATTTAGTACAAACTACTAAATTTGTTAAAACAAACCAACAAAACAGCTCAAACTTTATGGTTCTGATCTTATTAACAGAAGAATTATAAGAAGAACATCAAATTAGGAACCCTTATCACACCTGAAACTTCAGAGAATTTCAGTTTTTATATACCATTTTCTGTTTCTATACTGAAATAAACCTTCTACTGGATGTAGAAATTGCTCTCAACAGGCTGTAGGAAGAAACTTAAAAGACAAACAAAAAACCCCCAAATGATGGATCTAACTTGGACAATGAGCCCTTGGACAATGAGAACCTTTTTCATCATCTTTACAATTATCAGTGCAATTTTACATGTAAAATACTTAATCCATTTTTATAATTTATTACTAAAACTTACTCAAAGTCTGAATTTCCCAATAGAAATATCTGGAAGTCAATCATGTATATATGTATATATCCTAGTTCTATTGAAAAAAACAACGTTGATCCTGTTGCTTTCTCAAAATATGCTAGTCCATTTAATTAGAAAACTTTTGTGTTACATCTTTGTCATTACTTTGCTAATTCCCCCCTTAGGAATATATCATCACTATATTATGATTTGAAATAAAATGTTATAGTATTAATTTATTTAATTCATAGATTCAGCATGGCAACAACAAAACCTTCTACATTTTGGAAAATTAAATCTATAGATCAAACATTTCTACAATTCACTTGCCTGAATATAGAAATCTGCTGTGAAAGAAAAAGTAAAGACATGATTATGAAAATATTAAGACTTATTCTCTCACTGACCTGACATAAATGGTAACATGAAAAAAAAACTCTCTTAGTTCTTTTATTTCAGGCACAAATCATATTTAACAGTCATGTAACAAAAAATTCCACATTATTCACAGGCTATAAAAACCCAGGCTTAGAGTATGCAGGTAGCAAATTTTCCTATTCATAAAGGAAAGAGCACCTTGGGAAGACTGAGTCAAAAAATTCTATCTTAAACCATGACAAGGTCATCCCCTCAACTTTTTCCAGGGATAGACATCCACCTGTAGCAGTTGTCTGACTGCAGCACATGCCATTTTTTCCTTGAATGGTGGACTGTAAGTTTAATGAGCAACTCAGACAACCATATCTGAAATCAAACTCAGACCAATATTAAATTATAATCCCAAGACATTTTACCTCAAATAGTAGAATTTCACAAATCACAGCTTAGAGATAGGTTATTATTTTTAACTCAGAGTTTCAAATAACAGTTAACAAGGAAGAGATATATAATGATATTTCATTTTTCCTTTATTTAGAAATTAAGACAACATTCTGGGATTCTACACTTACTGTGAATGCGTGATAGTTGACTCAAAACACCAAGAAGATTGCTGGCTACTGTAGGCCTCCAACTTGTATTGCCCAATCAGGCAATATTGCCATTAAGGCAAGATTGAAATATTTGAATCTGAAATCTATTGTTATTATTCTGACTGAAAGATGCAGCCTAACACATTATATTTATTAATGAATTGAAGTTGCATCTTTAAACCACTCTATACATTTTCATATTTTAACTAAATAGTTCTAGATGAAAAAAATCACTCATTATTATAGTCAATTTGTGAATTACACTCCACCCCTTTTGATAAGGAGAAAAGAATGGCTGCTTTGGAGGTTAGAGGTTTCAAAGGAATGGAATATACCCTTTGAATGATCTTTCAGGGGCAGAGCACTGTATTTTCTATAATCATATTCCAGACTTTCTAAAGAAGCAGTCTTCACTCTTGAATTTTCCCTTTATGATTTCAAAATGGTTCTGTTTGGAGTTCTTTATAGCTGACAGATATATAGTATTTCTGTCTTTTTAGATGACCTTGTTTCTAGTTTACCTAAACAATTCATTTTATTGTTAAAAATATTGAAAGTTCTACTTTAACCTTCATAAAAGACGTTTCTAATTCTTGCTCACCTTCTCCTTCTCCCATCATAATGAATATCATTTCCTATTATCTACGACAGGGTCTAGACCCAGGTGACAGTGGGAATGAAGTTTGGCAGGCCCTCCTCATGACCCTTTCCTCCTCATATTCCTCCTCATATCCCTCCTCATATTCTTCCTCATATTCTGCCTCCTCCTCCTCCTTCTTCTTCATTTTTTACCTTGAAACTACTTTCAAAATAACTTCAATTAGCTTTCTCTAATCAGTTAGATGACCTTCCCTCCCTGCACAAAAACAATAGCTCTATCAATCTTCAGGAGAAAAGTAATGAGAGGTCTAAATGTTGTTTTCCCTGTAACTCCTACAGAATCATACTATTATATTTCCTTAAAACAGATTCTACAGAGTGGTACTCCAAAACTCACTAAGATTTTTCAGCATTTGTTGAGCTTCTTCTTAGTGTCTTATCAGACAGGACAAAGAGAAGAGAGTGAGTTCAGCACTTTCTTAACTTTAATCTGCAAACCACCAAAATTTTTTAAAAAAAGTTTTTTTTAGCAGTTACCATAATTTGGAAGTTTACCATAAAGACATGCATCTTAATTACAAACTTGTCTCTAATTAGTTTATAATGCTGTAAATTTTAACAAACCAGGAAAAAGAAGTTTTCATTTTTTATCTGACTTTTTCCCTGTAACCCTTAGTCAGGCCTGAAATGACAAGAAGAAAGTATCTTGTAGGTATTTTTTTCTAAAACCTTATCTATCATTGAAAGTCTAAGTAGGAGTCAGTTCCTTTTTACTAAAATGGAGAATTTATCATCAGACTTTAGAAAGCTAGTTTCAAGTATGAAACTTCATTAATCTTCCCAACATTCTAAACGTTTTTGCTACAGCTTTTTACAGTAATCTTTATGAGTGGCTACATTTTCCCCTTAGAAATATTCCAAGGTATCAGAATCTACAAGAAACACTAGGAATGAAACAAGATAAAGGTTTTAGAAAATTCAGTATGAAACATAGGAAGTCAGTATACACAATTTACTAAAAGCCATTTTAAAGCCTTTAATTTGCAGTAATTGAAAGTCATTTCTTCAGGTCAATTTGGGACTCATTTCAGATTTCTATATATTTTAGACCAATCTTAATTCATTTAATATAGAATAATTAGAATGACAAATTGAGACCAAAATAGGCTATCATTCCAAATCTCTTGTATTTTAAGCACAAAATTTTAATATAGCATTATTTTCCCCTGGTCCCAAGCCCCAACAAAAGTAAAAAAAAATATCTGGGGGTTCCCTCTGGTATGTTTAATAATAGATCCCATAATTTCCTCAAGGGAATTTCCCCAACAATGTGGAGGCTTAACCTAACTTATTTTCTTAAAGGAACTTCTCCTATGGTGAGGAGTTTTGCCTTAAATTATTCCCTTAAAGCATTTCCTGAAGAGATCTACTCCCAACAGTGTGGGCCTACCTTTCAGAACAACATGGAAGCTTACTTTCCCTTGCAATATAGGACCTTACTTTAGCTTTGAAGAATTTGAAATCAAAGGGGAGTCTGACTTCTGGGACAGTTTTCTACAAAGAAATGCTTCAATAAAAAATTGAATGGAAAACAGCCTAGAGAGTTATTCTAACATGTGATTCCAAGGGACTGGGATCCCCTTGACCTAGCTGGCTTTGCCCAAAACTGTCAGAAGTAAACTCTTCAATAACTAAAGAATCAAAAGTTTGAGCTTCTAAACATATTTGATTTATTGACAAGGTGTGTAGCTACACAAAAAAATCAGGACTAGGCCCCTCAGTAGGCACTGGACCCTGAATCTAGATTTTGTACAAATTTTATACACTATAATAAAACAATAAACAGCGTATGAACCAGAATGTAACATTAGGTAATCTGATTTCTTATTGGAGGAAAGACTAGAGACTTTCAGAGTTGGGAGAGGGAGAAGAAGTTTTAGAGAATTTGTAAGATATGAAGCAGGATGTTGCTAAATTCCCACACTTGGGAGGGGAGAACAGAAATTGAATCCTAAGTCTCAAAATGGAGTAAGTTTTATAATACAGAGTCAGTTTGCTTAATCAATTTCCCCTTTCAATCCTTTGGGATCTTTTATTTTTGAACTCAGGTCTTAATGATTCCAAGTTTGATATCATAACTACCACATGATATTGTTTCTCCTTGGTGGAAAATAAAAACCTAAAATCATAAATTTAAAGGGAAAACTAGAATATATGTTCTAATCACACTGTAAACAGTATATACAAAACCTTTAGCTAAAATGTTTGCGTGAAAGATCCTAGTGTGCCCTTGATCTCCCATAAATATCAGTTTAAACATTTAAAAGGGAACAACATGGAATCATAAGCAATGAGACTAAAGGAAAATACTAGTGAGCTCCTTTATCCATTCAAATACTATAGAGAAATAGGGCCAAATTTGGGCAACCTGAATGATGATACACTAGGTAATATGAAAGCAGACTATTTTCTCTTAAATGAGATCTGAAGCCAAGTAGGTCACTGAAATATAAAACAGGTTGAGAAAATTAGTACATGCCTGGGGAACTCCAAGAGACTCTAAGCCAGCACTTCTATCAGAAATACTGGAGGAGTCAGAGCTAACTGATAGTGGGTGTCACTGTTTGGGCAACCCATTCCAAGTGGCCCTCCAGGAAGCCTGAGGCTATGGTTATGTGCTACATCTGGTTGGAGCCTGTCACAGAGGATGGAACAAACCCTTATCTGGTGATTATGGGAGGGGAGAGGACAGAGATAGAGCTGAGATTAGAACTAGTGTTACCCTACTTGGAAACATAGGCAGAAACTGAGGACCATGTCCAAAAACCTCATACGGAACCACAATAGTAGTAGCATCCATACTAAAGAAGGGACAGGGCATGTTAACTCCATTTAAGAATGCCAACCTGATTCTGGCACAATGTCCAAATCCAGGAATAAAATTGAAGAAAAGGATAAACAGAAGGCAAATTTGAATAAAAAAGAAATAAGAAAGGCTAAAATAAGCCCAAAAGGTAAAATGTAAAAGATAAAAGAATGGTTGTACCCCAAGGACTTCAATAGCATCTAGAAGAAGTGAAATGAGATGAAGAAATAAAAAAAGAGTTCTAGAAGGAAAATAAAAAAGATGTATAATTAGCTTGAATATAATGTAAAATCTTAAACGAAAAATATTCCCTGAAAATATAATTGAATAATCTACTCAGGGACTCAACAAGGCAACACAAATATTAGAATAAAGACAAAAGTTCCCAACCATTCCCTTCACCTGGATGACTAGCATTATTCCAAACCTTGCACAGCTGTAATTCTAGAGCGACAACTTCTGTGGGGGTATAACCTAGCAAGTATCTTATCAGGTGCTACAATTCTCATTACCCTGTATCAGTAAATTAAGTTTCAAAATATCAATGGTGACCATGAATATGCCTGTAAATTTCAGAATTATACAATATAAGAGACTTTCTGTGTAGAAGGCAGAAGCAGTAAAACATTCATTCAGACACTAGAGGATCAAATCCCCAAACAAATAATCCCAATTCAACAAAGCAGTAATTGTATCCCAAACCACTAAGTCTACTTTATCATAATAGCAAGGAAATTAAAACACAATATCACAGCAAGGGGCCACACCATCCTGTAGCCTTCCCCTATGCTAGGGCTTTCCCATTGACATGCACTCATGAATCTTAACTGTCTGCTTGCCTGGGTCCTCTCCTCCTGCAGTTCTGAAAGCACTTGCAGTTTAGCCCTTGCAGTTTTCTGAGCCCTTCTAGTTCTCTATCTACCTTTGCAGTTCTCTCTCTCTTCTCTTTCTATTTCTTTCTCCTTGGGCTGAATTCTGAGCTTAATGGCTATCCTCAGGGTGTATATATATATATATATATATATATATATATATATATATATATATATATATATGCGGGCTTCACACCCAATCAGCAAAAGGCAAAAGGGTGCGGGTCTGGGGCTTAGCATCTATTTAGCAAAAGGCTGTGGGCCTTCCTACAAACAAGCCTCCCCTAATCAAGCTTCCCTTCACTAGCTCCACCTGAGGCCTATTAAGGGGATGAATGGGTGGGGAAGATCTTTAATCAGCCCCATACATCAACAATTGAAAATCAAGTTTTTACAGCCAAAGGCATTGACATCAAAAATAGATAAAAATAACATTATGTAAGATGCCTTAATGTAAATTTTGCTAATGTACTCCAGCAATCATTAGGCTCTTCTCTGTGACTTATAGCTGAAATTTTTTATGTATTATTTCTCCATGTTGTAATGTGAAATCATTAATAACATGGACTGTTTTGGTTTCTTATTCCTATCCCCAGAACTCTGCACATAATAAGCATTTCATGAATAGGTCTACATTCATTCATTTATTTATTCATCTACCCATGCCTAAAATGAAGAGAAGTTTAATAATTTATTATATCCTGGACAAATCATTTCTTTCCACTTATCTATCTACCTGTCTGTGTGTCTGTCTGACTCTATGCCTTATATATTTCTATATTACTATGCATATTACTAAAATGGTTTTCTTAAATATTTCATGGAGATTTAGCACTTGGATGAATTACTTGGAATTAAAAAAAGTTCAGGCATTACTTTACAGATTAAAAATTGTATAATTCTTTTAAGAACAGTTTATATTTTGCTAATTAGGAATATTTTGGGGGTAATCCTGGTAAATTAGAGAAAATTTTGAATTGGAAAATATTTTAAAGAAAAGTTTGATGGCTGTTATCTATCTATATTACACTTTAAATTGTATTAAAGTATTTTGGGAGGCTCTTTTTGTTTATCTCTTAAGCTTTCCTTTTCTATGTTTTCACTAGTTATCACAGTACTAGGTAGAGAAAAGATGTTAATATATGTTTGTTGGCTTTTGGAACTTCCTTTCAATAATTAATCTTTGATCATATGTTTTTTTCATGGCTAAGAGAACATTATAAGACAGAGTATCATATTTTTGCCATCCAGTTTATGAATTTCTTGATGGTGAAGGATTAGAAATTTTATTTTCATGATTACTTTCTCTCCTGGTTTTCTATCCCCTACTTTGTACTGTTTTATGCAGAGCCAGTTTAAGAATTTTCTGATGGACTAGTTTAGCCAATTCAACGATTTTCACTTTGCATTAAACAATAGGCAAGGACTCACAACTGGTACATAAGGGGAAGTATAATCTTGACTTCAAAAGTTGACTCTCAGACCAATGAGATGTATTTTGGAATTTTTATTGCAGTTTTATGTTTAGTCTGATATTTCACATTTAATGATGATTATAGAAAATTCTGAGAGGACTGAGAAGACAGCTTTAAAGTGTGTAAAGTTGGAACAATAAGATTTAAAATGAATTTTAAAAGATTTTGTACTATTCTGTAAAGAAAAAATTAGATTGACCTTTATTTTTGGAACTATTAAAACAGATTTTTCAGTACTTCTATATTATAGTAATTATCATGCAACTGAGAAACATAAGCTTATGTATCTGAGTTACATTTACATTAAATATGAGAAAAATAATGGCAAATATTAAACCTTGTTCAAATAAACAAAGAAGGTTGTGGAATTTGGGTGGAATTTTTGAGACCTGACCATCCTTCTTATTTGGAGTAAGGTATACCAGGGAATTAGACTGACCAAAAGTCTATTCCAGATTTAATAGTAATGTCATTCTCTTTGGAGGATTATCAAAAGTAATAAAAAATGAAGATAGCAAAAATGACATAATAGAAATAATTCTTTCAATTATTGTCAGTAAGGTCAAATCTGTTTCCAAATTACAATTATTTTGCCTGCAAATAACCTGCAAATAACTATATCACTATAATAACTCTAATTCTCTTGACTAGGAGAGACACTATTAAAATGGCATCTAAAATTTAAGATATTTCACATAATCTGTAGGATCTTAAGCAGAGTAGAGGAATTCAAAATTTAAAAAAAGGAAAAAAGAAAAATAGCTTAGAGATGGTGAACAACTGAATAAAAATCCTTTGTAAACTTCCTCTAATCCTATACTACTGTCTGCAAAAGTATCTTCCACCACAAATTCTGAAATTTTTCAGTTATTTATACTGTGAAATATTTATACTATAATTTTAAAATATAAAGATTCATTTGGACACATCAACTTCCTCTTTTAAAATTATAATCAATGCAAAAATTAGTTAAGTAGATATCAGCCATTCATATTTCAGTATAAGGTTAGTTATACTATACTATCAGCATTCATACTTCAGTATAGGTTAGTTAACCCTTGAGAATTTGATTGAAGATGGAAGACATAAGTAATCTTATAATTTGAAACATTTTAGTGGGTAGAGTAAGCTACAAAAGAAAAGAAAACACTAAGATGTAGGAGACTGGCAAAGACTTATTTCAACCCATTTTCAAAAATTTTGTGCACTAGCCTTTCACCAGGAAAAATAAAATTTTTTTTCCTCCCCATGTAATCTGGGTTCTGACTCTTAGGATATAGAAATCAAGTTAGAACTATAAGTATTATAATTCATAAAATTCTATACTTGTGTGTAATTGTTTTCTTCAAAAATTTGGCTAAATCAGATTTCCTGGGCTAGTCTGTGCACTAAACAACATTTGTAACTTCTTTTTATGCAAAAAAAAAAATGTACTCTGACTTCTAAACAATCAAATATGATTTTGGAATCCAATTTATTTGTTAAATTAAGTACTATGTCCAAGTGGGTCATTATTTATTTAGTATTTAACTAGTGCACCATGGACATGCATAGAGCATTGTGAACATCCTCTAACAAAGCATTTTCACTGGCCCTCTCTCTGAGAGATGAAAAAGAAGGGTTAATAGTACTGTTACCACAGGATGTGCTCAGAAACCTAACCCATGCTTTACACATACCTGTGAGTGACATAATGAAACATTTTTCATTTAAAATCATTTAGAATGAAAAGTTGGTAAGGGAGAATATTTACAAACATATCCCAATATGAATAACTTAATCTGACTCCAAGAGCTTGTTATTAATCAAAAGCCTAGATTTTCAAGGAAAAAATTAAATTATTTCTGAGGAGTAGTAGTGAAGACATAATGGTGTTAGTACTGCACATTAAAAATCTTGCAATAATATTGTGAAACTTCTAAAAATTTTAAATTAAAGGTTTGAAACTTTTATACAGAAAGAATTAAGTGTGTAGCTGATCATAACATGGTCAGATACTAAATAAAAGTCCCAAAATCACCTTTGATCTTTCTTTTCACTGTGAAGGAAAGCACAAAGAGTCATAAAGCTCTGATTTCTTTCTTGTGCCATTAAAAAGTCATTCTTATAATTGGTATGTACAAACATGACTTCATATCTGAACATTTCAGATGAAACATTTTTTAATCGGAGCAAAAATAATTAAGGAAAGATATCAGAAATATGAAAAGGGAAGAAAAATCGATTCCTGCAAGTGAAGAGATAACTCTGATACCCCATGACCTAAAAGGGGGGAAAAGTTCTTTATTTTGGACATGTTATAGATTGTTGAACTTGCCAAGAAGGAGTGATAACAATCCTGGAAATCATTAGGAGACAGAGTTCAAGAGAACAGAGAGATGTTTTAAACAAGCAGGCATTTTGATCATCTAACAGAGCTGTAGCAAAGAACTTGAGAGCAAACTAAACCAAACCAAACTGGAAAAGTTTCTGATTTCATGAAATTATATAGCCTAATGAGAGATTGAGAACACAGACAACAAGGCTGAGTGTTTGGAATTTGATTTTAGGCTTTTTAAATTATAAAAACCCATGTTTTCTCTGAAAATGATAGTGACATTTAGAATTTCATTTCCTGACTGTTTTTAACTTTCAATTTGAGATCTCTGTGTCATCTAACAGTGAAGACAAAATCCCAAATTAATCGTTAATCAAAGCTGTGTGGTCAATATACTGGCAAAGTAGAGAATGTATGTACCTTAAAACATACACTTACATAAGCATTCCTTTCTCCTACCCAAAAGAGAGAATCACCAAAAAAAATCATATTCTGTATTTATAGCATACTAAGTGTAGAACTAGAAGAAACCTTTGAGAATACCAAAGTCAACATCCTCATTTTACAGGTGAGGATACTGAAGCTGAGGAAGATTAAGTGACTTAGTAAGGCTATGTATCAGAGTGATGAAATATCAGAGGTGAGACTTGAATCCAAGGCCTTTGATTCCAGAGCCAGTTCTTAGTAAGCTGCCTCCTTATGTTATGGAAGTTATTTTTCTCAGAGGCTGAACATGTGAACCTGTGCCAGATAATTTGGTTGGATATCTTCTGCCACTCAGATGCATGGATGGAAAATGTGAAGTACTGATCATTGTATCACAAGACAATACATCTCAATCAATCAATCCATTCATAAGAATTCATTAAGTATCTACTATATGCCAAGTCCTAGGCAGTGTACTGGATACAGCACTGGACCTGAATCCAGGAAGATCTGAGTTCAGATTTGACTTCAAACACTTATTAGCTGCGTGACCTCTAGCAGGTTACTTACCCTCTGTTTGCCTTAGTTTACTCAAATGTAAAACTGGATAAAAATAGCTACTACCTCACAGGGTTGTTGTGAGGTTCAAATGAGACAATATTTGTAAAGTACTTGGCACATAAGTGCAATATAAATGCTGTTACTATCATTATAGTTATCATTGGCCCATTAACCTTATTGTTAGGCATTGAGGATACAAAGAGAAAAGGGTGTGGAAGCAGGGATGTGGTGGAAAAAAATAAACTTAACAGCTGCCTCTTCGGAAAACAATGTCCACACATTTAAGAATAACTTGCATTGTTAATGCTTTATTAAATTTAGATAATAAAAATAATACAGCAAACTCTAATTTGTAGGGTTTGTTGATTTCTGAGATGTAAATGCTCACACTGAAAATTTGACTGGCTTTCAAAAACCAGTTCAACTTGACTCTAGCATATCCCTGCCTAGAAGTAAAGATGAAAGATCAAGTGGTGTTAAAAGATTAAAGTTTTTTTTAGTTTACAAAACAAAATAATTGGAGGAGATAGAACATAAGTACATCTGTCCATGTTATATTGCTAAAACTGTGAGTCCGACCATGTTAGCTACAGTATTGGAGACACTCAACATTGTGTGTGCAATTTGAAAATAAAATCTGGGAAAAATGAAAATTGCCCTTACTTATAGACTTCTCCAATTATAATACATCACCTCATATCAAAGATCCTGCTTCCTCATAAGCAATAAGTAACACAGCTTTGAAAGCTGTGCTCTGTGTTTTCTTTTCCAGGTGATTGGTGCTACTTGGGAATTACAACTTTAGGGAATTAATGAGTGATTTGTAGATTGGGTGCCATAAAAATGAATTTCATTTACCCTATTTAAAATGTGTTGCTTTCTAATTCCTTTGAGACTAGATAAGTAGAACTGCCTTACTATCTCAGGCACTGGGAGAATAAGGCTCAATATGTAAAAATCAGAAAGTCAGGGAGAAAAGCCAGTTGGATACTCCTACTTACCCTGTTTCATAAAAAAAATATAAAGCAATGAATTGAAAGTGGGTCAAAGGAAACCCACTTTAACTGTGATACATATCATTTTAAGCAACTCATTGCCACAGGCTTATTGGGACAAATTATTTATCAAGTTTTAATGCACTGATAGAAATAGAATGTGCAGTTAGAGTTGAAAATACCTTGAAGACAGTGTGATTTTCCTTTATGATCATTACCATTATCAACAATTATCCATGCCCACCAAGTGCAAGGCACTAGAATAGCTACCATGAGGGCATTTCATTATAAGCTTCTGTTCCAAAGGACTTTATTTCATTTGAAGATTATCCTTCTGAGATTATAAAGAAGAATGTATTCTCCATAGTTTAGCCTTCCGCAATTGATCCAATGCCTTATAGAGTTTTTTCATTTCACTAAGATAAAATCTCTTGGGACAAAGGAATCTTGGCTAGATGGATTGACTCCTTTATTATAGGAAAGATTATTTAAAAATGCTGTGTTGATGCCATTTTTCATACTATGGCTATAAAAATTGCCTTGCATGTAATAGACATTAAATAAATGCTGATTTTAGCAAAATAAAATTTATTTGTGGTTTCATTGATTTGGTGTCAGAAACCTGAGGAAACAACATACAGATTATTATCAGATCTTCAGCTTCTGAAGAGGCGGTTAGTGGATGGAGTGTACCAGTTGGGAAAATAAGAATTTTTTTCCTGTAATTTAAAACAATAGGAACAAAGTCATAACAGTGTGGTATTAGTGGGCATTCTGAATCCTGCTGCTCCTGGAACAAGTGAAAATATTGTAACATTTCAGTGACTGTTCTCTGGTATATCTCCATTACACTTTAAGTCACTCTTTGTTTTGATTCTTTAGAGATTGTGGTGGTCTCTTATTAACAGAAAGAGCACCACAGAAAAGTATTCATGTTAAAAAAGATGAGTTTTGTTTTAGGGATCATTCTTGGGATCATTGTAAGCACAGCATAATTTCACAAATGTCCATCCTTTTCCTCCTTTCTACCTTCAGTTTATTATGTATTTTCTGTGTCTGTCATAATCTTAGGCAAGATCGTCGACTTATTTCTCCAGCTACATAGCAAGAGAACATCTGTAGGCAGTCTTCATCACAAGGTATTTTTTCCTCCATCCTTTCCCAAGAATTTCAATACTTGGCATACAGTGTTTATCTTCAAGTCTTTTCCTTAGTAGTAAGGGACTTCAACATACATGTGGTTTTTTTGAGTCTTTTTCCTTAAAATCCTCTGCTCTGGTGACTTACTCTTATAATCTACCTCAACTGGATACAGCAGTTGTTACAACTTTGACTCTGCCTTCACATATAAGTTTTCTACTTCAATGATTTAAACAAGAACAAAAAAAATTAAAAACTTTATGAAAGACCTTTATAAATTTCATCTCTTCTGATGTCCTTCTCTTAAACCTGTGCTTCATTCTCACCAAGACCTCTGATATGTTCATCTCCAAGGGGTCCTTCAGTTCATCATTCTGACAGAAACTTTATTTTCCTGCTGTTACATTCTTGACAATATTAGCAATTCCCTTCCTCCATTGTTGTCTTATGGAATATTGTCCTTAGCAATTTAATCCGAATTTAATGTTAAAGTAGTCTTAGTATCTGCTTCTTTCATTCCTACTCTGACAAATAGAGCTTGAGGAATTCACATGATGAAAATAGTAAGGCCTCAATACATTTATACTACCTGACTTCCAACTGGGCTCTTACATCAGCAAAATAATCATTTTACTCCTGCATAATTGATTCTCTTTCCCTCCTCCAAAATCCTGTTCCAAATCTTCTTTTTCTTTTTTTCCCCAGGAATACCTCACCTCATACTATACTGAGGAAATAGAGACCATTCACCCTAAACTCTATCTTATGTACTTTTCTTCATCTTAAAACCATTTGACATCATCTCTTATTTTTTCCTTCTTTGGTTTCTATTGAAGATATGATATGAATGTTGAAAACTAAAAATAAATAAATTAATCTTTAAAAAGCAGACAAAGAAAATGGGGATTTTTAGTATGAAGAAGAGACTTCAAAAATAGGCTTTTTGCATTTAGGGACTTTTAGGACTCTAATGAGGAAAAAAGGAATATACCTATTCAATTTTGGCCCCAAGGGCACATCTAGGACCAATGAATGGAAGTTGCGAAAAGACCATTTTGGGTTTGGTATAATGCAATTCATAATAGTAGGAGCTCTCAAAAAGTAGATGAACTGTTTTAGAAGGTAAGGTATTCATTCCTTCTTATTTGAGATATTGTAAAAAAGGCTGGATGACCACTTGTCTATTATGGGATAGAGGGGATATTTGCTTAGACCAGGTGCAATAGATGATTTCTGAGTTCCCTTCTTAGTATGAGATTTTGGGATTCTAGTATGGTTTTAATATATGAATAGTGAAGGCTCATATGTTTCAAAGACTGTCCTCTACATGTAGCTTGGGTATGTTGTTGCATGGCTCAAAGGAAGACAGAATAGACATCTGTAGCCTTCCCCCGCCTTTCCCCAAAGGAGACTCAAACCCTGCCAGGAGGAGAAGCAAGAAAGCTGGGTCCAGAGGCCATCCCTCTGCTCTCCTAAAAGAACAGGAGGACCAAGCTAGAGTTGAATCTGTCTGCTGTCATAAAATTTTCCAGCAGAGGGGATATGATTTCCAGGTTGAAACTATCTTATTTTAGGAGGAAGCAGATCATCAAGCGTTATATCTAAGGTTTAACAACTTTCTCACCAACAATGAAGAAACAAAACACTTAGTCACAAAACCGATTTATCCAAATATGTAGCAAAATAAAAGCCAGAGAATGTCCATTCATGAGAATATATACCAGGCAATACAGAGTAAAGGAGCTCTCCCATTGGGATCAAAGTAACTCAGCTTGACCAAGAGAGAATGTTTTGGTTCTAACCAAAAGAGAAGTTCCCCAAAGTCCTAGTGTAGCCAGATGGACATGAGACGTGATGGAAACACATGTCTACTTTTTCCCTAGAGTCTTTTCCTTCAATAACCTGAAGTCAGGTGGCCATTTTTCATCTTATTTCATGAAACTGGAAGTTTGAAGCTTTCAAATTGACTGGTGCCCAAAGCAGCTTGAACTTTGTAGGAAGTCTAACAACAACATCAACAACAAACAAACAAACAAACCAAACTAAAGAGTTCCCTCTGTTTTGTTCCTACCCAACTTCACCCAGACCCTCACAAAGTTGTGGGCATTGATTTTTGACCATAAATAAATCAATAAATAGCAAAGAGTTTTGAAACTGGGGTTACAAATGCATGAGTGATAACTTATTGGAGAAGAACTTAGATGCTGCATTGAATCAGTTTTTTAAAATGAACAATAAGCTATAAACAGGATAGAGTATTGCATTCGCTGATTCAGCCATTTGAGTACAGATAAGGTATGCTATAGAATCCCATTTACAAAATTGTGTCTTTTCCATTTTCCAGTTTTCATTATAGATACTGTTAATGCATGGGAAGATGAAAAATTTATTTTTAAAAGCGGGTCTGAAGTTAGAGAATCTGGATTCAAATCCTGTCTCTGATGCTTTCAACCTGTGTGACCTAAGGAAGAGTCACACATCCTTCATGGTACTCAGTTTCTACATATGTAAAATAACACCATTAGATTAGATGGCTTCTGAGATCCTTTATGAGTCTGAATGTATGGTTCCATGATATTTAATTATGTATATTTCCTGTAGGTCAGAGTTAATGGCTCACTTCAATAGATCAGGTTGAAGCTGTTGAAATTGTGTATAATGGCTTCTCATTTTGCCACCTTTTTGATTTTACACTGCTCTTATCCTTTTCTCTTCTGCCAGGGATAAGGCTTTGCATTGTGATTTCATTGCTAGCAGAAATTCCTGGATGAGGAAACTCCCTCTATGAATACAGGTCCACATTTTCTCTGTTATTTATCAAAGAATTGCTTAGAGCTCACTGAAAAGTTGAATACAGTCATTATTTTTGATAGTGAGGACTTGAACCTAGGTCATCAGGGCATTGAGGCCAGCTCACTAGCTACTATCTAATGCAGCTTCTCATTTCTAATTCATAAATGAGATAATATATAGGGATCACTTTTAAACCTTATTTAATTCTACCTGATATTTCTTTGATCTGTGGAAGACTCTAACCTACTCTGACAGAGTGTTGATTAAGGTTTATGCTTTAAGAAGCACTGATACTTTTACTGAAGTGAACCATGTCTTTGGATGGTAAGTGTTTATATTATTTGGTTTTTTTTGTTTGTTTATTTTTGCATCAGAAACCAGAAAGGCCAGTAATCTTCTAACTCCTAAGTAATGATTTGCAAATACCAAATATGATAGTTATAGCTTAAAAACATACTGTGGGTACAAAGCTTTGTTTATATTTGCTTTTTCATATATATGTATATGCATATGTATAGTTCTAGATATAGTTACATATATGTATATGTACATACCTATGTGTATGTGCACACAAACCACACAGTGTTCATATATGTATATACGTGCATATTTATACACATATATTGTATGTCATTATGTATTATATATACATATATGTAATATATAAAATTTCATATGTATATAAACATTCAAACATACATACATATGCATATATGTATAGTTATACATGCATTCATATATTTTATACATTTTTAAGATTCTATTTAATTCTTTTAGTTATTGCTTTCTCTTATCCCATTATAATAAAAGTAGCATTTCCATGGCACATATCATGGCATTAATGATTTTGATTATTAGATTTAATTTCCATCTCTATGTTGCTGATTCTCAAATCTACCTATCCTCTCCTATCCTCTGCTCAACTTCTCACTCACATCTCCCTCTACGTTTCAGATATCTCACATTGGGTGTCCAGTAAACATATTAAATTCAACACATTGAAAACAGAATTCATTATCTTTCCCCATAAACTCTAACTTCCTTCTACTTTCCCTTTTACTGTAGTAGGCAGTATCACCCTCTAAGTCCCACAGGCTTATAATCTAGGCATTATCTTTGACTCCTCACTTAATAATAGTTATTATTCCTCTTCACTATCCTTGATCCCTTATATTCAATCTGTTGCCAAAGGCCTGTCAATTTCACTTCTACAGCATCTCTCCTATATATGTCCTTCTCTCTCCTAACAATCCCACCACTATAGTGCAGGTTCTTATCATCTTATTCCTGGATTACTGCAAGAGCCTGTTGGTGAGTCTGTTTCTGTCAATTTTCCCTTCTCTAATCTATCCTTCATTCAGTCACTAAAATGATTTTCCTGAAGCACAGGTCCAACCATGTCACTTTCCTACTCAATAAACTAGTAACTCATTATCACCTCCAGGATGAAAAACAAAATGTTCCATTTGACATTCAAATGCTTTCATACCATAGCTCTCTTTCTAGGCTTTTTATGCCTTAGTAATGACCCTGAAGTCAAGAAGCTCATTGTCCTGAGTTCAAATCTGGCCTCAGACACTAATGGGTTGTGCATTCCTGTGCAAGTCACTTAATCCTATTTGACTCAGTTTGTTATGTGTAAAATGAGCTGGAGAAATAAATGGCAAACAACTCCAGTATCTTTATCAAGACAACCCCAAATGGTATCCTGAAGAGTTGGACACAACTTAAAATTGACTGAACAACAATAACCCTGCCACAGACTCTTTAATTCAGTGAATGGCCTCTTGGCCATTCCACAAAGAAGGCACTCCAAATAATCTTTCACAGTTGTTCTTCATAAAAAACATTCATGTTATTGTGAATAATGTTCTCTTTTTTAGTCAATTTCACTTTACGTTAGTTCATATAAGTCTTTCCAGGTGTTTCTGAAACCATACTCTTATAAGATAATGCAATTCAATCACAATCAAACACCACAACTCATTCAACCGTTCCCCAATTGATGAAAATTAACTTGTATGTGGCTTATTTGTTCATATCTGTTCACCTGTTTCTCCCATTATACTGTGATGTTCTTGATGTCATGGCTATTTTTTTTACCATTTCTTTGTATCTCTAACACAAGCACAGTTGTTTGCACATAGTGGGCACTCAATACCTGTTGGCTGACTTGGTATAGATAATAAATGGCAGAGCCGTACATGCTTTAAATTTGCACTCTTCCCCAATTGGATCCACACTATCTTAACTCTTGAAAAACCCTTAGACATATCTCATTTGATCCCCACCATAGCCTTCTGGAATAGGCACTATAGGTTTCATTATTATTCACATTTTGTACATGAAGTTAAGAGAAATCAGATGACTTGTTCTTGGTCAAACACTAATTATTATGAGAGATACGAATGAAAACATTTCCTGCTCAAATTATTGTGTCTCCTACATGTGAAACTTCTGTAAAAAAGAAAGAAAGAGGGAAAGAAAGAAAGAAGGAAAAGGAAAGAAAGAAAAGAAAGAGAAAGAAAGATCACTCAGGAAAGACAAATTTTAGATATCCTAGTATATAATTTTTTAGTTCTTAAAGGAAATATGCATGATGTATGGATGGGAGACAGAACAAAAATTCAATTTCCTTTTTTCCATTCTTTCTTTTGATTTTATCAGGTTGTATGTTTTATTGTGTGAGTTTTTATATGTATATACATGTGTTTATATGTCTTAGATTTTCCCTGTATCTCTCTCATTTTCAGAGAACAATCTCTTATAATAACTATTTTTAAAAGAACAAAAAAGTAAGAAGAAAAAAATCAGTAAAACCTACTAACACAATAAGACAAGAAAGACTCCTTAAACATGTAATCATTTGGGACTTTGAGGCAGTATTGAGTGAAAATGTAGCTTAATAACAAAATAAGCATCCAAAAGTTTATTTCTAAATAAAAAAGAAAACAAACTAGAATACCAAGAGAAAAAGAATAAAACATGGACTACCCATGCAATAGTTTATCCTGATCTTTCATGTGATAGTACTATCACATAATCAGTAGCTTATTGGCATGACTTATCATCAGGAAACACAATTAGATACTTAGTGTTCATGAACACAAAAGGATTCCTTCATCAGATTATGAGAAAAATTCAGTTTTAACTTAATTTTTCTATGAGATACCAAAAATGCTTGATTATAGCACCCCAGAGAAATATGTTCTTTTTAAATTTCAAAAGACAGAGGCCTTATTACAGCTCATGAGGACACTGCAAATTGTAGACATTTATTGCTAAAAAGTCTTATCAAAAGGACAAAGACTAGACCTAAGAGCAAGGGAAATATAATCCGATAAGGTATTAACAATGTGCTATTGATGAGAATAAATCCTTGTGGTAGGAGCAACTTTAAGGTCAATTCTCAAGGTCTTTTAAAAGGAGAAGTTTCTTAAAGAATGAAAAATAAAGATCCAAGATAATACTATTTCAAACAAAAGTGAGCAAAAAGGCATTTGATGGTACTTACTTATATGCCTCCTTTCTTGCCTCTCTATAATACAATAACACACATATACAATAATATGCATATATGCCATTTTACACACCACACTCCTCTATCTCTTGACTACTTTATCTAATCTGTTGTTAAATATCATCTACCTATTTGCATCCATTATATCTCTATCAACACAACTACTCAAGTTTACAGCCTTATCAGCTTTTGCCCAATTTAGCAAATTTGGAGGTCACATGAGTCTTGGAGGATTAGCTAATTAATTAGATGAGAAAATCAATATCCCAAAAGACCTCATCAGTCTAGGATAACTGGACAAATATAGTAAGATGAAATTTAGTAGTCATCAATTCAAAGTTCTAAGCTGTGATTCAAACAACTTCATTAATATATAGGAGACATGGATAGATAACAGTTCATATTAATTAAAAAAAAGTTTTGGAGGTTTTAATGGAGTCTGAGATACAATCAGAACATCATGAACTGCTTTCTTTTTTATCCTCAGCAGGGACTTGCTTAAGCTCTCCCCCAGGTCCCTCAAAACACCAGTAAAAAATGGTTCTGAACAAATTCTAGAGCTGCATAACCCACAAAATAACAGAGGGAAGCAGGCTGCCAGCCCAGGAAAGACTGGATGGTTGCTGGGAAGGGTCTATTGCATGGAGCTGGGATCAGATTGGAGCAGAGCCCAGTATGAGCCATGCCAGGACCAACCAGACCAGGAGCCAGGAGGAACAGGTGATAGGTCCCTGAATCATTGATCTGTGGCAGTTATCAGCCTTCTCAATCCCCAAAAGCCAAAGACAACAGAGAAGATTAGTGGGAAATACTGCTGGAACAGAGTGAAAAGAGTGCATGGTCAGCCCCAGCCCTCGTGGTGTGGAAGCGGTGCAGCTCTGGGGCTGCTCCCAGAGCTCCAGCTGCATTTGCTTTTGGCCTGAGACCCACCTGTGGGAGGAATTAAGCAGTGGATCAGAGTGGGAGTGCAAAGCCTGCTTGGATCTGAGTCGCTGTTCAGGTTGGCGGTTCTTGGGGGAGGAAGAGTGCTGGTGTGGCAGAGCGTGCTGTGTAGAAGTAGCTTTCAAAATAGCAGCACAGCCCCTCAAGCTTGGGACAAAGTACTCTGTACTCTACAAGCAGTCATACACTGACAAAAAGTTCAAGGGTCAAGTAGTTGGCTGGGAACATAGCCAGACTTTGGAATCTTTTATTACTCACAAAGGAGATCAAAACATACAGCCAGAAGAAGTCAACAAAGTAAAAGAGCCTACATCAAAAGCCTCCAAGAAAAATATAAATTGGTCTGAGGCCATGGAAGAGCTCAAAACAGATTTGGAGAAGCAAGTAAGAGAAGTGGAGGAAAAATTGGGAAGAGAAATGAGAGTGATGTGAGAAAACCATGAAAAACAAGTCAATGACTTGCTAAAGGAGACCCAAAAAGTACTGAAGAAAATAACACCTTAAAAAACAGACTAACTCAAATTGCCAAAGAACTCCAAAAAGCCAATGAGGAGAAGAATGCCTTGAAAGGCAGAATTAGCCAAATGCAAAAGGACGTCCAAAAGACCACTGAAGAAAATACTACCTTAAAAATGAGATTGGAGCAAGTGGAAGCTAGTGAATTGATGAGAAATTGATATTATAAAACAGAATCAAAGGAATTAAAACAATGAAAGACAATGTGAAATATCTCATTGGAAAAACTACTGACCTGGAGAATAGATCCAGGAGAGATAATTTAAAAATTATTGGACTCCCTGAAAGCCATGATCAAAAAAAGAGCCTAGACACCATCTTTCAAGAAATTATCAAGGAAAATTGCCCTGATATTCTAGAGCCAGAGGGTAAAATAGAAATTGAAAGAATCCACCAATTGCCTCTTGAAAAAGATCCCAAAAAGAAAACTCCTAGGAATATTGTCACCAAATTCCAGAATCCGCAGGTCAAGGAGAAAATACTGCAAGCAGCCAGAAAGAAACAATTTGAGTATTGTGGAAACACAGTCAAAATAACACAAGAGCTAGCAGCTTCCACATTGAGGGATCGAAGGGCTTGGAATATGATATCTGGAGGTCAAAGGAGTTGGGATTGAAACCAAGAATCACCTACCCAGCAATACTGAGTATAATGGTCCAAGGCAAAAAATGGATTTTCAATAAAATAGAGGACTTTTGAGCTTTCTCAGTGAAAAGACCAGAGCTGAATAGAAAATTTGACTTTCAAACACAAGAATCAAGAGAAGCATGAAAAGCTAAACAAGAAAGAGATATCATAAGGGACTTATTAAAGTTTAATTGTTTTGCTTACATTCCTGCATGGAAAGGGGGGGCAGGTGAGGGGGAATGAGTGAATCTTGCTCTCATCGGATTTGACTTGAGGAGGGAATAACATACACACTCAATTGGGTATCTTACTCCACATGAAAGTAGGGGGAAAGGGATAAAAAGGGGGGATGATAGAAGGGAGGGCAGATAGGGGGAAGAAGTAATCAAAAGCAAACACTTTTGCAAAGGGACAGGATCAAGGGAGAAAATTGAATAAAGGAGGACAGGATATGATGGAGGGAAATATAGTTAGTCTTTCACAACATGACTATTTATGGGAGTGTTTTGCAAGATGATACATGTGTGGCCTATGTTGAACTGCTTGCCTTCTTAGGGAGAGTGAGTGGGGACTGAAAAGGGGAGAGAATTTGGAACTCAAATTTTTAAAAGCAGATGCTCAAAAAAGTTGTTGTTGCATGCAACTGGGAAATAAGATATACAGGCAATGGGGCATAGAAATCTATCTTGCTCTACAGGAAAGTAAGAGGAAAAAGGATGAGGGCAAGGGAGTGGGATGATAGAAAGGAGGGCTGCCTAGGGAATGGGGCAATCAGAATAAATGCCATCTTGGAGGGGGGAGAGGGTAGAAATGGGGAGAAAATTTGTAACTCAAAATCTTGTGGAAATCAATGCTGAAAACTAAAGCATATCAAATGAAAAATTAAATCTAAAAAAAAGAAAGGGTAATTTCAGGGTCCAAGTATAATAAGAAAGTACTTAGGAATTTGCAAGTAGCCCTTTGATTTTCTAATTTCATTAGATTTACATCAATCTTGCATTAGATAGGAATAATAGGCATTTGTCCATGACCAAATCATTTAAAATGGAAACACCCATGTAGAAGACACCAGGGATTTTCTTCTGTAAAAAGGCATGTTGTGTTTCCTTAACATGTGGATGGGAACAGGCTATTTCTACCAGCAGCACAGCCAGAACTGGTTCTGTTTTTTTAAACTAACCAGGAGAGGCTTTTTTTCTCTCTTCAGTGGTGTCCAGGCGGGTGAATACCCTGTTCAATGGAAGCCTGAGTTTCATTAACAAAATGACTACCTTCATATTCCTCTTCCCTACTGCTACCTCCTCACTCCCTCCCTTTGCCTTTTAAACCCTGTGGTCCTGAGAATAAATTCTAGTTACAGGGGCAGAATCAAGGAGCCTGAGCCATGGCAAACTTGGAGACAAGATTGTAGGGAAGATATCAATGCCAATGCAGCAGGGAAGCTGGAGGAAAGTGGTTGATTTGGACTTGGAGCATGTTGGAACTATATTCTTTTATGAACTGATCTAGAAAGGGAACCTAAAACTCCATCCCCTCACATAGATCAATGGGGACAATGGTGAAAGGAGAGATTATGTCCCCAACTGTTGGATAAGGGAAAGTGTTTTGTCTGCTCTGACTACATCTTTGATGTAAATATTCCTTTGTAAAAGCTATGTGACTATAAAATTATTAAATGGAACCAAGATACAATGAACCACCAACTTTCTACTAGTAATGAGTAATGGGAAATAAGTCTGTGACAACACGAACTGTGAAAAGCTTTCAAAAGCAGAGGAATTCTATAAATACAATCGTAAAGGCAAGAGGGAGCCAGTAGGAGTTGCTGAGCAGGGATAAAACCTGTAGTTTAGGAATATCACTTTGGCAACTATAGGAAAGATGAATTGGTGAGGATAGAGACTTGGGGTAGGGCAAACAATGAGGAAGCAATTGCAGTAGTCCAGGAAAGAGGTGACGAGGGTCACTATTAGCTTGATGTATGTGTGATTTGAAAAAAAGGAATGGATGTAAAAGGTATGGTAGAGGTAGAAGGAACAAGATTTTTTAAAAAAAGGCTTAGCATGTTGTATATAGTAGATTTACAGTTTCATGTACAATTATATTTTTATTGTATTGTTTTATGAAAATGGTACTTTTATTTCACAAATTAAAAATAAAATTAAAAAAGATTTGATAACTTATTGGAAATGTGATGCAAAGATAATAGGATCATAGATGTAGAGCTAATAATATCAGAAGTGATTTGTAATATAATATAGTAGCAATTAATAATAATAACTAACATATATATAGCCCTATGCTAAAAACTTCATAATAATTATCACATTTGATCTTCACAATAACCCTGGGCTGCAGATGCTATTATTATCCCCATTTTCACAAATGAGGAAACTGAGGCAAAAAGAGGTTAAGTAAGTTGCCCAGGGCCCACAGCTAGTAAGTGTTTGAGGTAAGATTTGAATTTGTCTTCCTGATATAGTGGAATGTCTTCATTTAATAGATGAGGAACTAAAGCCCAGAGGTTAAGTGACTTGCTCAAGATCAGAGAAGTATTAATTGGTAGAACCAAGATCTGAATTCAGTTCCATTGACTCCTAATCTCATGCTTTTTACATTGTACCACATTACTTTCTGAGTGGAAAGAAGACTTGAGCACCATTCTTTGTTTGTGAATCTATAAAACTAGAGAGATGGTATTTACTTCAACAAAAAAACTTAAAAAGTTTGGAAACTGGAAGATTTGCAAAGAATCTAGTTAATTCCATTTTTGACATTTAATCTTGAGATAGCACATGGATATACAGTTCAAGATATTAAGGGGGGTAGAAACAGCATAAAAAGAGATTGGGTCTAGGTATTTAGCTCTGGGAGTCATCTGCATATAAATTATTATTAAGTTAATGGGATCCTATGAGACTACCAAAAGAGAATATATGTAGAGAAGTCAATATAGCCCAGGAAAGAGTCTTGGGGTACATCCATAGCTAGGGATTAAAACATGGATGATAATCTATCAAAGGAAATTTAGGAGCAGTTAAAGAGGTTGGAGTAGAATGTAGAAAGAGAATTGCCAAGAGTGCCCAGGGGGAGGAGGAGGAGAGTGTCAAGAAGGAGAAAGTATTCAGTTTTGTCAAATACTGCAAAGAAGTCAAGAATAGTGAATGAAAAGAAAAGCTCTCAGTTCTGGCAAATAGAGCCTAATCTCTCCAGAGATTAGGCTCAGTTGAGCATTCCATGAATGGGGACAAGAAGGGGGACAAGAAGACATAAAACAAATACATTAGATGTTACTATCAAATTATCAGAAATCATTAAAGATGAGCATAAACAACCTTGTATTTGCAAAAGAGGGTTGCCCTTCAAAATCATTACTCTGTGATACTCTAAACTTTCTATAAAATAATGCTCAGAAGCTCAGAAAAGTTTTGGAGCAATTCATTTAGAACCATGTACTGAGTCTGGTTGTGAAACATGTTAGAAAACAGTTTTCATTCCTTTATTGACAGGGATTTTTTTGAGTCACAATTTATATTAACCAATTTAAGCATCAACTGTATTTAGCAGTTTGGGCTCTGAAAGGGGCGTTGGATTTATGTTTTTTTTTTCTATTTACAAAAAAATGGAATCCATCCTAAATGTATAAAAAAATGCTATCTTTAAAGATAGTCTAAAGGAGGAGTTCTAAATCTGGGGCCCACAGACTACTAAGAGAGCCATGGACAGATTCCAGGGTGTCTGCATTTGAATGTCAAATTTTTAATTCCATCTTAATTTCAATGTATTTGTTTTCCTTTTTTAATCTATGTTTAATTTGTGCATTTAGAAACATGATTCTGAGGAGTCTATAGACTTTAGTAGACTGTCTAGAATTCCAGGATACAAAAATTCATTAAGAAACACTGGGACTACAAGGGATGTACTGCAAACTTTGAAGTAAATTTGAAGATATGTGTTCCAAAAATATTTGGAACAATTCCAGGAAGACTGAATCAAATGCACATCTTCCTCAAATGCTACCGCTGAGGGAGATGTTAGTTTTGTATCACATTTATGTAGGCCACTGGAGGAAGCAAGACCCCTTGTGGTGTAAGCCAGCTACAGGAAGAAAGATGGCAGAGCACGAAATAGGGCTGACCAAAATGGGAAATGGCCTCATCTATTTCAGAAAGGTAATACATTTTGAGGAGGTTTATGGTAATGATGAGAAGAATGTGAGCCCATGGAAGCCTAGATGAAAAAAAATTCTGCTGAAAGATTGCATTGAGTTATCCTTCAAAAGGTTTCTGATTTTTTTAAAAGAAAGATATTTCAAATATAAATGGAATCTATGAGAATCTATTACAAAGATATGGTAGAATATTAATATAGAAAAAGTTTTATATTATTCCAGTAATATTTTAGTATTTCAGTATGACTAATGATGAGTTATGGATAGAATATAATTTGTGGAAAATAAAAAGGGCATTTCTTTTTAGCTAGCAAGTTTCATACCTTTATCCCAATATTACATGTATATCTAAATGTGTATATACATGTAATTTCTTTATGGAGTTGAGCAATAAAAGAATAGGTCAAAATCAAGACAATAATCTCAAAATGCAAATATTAAGGTGGTACATTTAGAATACATTAAAATATTCTCTTTATCAAATGGTGTGTTCTAGTAGACTTTTATGTAGCTGAAAATCAGATACTGTGCAAAAATATTTTCATAACATTATTCTCATGTGGCAGGAATATATGGAATGACTTTCCTTTAAGTGCCTTGCAATCGTTAAGCCATTCTAGTTCAATGCATTTACTCTAAGAACGTGTGTGGGAGGGTCATGTTACTGTAGTACAATATAGCATCTTACAAACAGTATGTGATCATGCATAGAGGACCCTAACGACTTCAGATTATACACTGTCAAAATTTAAGGTGGGGGAAGCCCATTTAAATCTAGACATCCAGACCTTAGTGAATTTTGTGACTCGAGCATTTAGTTGATGTCTCCTGGGTCATTGCATCAGTGTTTTATGCATGGAACAGCTAATTTTGTCATAAGTTATGATGCAGGCATGCTTGCCAATTTAGCCATCTGGAATTCAAAGGGATATTTTTAGTGAAAATTCATCTAAGTTTTCAGTTTAGCCAACACAATTGGCATTTTTCTTCTGCTGCTTAAAAAGAAATGTCTATGGTCCTTGCTACAGATTCTCTCTCCCCTTCACTTAATTACTAAAAATAGGGACTGGGGTAGAGTGGATATTAGATTATTTAATCTAATAAGAATTTATTCTTTACCAAATACCTTGACATTTGTAAGGCCCAACTTTAAGCATCTGGCCCTTTATCACATGCCTTGGAAGATCATTTCATAATTAACATAGTCTCTCTGATAACTTAAAAATTTCCATTATTTTGTTTTATTCCCCTTTGCTCTTTTTTTTCTTCCAGTGAATCAATTTATTTGTTCACAAAATTTTCTATAGAAGAAAACAAATTTAGAGGAAACTTCTTATATTTAGTATAGAATTCATTTAAATCTCATGATTTTTAGCGTGGTACTTGGGGGAAAAACTGGGTTCAAAAGTCTGAGTTCTAACACTTATTAGCTATGTGACTGACCATCCTACTTACCCTCTAGGTGCTTCAAAAGAGGGAAAAGCTTATGTTTTATTACTCACAAGATTGTTGGTTGAATAAACATTGAAATTCTATAGAATTATAAATTTAGAGCAGGAAGTGATCTAAGTGGCTGAGTCCAAACCCTTCATCTTATAGATGAAGAAATTGAGTCAGAGAGATTAAGTTACATACACTGAATCACACAGCTAAATAAGTATCTGAGATGAAATATGAAATTTGCCTTTTTGACTCAAAATCCAGTACACTATAAACTAGCAGTTTGCTTCTAATGCAAATGCATTATTATTGAGTCAGTCTTGTAGAAAGGACAGAATGTGGAAATTTCAATTAAGAAGATGTGGTTCTTATTTCTGTGTTTAGTATTTACTAGCTATGTGACCCTGTGCAAGGAACTTAATTCCAATGAATTTCATTTTCTTTGTGTTCAAAAAGGAGGAGTTGGACTGTATGACTTTTAAAGTTATATTCAGCTTCAAATCCATGATCTTATATAATCTTACTGCTATACATGGTTTACTTTCCTTGTAGGCTGTTACAAAACTGAAGTGACATAACATGTCAGATTCTTTGAAGTCATTAAAGCAGTCTATACATGGCATTTATCATTAACAACACTACACAAAATATATCTGGATCCTTTGGTTCTTCCTAAGATCTTTTTCCTAAGCATCTTCTTGAATCAATAGAGACCAAATCAGAATCTCTTTCTGGTTTAAGAAATAATAATAACCAGAGAAATAGATTTTTCAGATGCATGGGTTATTTTTATATATTCTTTGAATATTCAGCATTTAATACAGTGCATAGCACATAGTAAGTGCTAAACAAAGGCTGATGAATTGATTGTTCATATAATTTCACAAATGAAAATTGCCTTAGAGATTTTGGTTCTAAGACAATTTTAAAAGCCTCACTTTAAAAAAAGTCCAAAATAGCTTTAAATATCACAAAGCATTCTTATAATATTTTGTATAAATTATGTAAAGAACAGATTAAGAGAAAATTGATTTAATTTAAAATACTACTAATTATAACAAAAATCTTGGAAAACTGCTAAAGTTTGCATATTTGAATATTTTATTCTTAAAAACATATGTAGCTAGTTTTCATGTTGCTAGAAGTTGTATTTATCATAGAACATTCATAATGTGCTTTCTTAAGACACATTAAATGCTGTACTACCAGTAATATTTTCACAGACATTCTATGTGAAGTCTCAGAAGAAAGAACCTTCCCCCTCTTTTGAAAATACCAAAGGACTATTTATAAAAGAAAACAGACCAAAAGAAACCACCTCATCTTAAGACTGAGGCTTTTGTTCAGTCCAGTGAGTAACAGTGAAATGTTCAGACTCATCAATTATTCATCTATGTCAAGCACTTTGTTTGTATGTGAGTATGAATTTCTATAATGTCATCAGCCTTGATGTTACAATGATTAAGGTTCTTTCATGCCGATATACCAGCAGGCTTTTCAAACTCTACATTTGTCAATAGGTCTTCAGGTGGCTTAAAGGAATGTGAGTACTGAACCATTAGTAAAGATGAATTCTACTGATTTCATTTATCATTGTGTTTTACTCTTACTTCTCCTTCTATACCTGAATTCTTGAGGCTAGAAAGAATTTTTATTGAGGTTATTTCCTAGATATATAATGGCAGCTATTTGGATTAATTTTCCTTTTGGAATTTGGGAAGGAAAACAGGTTCATTATTTGCAGATGACAGGGGATTAGGGTGGGAGATGAGAACAGTGAGGAGAGTAATGGTTAGCATTTTATAGGATTAGATTTGAATTCAAAATGAATTTTAGAACTTTACTGTTAGCATTAAACTAAAAGAAGTCCAGTAAAAATGAAGATATAGACATTTTGACAAGTAAAAACTAACACCTGTCTTCATACATTTCATTTAGGAGAATAGATTGAGGTGTATGTGCACATGCATGCATGCGTGTGTGTGTGTGTGTGTGTGTGTGTGTGTGTGTGTGTAAAATGGTAAAAGGTCATGTTGACTGAACTATACTGAATAGAAGGGAGTAATATACTTCAATTATTTAAAGGAAACTAGATTTCATTTGCATTGGTATCTGCCCCATGGATACAGATTGTAGACTAGTTTCCTTAGATGTTGTCTCATAATACTGATCAATATTATAAAAATAGTTATAATAATTATAGTTTGAGTACAGGAAAGTCACTTTGTCCTCATGTGCAATAGTTTAAAGAACATTAAATATGTAACAACAATAATAATAATGTATTGTTATTGGATCACCTCTAGCAGAACTCTTTTGAGAAATATGAGAATGATAATACAACACTGCCACTGCTGATAATAATATTGTAATCTAGGATCAGAATACAGCAAGTCAAAATTAGAGAAGGGTATCCTTAAGGAGCATGGATTTATTTTTAAGTGTAGATTTTACAAGGAAACACTGCAAAATGTACATAATATCCCTGCAGGTTGAAAAAAAATACCACACTATAATAATTATACCTACAATTGATGGTTATTATTATAGGTTTACAAAATACTTTATATACATTATACCATTTAAACCTCTCAGCAACCCTGTCATATAGGTGCTGTTGCCCTATTATTGAGAAGGCAGTTTGACATAGGTTATAGGTGTACAGTCACGCAAAACATTTCCATATTAGTCATCTTGTGAAAGAAAACACCCACCCAAAACCCTAAGAAAAATAAAGTAGAAAATATATTTTGGTCTGTATTCACACTTCATCAATTTTTACTCTGGGAATGGTTAGCATTTTTTTCATCACCAGTCCTTCAGTGTTGTTTTGGATCACTGTGTTGGTGAGACTAGCTAAATCATTCACAGTTGAACATCTTACAATATTGTTCTTACTGTGTACAAAGCTGTCCTGGTTCTGCTCACTTTGTTTTGGGAATATCATCTTTGTTTGTTCTTTTTTGTGCAGAGGGGAAGGCAGGGTAATTGGGGTTAAGTGACTTGCCCAAGGTCACACAGGTAGTAAGTGTGTCAAGGGTCTGAGGCTGGATTTGAACTCTTTCCAAGTTTTTCTGAGAGGACTGTTTTTGTCGCTTCTTAGAGTTCAATGGTATTCCATCACAATCATATACCACAACTTGTTCAGCCATTCCCCAATTGAAGGGCAACTCCTAAATTTTCAGCTCTTTGCCACACTAAAAGAACTGCTATATTTTTGTAAACATAGGTCAATTTCCTGCTGTTTTTTTTTCTTTTCCTTCTCTCTTTGGGATACAGACCTAATAGAGATATTGCTAGGTGAAAAGGTATGCACGACTTTGTAGCTCTTTGGGCATAATTCCAAATTGCTCTACAGAATTGTTGAATCCATTCAAAACTTCACCAAGAGTACGTTAATGTCTCAAATTCCCCATATCCCCTCAAACTTTTTCTGTCATATTAGTTGGTCCAATAGGTGAGGGGTGGTACCTCAGACTTTTAAAAATTGGAATCTATAATCAAAAGTGATTTAAAGCTTTTTTTACATGGCTATACATAGGTTTGGTTACTTTGTCTGAAAATTGCCTGTTTATATCTTTTGACCATTTATCAATTGGGGAATGGCTCCTATTTTTGTAAATATGATTCGGTTGTCTTTATATTTGTGAAATGAGACCATTATCAGAGATAATTGCTATTTTTCACAGTTATGATTACTGTGTATTTCCATCCATCCTATTTTCACTCTGTTTATCCTTTTTTTTCCTTTCCCTCTGTCCATTCTGAAAAGTCCTTTGTGTCTGACTATGACACCCCAAATCTGACATCCCTTCTATCAATGCCACATCTTTTCTTATCCTCTTCCCTTCCTATTTTATTGTAGGGTAAGACAGATTTCTGTACCTGACTGAGCATGTATATTACTCCCTCTTTGAGCCTATTCCAATGAAAGTAAAGGTTAAGTGCTCTGTTATCTACCTCTTCCATCTTCCCCTCCACCATAAATAGGCTATTTCTTGCCTCTTTTATGTCAGAAAATTTATACCCATTCTACCTCTCCATTCCCCCTTCTCCCCATGCATTACTCTTAGTGACCGCCTATTTTTATTTTTTATATATCCTATCACATTTATCTCACACAGTACCTTCTGTCTATGTATACTCACTCTAACTCCCCAAATAATGAGAAAGTTCTTAGGAGTTACAAGTATCTTCTTTCCATGCAGAATGTAAAAGTTTAACTTTATTGAATTCCTTATGATGTGTCTTTCCTGTTTATCTTTTTATGCTTCTGTTGAGTCTTGTACCTGAAAGCCAAATTTTCCATTCAGCTATGGTGTTTTCATCAAGAATACTTGAATGTCTTTTTCATTGACTATCCTTTTTTTCTCTCTGAAAGATAATACACAGTTTTGCTGAGTAGGTGATTCCTACTGGTTGGAACCCTAATCCCTTTGCCTTCTGGTATATCATATCCCAAGCCCTTCAATCCTTTAATGTAGAAGTTGCTTGTATTATCATCTCTCTCTCTCTCTCTCTCTCTCTCTCTCTCTCTCTCTATATATATATATATATATATATATATATATATATATATATATATGTATATATATACATATATGCATGTATATTTGTATGTACATGCATATATTCTTCTATTATTCAATATGATTGAATTGTTTCTTTCTAGCTGCTTGTCATATTTTCTCCTTGAACTGGGAACTCTGGACTTTTGCTATAATATTCATGGGAGTTTTTATTTTTGGGATCTCTTTCAGGAGGTGATTGGTGGGTTTTTAAATCTCTATATTACTCTCTGGTCCTTGGGTATCTGAACAGTTTTCCTTGATAATTTCTTGAAAGATTATATTGAGGCTTTTTTATTGATCTTGGCTTTCAGGTAGTTCAATAACTCTTAAATTATCTTTCCTTGATGTATTTTCCAGATAAGTTGTTTTTCTGTTGAGATATTTCAAATTTTCTATTTCTTCATTCTTTTGATTTTTTATTGCTTCTTGATGTCTTATAGAATGATGAGCTCCCACTTGCCCAATTCTAATTTTTAAGGAATTATTTTCTTCATTAAGCTTTTGTACTTCCTTTTCCATGTGCTGAATTCTACTTTTTGAGGATTTTTTCTCTTTGGTGCATTTTTCTGCCTCTTTTTCAATTTGTCCATTTCTGCCTTTTAAGGTATACTTCCCTTCATTGGATTTTTGTGCCTCTTTTACCATTTGGCCTATTCAGTTTTTTAAGATGTCACTTTCTTTAGTATTTTTGTGCCTCTTTTACCAAGCTGCTGACTCTCTTTTCATGATTTTCTTGCATTACTATAATTTCTTTTTCCCATTTTTTTCTCTTTTAGCTCTCTTACTTGACTTTTAAAATCCTTTTTGAGCTCTTCCAGGACCTGAGACAAATTCATATTTTTCTTTGAGTCTTTGGATGTAGCAGTTTTGATTTTGTTGTCTTCTTCTGAGTTTGTGTTTTGATCTTTCCTGCCACCATAGTAACTTTCTATGGTCAGGATCATTTTGTTGTTGTTGTTGTTGTTGTTGTTTCCTCATTTTTCCTAGCCCATTTCTTGACTTCTAGCTTTCAAGTCTGGCTTTGCTCCCAGGGAATAGGATGTGCTGTGTCAAGCTTCAGGGTTTTTGTGCAGCTGTTTCCAGAGGTAGTTCTAGGGTTCTGTAAGCTTTTATTTCTCCCAAAGTAATATGATCTAAGGAGAGAAATGTTTACTACTCTCATGGCCCATGCTCTGGTGACCACAAACACTCCTTTGTATTCTGGAAATGTGACCTGAGTTCCACCTCTCCTGCAGCCCGAAGCTTTGATATACCAGTGCTACTCTTCACCCTCAGCTTATGATGAAGGACCATGAACCAGATCCGAGTTTTGGTAACGGAAGAGTCATGCACCCAGTACCAACAAAAAGACTCCTGTAATATCCTTCTGACCAGTTGTATCATCACTTACCTTTTCTGGGCCAAGAGTTCTGGAAGCAAAAGCAGCTTCCCATTGATTCAATTGCTCCCAAGGCATGTTGCTCATTTCCTGTGGCATGGCCTCCACTGGAAACCCTGAACTGGGTTCCCTTCACTCTTATTCCCGTGAAATAGACCTTTCCTATCTACCTTCTAAGTTGTCTTGGCTTTCAAAATTGGTTTGCCTCATGCTTTTGTGGGTTCTACCGCTCCAGAATTTATTTTAAGATGTTTAAAGTTGTTACTGAAATTCTAATTTCTGTGCAAAACTTGAAAGTAGTAGGTGTGGATGTGATCCAGAATTATTACTTCAACATTTTGCAATGGGAACATAATTTACCAACAAATAATTATACAACCTTCCTTTCTGACACAAATATTATCTTACTATTTTTTAACTTAAGGCATCACAATACACATATATACACAGAGAGACAGCGAGATAAAGAGAAAGACACAAAGGCAGACAAAGGAGAGGAGAACAGAGGGAAAATAAATGACTCTTTTCAATATAGACCAGTTATGTATTTATCTACTTTATACAAAATATTTACACCTTGCATGAATAAAAAAAAAGTTCAAAAATTAAAAAAAAAAGAGGGAGGATGTATAGAGTAATTCATTATCAATGTTGTGATTTTGGTGAAAGCCAGCCAAAAGTGCCACAGTATTAAGATCATTTTTAATAATTTTTAAAAAGTCTTTCACTCATTTTCATGTTCATAGTTTGCTCATTGTATCAGTAATTAAGGTGGGACTTTTGGCTGGCTTTGTTTTCTCTTTTAGCACTTATTTAATCAAGTGCCCTTGAAATGTCTGGCCTTTCTTTCTTTGGTTAAATTAAGAGTCATCGATAACCTCCTTGCCTCAAGGGAAAGCCTAGGCCATGTTTGTGATGCTTTTAGGTCATGTGGCTGAGTCACATGTTGTGACACCCTTTGACCCTAAACAAAACATATAAACTCGGGAGGTTGGTGTCTTCCCTGGGAGCTCTCATTCACTGGAAGAGTGGCTCACAACTCTGGGCAAGCCATTGTAACTGCCCCTGGCCTTGATAACCCAGATGTTGGTTTGTATTTGGTCTGTTTATAATGTATGTTTGTAATTTGTTTGTATATGCTCTGAAGTTCAGTTTACTGGCTTTTCCTCCTGAACTAAGTGAATGATATTTGTATGTTTAATGAAACTAAGATTGTTAACCCCATAAAATTACTTTCCTTAGTAAATCAGATCAAAAGAACCTGTGTTAGCAGCCTTCTGTGTGCTGGTTACTGTTGGTCTTTCACAGCCACATTAGCTACTAGCCAGATTGTTGCTACACTCATATATCACATATGCAAAGTGATCCCCAAGTTTATACTTTAATTGTTTAAAACTGCATAAGAACTTTTGGTACATGCTGCATATAAAATGAAATCTAGTGTCTGTATTAGTTGGTAGATTTCTCTTCACAGAGTTCACTATGCCAATATAATTAGAATTCCAGTCTTATGCCCATTTATGTAATAGTTAACTAAACTAAGAAAGAAATAATTATTACAGGACAATAGCTTCCCCTGGATTGGGTATATCTGAACTCCATCCAAAATAAAGTTGAAAAGAGCAAAACAATGATAATAATGATAATAACAAAATAGTAGATCACATTTTGATGATCTGCATCTAAACTAATGAAGTAATCTTTGGAGCAACAGACACATGATTCATTTCCTAGTTCATAAGTTTATAACTTTTGGAACCCCTGGTCATGTCCACATCACAAAGACACCTTGAAATAAGGATTTAGGGGGCAAAACAAAGATGGCGGCTGGAAAGCAGGGACCTGCCAAAAGCTCTCTCCCAGGACCCTCCAAACAAAAATGGCTCTGAACAAATTCTAGAACTGCAGAACCCTTGAAATACCAGAGGGAAGCAGGGCTCCAACCTAGGACAGCCTGTATGGTCACTGGGTAAGGTCTATCGCGCATGGGGATGGTAGGAGAGCAGAGCAGAGCAGAGCCCAGCTTGGGCTGTCCAGGACAAACCACACTGGGAGCCAGGCTGAACAGGCCCTAGTGCCCTGAATCAGTGAGTTGTGGCAGTTACCAGACTTCTCAAACCACAAACACCCAAGACAGCAGAGAAGGTTAGTGGGAAAAAAACTGTGGGGAGAGAGTGAAAGGAGTTCGTGGTTCAGCCACTGCCCCAGGGACAGCTGAGGTGGTGCAGCTACAGAACTACAGTTACAGTTGCTTCTGGTTCCAGGCCACCCTGGTGGGAGGAATTAAGTGGTGGATCAGAGAAGGACTGCAGAGCCTGCTCAGACCCCAGTCACGGTCTGGGTTGGTGGTTCTTGGGGGAGGAGGAGTGCTGGTGTAGCAGAGCTTGCTGTGCAGAAATAGCTCTGAAAACAACAGCACAGACCCACAAGCTTGGGACAAATTACTCTCTACTCTACAAGCAGTCATACCCCGATGAAAAACTCAAGGGTCAAATAGTTGGCTGAGAACTTGGCCAGGTAGTGAAAATGGACTCAGATTCAGACTCAGACTTTGGAATATTTTTTTGCTGACAAACAAGAGCAAAACATACAGCCAGAAGAAGTAAACAAAGTGAAAGAGCCTAAATCAAAAGACTCCAAGAAAAACATAAACTGGTCTCAGGCCATGGAAGAGCTCAAAAAGGATTTGGAAAAGCAAGTTAGAGAAGTAGAGGAAAAATTGGGAAGAGAAATGGGAGTGATGCAAAAACAACCATGAAAAACAAGTCAATGACTTACTAAAGGAGTCCCAAAAATACTGAAGAAAATAACAACTTAAAAATAGACTAACTCAAATGGCAAAGGTGCTCCAAAAAGCCAATGAGGAGAAGAATTTCTTGAAATGCAGAATTAGCCAAATGGAAAAGGAAGTCCAAAATACCACTAAAGAAAATACTCCCTTAAAAATTAGATTGGAGCAAGTGGAAGCTAGTGACTTTATGAGAAATGAAGATATTATAAAACAGAACCAAAGGAATGAAAAAATAGAAGACAATGTGAAATATCTCATTGGAAATACCACTCACCTGGAAAATAGGTCCAGGAGAGGTAAAATAAAAATTAATGGACTACCTGAAAGCCATGATAAAAAAAGAGCCTAGATATCATTTTTCAAGAAATTATCAAGGAGCACTGCCTTAATTTTGTAGAGCCAGAGAGTAAAATAGAAATTGAAAGAATCCACTGATCACCTCCTGAAAAAAAATCCCCAGAAGAAAACCCCTAGGAATATTGTTGCCAAATTCCAGAGTTCCCATGTCAAGGAGAAAATACTTCAAGCAGCCAGAAAGAAACAATTTGAGTATTGTGGAACCACAATCAGGATAACACAAAATCTAGCAGCTTCTACATTAAGGGAATGAAGGGGTTGGAATATGATGTTCTGGAGATCAATGGAGGTAGGATTAAAACCAGAAATCACATACCCAGCAAAACTGAGTATAATGCTCCAGGGCAAAATATGAATTTACAATAAAATAGAGGACTTTCAAGCTATCTCAGTGAAAAGACCAGAGCTGAATAGAAAATTTGACTTTTAAGTACAAGAATCAAGAGAAGCATGAAAAGGTAAACAAAAAAGAGAAATCATATGGGACTTACTAAATTTGAACTGTTTTGTTTACCTCCCTACATTGAAAAATGATGTGTATAATTCATGAGACCTCAATATTAGAGTAACTGAAGGCAATATACATACATACATATATATATATATATATATATATATATATATATGTATATATATGTATACACATACATACACACATATAGACAGAGGGCACAGAGTGAGTTGAATATGAAGGTATGATATCTAAAAAATCAAATCAAATTAAGGAATGAGAGAGGAATATATTGAGAGGGAGAGATAGAATGAAGTAAATTATCTCACAAAAAAGTGGCAAGAAAAAGCAGTTCTGTAAGAAGGGAAGAGGGTGCAGGTGAGGGGGAATGAGTGAATCTTGCTCTCATCGGATTTGAACTGAGGAAGGAATAACATACACACTCAATTGAGTATCTTACCCCACAGGAAAGAAGGAGGAAGGAGATTAAAAAGGGGGGGGGGCAATAGAAGGCAGGGCAGATGTGGGAGGAGGTAATCAAAAGCAAACACTTTTGCAAAGGGACAGGGTCAAGGGAGAAAATTGAGTAAAAGGGGATAGGATAGGAAGGAGCAAAATATAGTTAGTCTATTACAACATGAGTATTGTGGAAGGGTTTCACATAATGAAGCACATGTGGCCTATGTTGAATTGCTTGCGTTCTTAGGGAGGGTGGGTGGGGAAGGAAGAGGGGAGAGAATTTGGAACTCAAAATTTTAAAAGCAGAAGTTCAAAAAAAAAGTTTTTGCATGCAACTAGGAAATAAGATATACAGGCAATGAGGCATAGAAATCTATCATGCCCTACAAGAATGTAAAGGAAAGTAAGGGGGGAGTGCGATGGGTGACAGAAGGGAGGGCTGACTGGGAAACGGGGCAATCAGAATATATGCCATCTTGGAGTGGGGGGAGGGTAGAAGTGGGGAGAAATTTTGTAGTCCAAACTCTTGTGAAAATCAATGCTGAAAACTAAAAATATTAAATAAATAACAGAAAAAGTAAGGATTTAGTGGAGAAGACATGTATATGCTATGGCATTTTTAAAGACATGTGAAACATCAAATACCTAAAGAGTAGATCATTAAGATATATAGACAATCATATAATTCTTATTCATTGTGTAGTCATAATCATATATCATTTTCTGGGATCCTTTTTAGAATCTGCTCCCTTAATTTGTACTACATAACATGTCTAGAATGAATCAGAATATTTGGACAAGAGTCACATGATTATATAAAGACTTAAGAAATAAGCTCTGTAAAGGAAATTTAAAGGAATTAAGATATTTAGTACACTTAGAATACTATCTAGATTTAGATAATGATCCTTGACAGATTATTTCAAGAAATAAAATTTATTTCTATTTTTCACTTTCACTAGTAACAGAATAAAAGCTAATGAATTTAAATTCTATATCAGGAAGTAAAGATTGAGATAGAGAGAAGCTTACTGAAAGTAAGAAAGAGTTAACTAATATTAATGTGGGCTATAGTCATCCCTCCAGTATATTTTACTAAAATGATGATTCAAAGGTCATCATATGGTTAAAAATAGCTAAATAACTTCACTGTGACATCCTTAATTTTCCATACTAAAGTGTAAACTTTATATTGGGAACCATGATTTCAGTCAGGGTGAAGAAAAGAAGTTTAGTTTCCTAGTTCACTTTGAAGGGACTATTTTTCCAATAACTTTCCCCATACCTACAATTATCATCTCAGAAAATTATCAAATCCTGTAAATTGTATTTCTGTTGTATCATGTACATTGATTAGCTCACCTCAAGCACCTGTTCAATCAAAGCCCTAATCACTCTCCTCTGAAGTATTATAATAACCTCCTAATTGTTCCCTTTGATCTTAACCTGAAACTTCTCAAATAGATTTTACACATAGATGCATAAATACTCTCTTTCTTTCTCAATCTCTCTGTCTCTCTCTCCCTCTCTGTCTCTGTCTCTGTCTCTCTCTGTCTCTCTCTCTCTCTGTCTCTGTCTCTCTCTCTCTCTATATATATATACATAATATATTTAAATACATACACACATACACACATATGTATACATATGTACACACATAAACATATATACATACATGTATGTAGACATAGCGATATAGATGTAGATATAAATATAAATGTAGATATGAAAGCCAGTCACCAAAACTACTGAGCATATTCTAACTTTAATGATTTTCAGAGGAGCATTTTGGTTCACTTATCCTGCTTGTAAGGGGCTTTTATTAAATATCAGCCTGATGCCCAATTAAATGTGTTCTTAGCTTTCAGATTTTAGCTACCTCTTTTACCCCAAAATGTCCTGAATGAATGAGTTAACCAGTCTTGATGCTTTTATTGTAAGTTTATTTCCATTTGATGTCTTCCTTTATTAGAACCTACATTTCTTGAGAGTACGGACCACCTTGTTTTCTTCATTTGTATCATCAGCCCTATGCCTGGCCTTTTACAGAGTAGGTATTTATTAAATGTCCTGTCTATTCATCTATTTGTCCCTTTTTCCTAAATATTTCTGTGGCAACTGAGGATGTAACCAAAATTCTATTTTACAGTATAGATTTCTCCAATATTCTTTTGATGGTGAAGACTTCAACATTTCAAGATAAAAAAGAATAACAGTGACAACAAAAGCCTCCTTTTTGTAGCCCCTCTTATAACCTTCCAAGGACTGATGAGATAGCTCCCTGGAAGGAGGGAGTTTGAGACTGTAACTTAGCCTTGTTCATTAAGATAATACTGAATCTGAGAGATGAGTGAGTGAGCACAGGAGGAATACATTGAGTAAATAGTTTGTTCATGTACAAAAACATTGGGATATAGAGCAGAGATTGTTTGATATTCATGGGAAAAAAACTAGAGTGATCAGCATTATGACCTACAAAGGACAGATATGATTACATCAACCATACTCCAGGAAGTGATTAGTACTGGACCCTCTTCCCAACTCCCATCCCCCCCAAAAAAAGACAGCAATGAAAGACAGTGATCGGGGGGAATCTTTTGTTTTTCATTCCTCCATCTCTCTTGGTTAGGCTGAAAACTTCCTACCTCTGTCCTATCTTGTTATCCCCTGATGGTATATTGCACACTTGATTCTTTTTTAATAATTCATTTGTTTCCATTGTCTGTAGATGTGTCTTTACTTGAAACCAGTTTAGGCATGGAGGACAGCACTGAGGATTTTTTTTACTTTCTGACAATTTACACTAGCAGTACTCTGAAGTATTAGAATAGATTAAATGAAATAATATCTGTAAATGCTTAGCACATTGCCCAACACATAGGATGTGCTTAATAAACACCTGTAGGAGGAAGGAGAAGTAATAGATAGGATGGATGGATACAAAAGAGTGGTGTGTGGATTCCAAAAATTAAGTTGGGACTGCTAAAACTCAGAATGAGTTGAAGCTGGGACTAGTGAGGGTAGATAACAAATATAAGAAGGGTTTTGTTTGTTTCTAGTTACATTACAGAAAATATGAAGATCAAAGAAGATATGATACCAATGTAATAATTACATGATATCAAAATTAATAGTAATATAATGACAAGTTTTGAATTCGGGGGTTGTTGATGAAACATATTCCCTTTCTTCCACAAAGAGTGAATAATTGGGGTTCAAAAGATTTAACACAGAGTCAGACAAGGTTTAAGTGATTTTTTCCTTCCCTTTTTTTTACAAAGAAGGATTTTTTTTCGACAACAACAGCATTGATTATTAGAAAGTAAAAGAAATGTAAAAATCAAAACCTGAAGGAGCAACAAAATATTAAAATTCTTACACTATGAAGGTGTCATGGGCTATACTTTTAATTATCTCCAAAAAGTCAAATAAATATGTATTCTTTGCGTATTGATCTCTTTAACTCTGTCAGAAATGTCTCCCTACTTTGATTGACACTATTGTTTGTCGTCACCATTTTGGATAGTTGCTTATATGTACAGCATAATACACCTAAGCCTTGAAAGATAAGTTGAATTTTCAGTTCCTTCTTCTCTTAACATCTTTCTGTAGGAATCTTCTGATTACTCATGGTACAAAAGTGGAACTTGCTCTGATAGTGTTTCAAATACATTCAAAGCTGTTATCACCACGTTTTATTAATGTTCCTCTACCAATTCTGTGATCTCTCATATCCTCTAAATATATGAAAGTAATTCAGCTAACGTCATATGTTTTTCAGTGAAAAAACTAGCAGGTCAGTTATTATCTCTAGGGGGTTAAGAACAATCATTATTTCAACACCCACATTTATCCAAAAGTAAATTCTTCAGATTAAACTGGAAGTTAATATATGTTGTTCAAGAAAAGGAGAGCTTATTTTAGAATCAAGCTTTTATAAAAGATCATGCCGGAGTCTTATTATCACTTCAACAAATATGCACAATAAGGCAGTGATACTTCATTTAAATACCCCATATTGATAAAGGTTGATGGTATATATTCCATGCAAAGATTACTTTTTTTGCTTGCACCCCAAAAGTGTACCAAGAATTAAATTTGTAATATATCAAAATCCATGTTCTTCTTTTTGAAACCTTGTTAACCTCCTATATGTGTGAATATATTATTAAAATAATATTATATGGCTCAATTAGAGAAATTAGCTGAATTCCTGCAGAGAACAGAAAATTCTCCCTCAATCTCTCTCCTACAGCCTTTGCATGGATATCCCTTCTTATGTCACCACATCAACTTGATAATAATAAAAAAGCATCTCATTTAATAATAAAGTTCCCTATGATGCATATGAATAGTACAAGAATAAAGAGAAAATCTCTGCTTAGACTGGGTACAGATTATTTATTCTCCACCTTTGTGTGCATCTATGGAGATTTTTTTTCCCAAAACTGAAGGAGGTATTTAAGTATAGCAAATGTGAAGCCTTGGAAAGAGTACTGATTTTAGAGTCAGAAGATAAATGGGTTCAAACTCTAATGGTGACAATTGTAATTCATGTTACTTAGGCTGCCAAAGAGAAGAAATTTTATAAATTTTTAATGATGATGATGGTGCTCATCATCATTAATATCAATGTCATGATCATCATATCATCATCATTATCATAACCCTCATGATAATAGAAACTCTACGGTTGTTTTTAATGTTGAGTTTCAATTCGTCACAATGGCTCATGAAAAATCATTGTGACTTTGCCCACAAGGAAACTAAGAAAGTGAAGGATACCACAGTAAATACCCAAATAACCAAACTGATTTGATCTCATCCACACATGAATCTCCATTGGTATACATTGCAATCAATATATTTCTGCCTATCTATTTTTTTAACATTATTTTTTAAATCAAATTAACCAAAGGTTTATCTATTTTATTATTTTTTTCCATAAAACCATGTCTTACTTTCATTTATTAGTCCAATAGTTTTCTTAATTTCAATTTTATTAATCTCTCCTTTGTAGTTCAGTATTCCTAATTTGGTATTTAATTGGGGATTTTAAATTTTTTCCTTTTCTAGCTTTTTAAGTTGCACACCCAGTTCATTGATGTCTTATTTTTTTCCATTTTATTCATGTACACATGTACACATGTACAACTTTCCCTAAGAACTGCTTTTGCTTCATCCCATAAATTTTGATATGTTGTCTCACTATTGTCATTGTCTTGGATGATGTTATTGACTATTTCTATGATTTGTTGTTTGACCACTCATTCTTTAGGATTAGATTATTTAGTTTCCAATTGATTTTTAGTCTATCTTTCCATGGACCTTTATTATATATTAATTTTATTGCATCATGATCTGAAAAGGATGCATTTAATATTTCTGCCTTTTTGCCCTGGATTTTGAGGTTTTTAGGCCCTAGTATGCAGTCATTTTTTGTGTAGGTGCCATGTACCACTGAGGAAAAGTATATTCCTTTCTATTCCCATTCAATTTTTCTCCACAGGTCTACCACATCTAACTTTTCTAGAATTGGAATCACCTCCTTAACTTCTTCTTTGTTTATTTTGTGATCAGATGTATCTAGTTCAGAGAAGGGAAGGTTGAGGTGCCCCACTAGTACAGTTTTGCTGTCTATTTCTTCCTGTAAACTCCCTTAACTTCTTCTCTAAGAATCTGGATGATTCACTTGGTGAATATATAGTTAGTAATGATATTGCTTTATTGTCTGTGGTGCCTTTTAGCAGGTTATAGTTTCCTTCCTTATCTATTTTAATTAAATCTCCTTTTGCTTTTGCTTCATTGGAGATCAGGATTGCTACCCCTGATTATTTTTACCTCAGCTGAAGCATAATACACTCTACACCAGTCTTGTACCACTTTTAGCATTTTTCTTTAAATTTGTTTTTTACTTTTAGTTTACAACACTCAGTTACACAAGTTTTTGAGTTCTAAATTTTCTCCCCCTTCCACTCCTCCCCCTCCATATAATTCAATATAGGTTCTACTTGCACCTTCACATTAAACTTATTTACACAATAGTCAAGTTGTAAAGAAGAATTATAACCAATGGAATGAAGCACAAGAAAGAAGAAACAAAGCCTAAAAAAAAGAGAGAGAGCAAATAGTTTGCCTCAGTCTGTATTCAGACTCCATAATTCTTTCTCTGGAAGTGGATAGCTTTTTCCATCATGAGTCCTTTGGAGCTGTCTTAGAACCTTGTATTGCTGAGAAGAGCCAAGTCTATCAAGGTTACTCACCACGGATACTGTGTGTCTGCAATCATGTATAATGTTCTCCTTGTTCTTCTCCCCTCGCTCTGCATCACATCATGTAAGATTTACCAGGTTACTATCAATTCTGTCAGCTCCTCATTTCTTATAGCACAATAGTTTTCCATTACATTCATATCCCACAACTTCTTTAGCCATTCTCCAATTGATGGGCATCTCCTTGATTTCCAATTCTTAGCTACCACAAAAAGAGTTTTTGTTCATACAGGTCCTTTTTTCCACTTGTATGATCTCTTTGGGATATGAACCTAGGAGTGGTATTGCTGGATCAAAGGGTATGCACATTTTCATAGGCCCTTGGGCATAGTTCCAAATTGCTTTCCAGAATGACTGGATCAGTTTACAACTCCACCAACAATGTCACAGTGTTCCTATTTTCCAACGTCCTTTTCAGCATTTATAATTTTCCTATTTTGTTGTCAGTCAATCTGACAGGAGAGATGTGGTATCTAAGAGTTGTTTTGTTTTGCATTTCTGTAATCAATAATGATATAGAGCATTTTTTCACATGATTATAGATATCTTTTATTCCTTCCTCTGAAAAATGCCTGTTCATATATTTGGCCATTTATCAATTGGGAAATGAGTTGTATTCTTATACATTTGGTTCAGTTCCCTGTATATTTTAGAGGTGATGCCTTTATCAGAGACATTGATTCTAAAAAAAAAAAATTCCCAATTTTCTGCTTCCCTCCTAATCTTGGTTGCATTGGTTTTGTTTGTACAAAAGCTTTTCAATTTCACATAATCAACATTATCCATTTTGCACTTCATAATGCTCTCTGTCTCTTGTTTGATCATAAATTCTTCCCTTCTCCATAAATCTGACAGGTAAACTAATCCCTTCTCTCCCAAATTGCTTATAGTGTCAGCCTTCATATCTAAATTGTGAATCCATTTTGACTTCATTTTGGTATACACTGTAAGACATTGGCCTCTGCCCGGTTTCTGCCATATTATTTTCCAGTTTTCCCAGTGGTTTTTGTGAAGTAGTGAATTCTTAATCTAGAAGCTGGACTGTTTGGGTTTATCAAAGAGTGGATTACTATAGGCATTGCCGACTGCATCTTGTATACCTCACCTATTCCACCAATCTACCACTCTGTTTCTTAGCCAGTACGAAGTAGTTCTGATGAATGTTGCTTTATAATACTGTTTAGAATCTGGTATGACTAGGCCACCTTCCCTAGGATTTCTTTTCATTAATTCACTTGATATTTTGTATGTTTTGTTCTTCTAGATGAATTTTGTTATTATTTTATCTAGCTCTATAAAATTATTTTTGGTAGTTTGATTGGTATGGCACTAAATAAGTAAATTAATTTAGGTAAAATTGTCATTTTTATTATATTAGCTCAGCCTAGCCACGAACAACTGATGTTTTTCCATTTATTTAGATCTGACTTTATTTGTGTGAAGTGTTTTGTAATTGTGTTCATATAGGTCCTTGGTTTGTCTTGGCAGGTAGACTCCCAAAAATTTTATAGTGTCTACAGTAACTTTAAATGGAATTTCTCTTTCTATCTCTTGCTGTTAGGCTTCGTTAGTAATATATAGGAATGCTGAGGATTTATGTGGATTTATTTTATATCCCAAGAGGGGGTTATTTAAGTATTCCACTTCCTCTTCTGTCAATCTGGGCAATTTATATTTTACAAATGTTCATCCATTTCCTAAGATTATCAAATTTATGGGGATACAATAGGGCAAAATAATTGCTGATTATTATTTTAATTTTCTCCTCAGTGTAGGTGAATTGACCCTATACATTTTTGATACTGGTAATATAGTTTTCTTCTTTCTTTTTTTAAGCAAACTGACAAAGTGTTTATCAATTTTTTCATAAAACCAAATCTTAGCTTTATTTATTAGTTCAATTGTTTTCTTGATTTCAGTTTTATTAATCTCTACTTTAGTTTTCAGTATTTCTAATTTGGTATTTAATTGGGGATTTTCAATTTGTTCTTTTTCTAGCTTTTTCGGTTGCGTGCCCAATTCATCGATCTCCTTTTTTCTCTATTTTATTCATGTAAGCATTCAGAGATGTAAAACTTCCCATAAAAATCACTTTTGCTGCATCTCATAAGTTTTGGTATATTATCTTATTATTGTCATTCTCTTGAATGAAGTTATTGATTGTTTCTGTGAAATTTTGTTTGAACTACTCATTCTTTAGGACTAGATTATTTAGTTTCCAATTAATTTTTAGTTTACCTTTTCATGGTCCTTTATTATAAATAATTTTATCACATTGTGATCTGAAAAGGATGCATTTAATATGTCTGCCTTTCTGCACTGGATTGTGAAGTTTTTAATGTCCTAGTACATGGTCAACTTTTGTGTATGTGCCATGTACCACTGAGAAAAAAAAGGTATGTTCCTTTCAATTGTCTCCAGAAGTCTATCATATCTAACTTTTCTAAAATTCTTTTCATCTCCTTAACTTCTTCCTTGTTTATTTTGAGGTTAGATCTATCAAGTTCAGAGAGGGGAAGGTTGAGGTCCCCCACTAGTATAGCTTTCCTGTCTATTTTTTTTTTCCTGCAACTCCCATAACTTCTAAGAATTTTGATGCTATACCACTTGGTGCATATATGTTATGTAATTATATTACTTCATTGTCTATCAAGTCTTTTAGCAGGATATAGTTTTCTTCTTTATCTCTTTTAACTTGATCTTTCTTTGCTTTTGCTTTTGTCTGAGGTTAGGATTGCCACCCCTGCTTTTTTTCTTCCTCTGAAGCACAATATATTATACTCCAACCTCTTACCTTTACCTTGTGTGTGTCCCCCTGTTGCAAATATGTTTCCTGCAAACAGCATGTTGTAGAATTATGATTGTTAATCTATTTTGCTATCTGCTTCCATTTTATGGGAGAGTTCATCCCATTCATACTTACAGTCATGATTACTATCTGTGTCTTTCTCTCCATCCTACCCTACATCTCATTTATGCTTTTCTTTCTCCTCTCTTCCTTTCCCTCCTCAATAGAGTTTATTTTTCACCACTGCTTCCTTTGATTTACCATTCTTTCTATCAGTCCCCTCCCTTTTCTTTCCCCTTTCCCCTCAAACTCCTTATAAGCATGTTAGCTTTCTATTCCTAACTGAATGTTATTCTTTCCTTGAACTTAATCCAATAAAAGTAAAGTTCAGACAATGCTCATTAACCTCACTTCTTTCCCTCTGTTATAATATATCTTTGTTCCTCTTCATGTTCACCTTTTTCTGCCTCTTCCTTTTCTCTTCTCCCATTACAGTCTTTTTCAGCACTTAATTAGGTTTGTTTTATCATCACATCAAAATCAATTTAATCCCACCCCCTACGTCTATGTATTCCCCTCCTATGTGATGTAATAAAGATACAATTATCAACAGTTTTATCATTTTCCCATGTAGAGATATAAACAGTTTGTCATCATTGAATAACGTTTCCCCCTTTTCTGTTTATCTTCTCACACCTCTCTTGAGTATTGTATTTGAACATGCTGTCCTCTCTTGAATTTGTGTTTTGATATTCCCTGTTGCCCAGATATTTCTCTATGATCATTGATTTTTTATTCATCTTTATTCATCTTTTTATTCATTTTATTCTTCTGGCTTTTAAATTTGATCTGTGCTTCTAGAGCCCAGGGGGGTACCATCCCAGGCTTCTTGGGTTTGGGGCTAGGGGCCTGGTTACTGGTTTTCTGTGCTGGGGCTTCAGCACTGATAGTTGGATATTGTAGTAGTTTACCTGGTGCTGAGTTGGAGATGGTGTGTACCTGGCAGTGGTGCTTGACTGCTCCTCTACCATGGGTCTCAGGATCTCCCACTAGTCCACTGAGGTGGGGCTTGCTGCTGGCTTGCTTGGATGCCTCTTGTCCTCTACTGGCCCTCTTCAACCACAGCATCTGTGTTGGTAATCAAAATGGGTTCCTTAGCACTTAGTTCAACAAGTGCTCTTGAAGAGTTTGGCCTTTGTTTCCTTTGATTAATTCAGTGTCTTTGAGTCTTACTAGGTGCTAAGCCCCAGGCCCAAACCCCATTAGGTGTAAAACCTTAGTGGGTGTGGATTGGCAACTAAGGTGGGGCCCAAGGTGGGGCTAACTCCAGGGAGGGCCTAGTTTACATGTCTGGGAGAGCAGAGGCTTTTAGACCATGTGGGTTTAAGTCCGCCTCTCTGTGACAATTCTAGGTCATGTGGGTGAGTCGCATGTGTGACTCATCCCTGACACTGAAAAAGATATAAAAACCAGGGGTTGGCTGTCTGTTCCTTGGAGCTCTTTGCTGCAGCAGTGGTGGCACGTGACTCTGGGCCAGCCCTTGTTCTGAGCTCCCGAGCTGAACCTAGATGTTGGTAACTATGAATTGTATTGGGTCTGTCTGTTGATGTTTGTACTTTGTTTGTAATTTGCACTAAAGTTCAGGGTGCTGGCTTTTACCCCTGAACTAAGTGAATGATATTTGTGTGCTTTCCTTATTAAAGCAGATCAAAAGAACCTGTGCTTTCCCAGTGTGCTGGTAGCTTTCTGGGTGCTGGCTGTGGGTGGATCTTACACCCCCACAGAAGCTGCTAGCTGGATTGTGGAAACAGCATCAGGGACATTTCCTGTTAATCTCCTTAGACTTTGGAGCTAAAAGAGTGCTGTACCCCATCTTTCTGCAGGCTCCACTATTCCCAGATTTTTCTTGGGGCAATATTCTCTGGGTTTTTTGAGGGAGGGTGAGATCAACTTACTGCTTACTCTGCCATCTTGGTTTCTGGATGTTTAAATAGGTGACTTTCAAACATTCAGTCTGTGGGCTGATAGCCCCAGGAATAGCTGTTGCCACTGTTGCAGGCCATGTGCAGGACTGTGCTTCTCTCTCACCTAGTTCTGACAGGACCCCCCCACCCCCACATTGAGAGGTCTGGGAATTGCCACCTGTATCAGAAATTAAGGTGGGACCTTCTTATACTATTTTCTCTTTTAGGACTTAATCAAGTGCCCTTGAAGAGTCAGCTTTTGTTTCTTTGATTGGATCAGGAGTCTTTGATGACTTGCTTGCCTCAAGGGAAAGTCCAGTTTACATGGGTTTGAGTAACATGTTTGTGATGCTTTTAGGTCAAGTGGGTTTGAGTAGCATGTTGTGATGCCCTCTGACCTTGAACAGGATATATAAACTCAAAGGTTGGCGTTTTCCCTTGGGGCTGTCACTCACTGGAAGAGTGTTGTGTAACGTGAACAGACTCTGTGCAGCCATGGTTAAGAGACCCCCCAGCTCATAAACCCAGATGCTGGGACTTTGTTGAACCCTGGTAACTATGAATTGAGGTTAGAATCAGGCAAAGTCTGTCTGCTGATGTTTGTAATTTATTTGTATTTGCTCTGAAGTTCAGGGTGCTGGTTTTTCCTCCTGAACTAAGTGAATGATATTGGTATGTGTGATTAAAGTTAGACTGTTAACCCCTTAAAGTTACTTTCCTTAGTAAAGCCAATCAGAGAACCTGTGCTGGCAGCACATGTTGGTAGTCTTGTTGGGTCTTACACCCCACAACAGGTGCTAGCTGAATTTTTGCTACACCACCACTGCAAAAAGATCCATATGTGCAGATAGATTTATAGAAGCTTTTTTTTTTTGCAGTGGCAAATGATTGGAAACTGAGGGGATGTCCATTCATTGGGGAGTGGTGCAACAAGTTGTGGTACATGTTTGTTATGAAATACTATTTTGCTGTAAGAAATGATGATGGTTATGATTTCAGAAAAAAAAAAACCAGAGATTTACATAAGCTTATTCAAAATGAAGGTGAGCAGAATTAGAACATTGTAATTAGAAGCAATGTTATATTGTAATGACAATCAACAGTGAGAGAATTAGTTACTTTGATCACTACAATGATTGAAGGCAATTTCAAAGGATCCATGATGAAAAAAGCTATCCACCTTCAGAGAAAGAACCACAGAATTTCGAATTCAGATGGAAAAATTTTCTTCCACTTTCAGGATGTTTTTTCTTTTTACCCTTGCAACATGTCAAATTTGGTAATATGTTTTGCATGATTTCATATGAATAATGGAGATCATATTTCCAATGGGTGGATAAGTTGCTGGAAGGAGGAAGAGAATTCAGAAGTAAAGATAAAATTTTAAGATGTACCCCACAACTTATTATGAGTATCCTGAGTTATGAGGCTTTCAGTATTTAATCAGGATAAGTTAAATGAGTGGGTAATCTCTCCATTGTTTATAGTACACTGTGAAACAAATCAAGAAATAAGAATAGAAAGCAAAAGAAAATTAAAAGAAGGGAAAATATTGTTAGATATCAGGGAAAAATTATAAAAAAGTGACATCACTTTCCAGAATTGATTTCACTTCATTAAAGTGATGCCTCTAAGAAATACACACGTTAATATTCATATATACACATGTAAATACAGCACATACATTGTTTTTTTTTCTCTTAACAATTATTTTGTTATTTAATATTTTAGTTTTCAATACTGATTTCCACAAGATTTTGAGTTAAAAATTTTCTCCCCATTTCTACCCTCCCCCCACTCCAAGATGGCATATATTCTGATTGCCCCATTCCCCAGTCAGCCCTACCTTCTGTCACCCCACTCCTTCCTCATCCCTTTTCCCCTTACTTTCTTGTAGGGTAGGATACATTTATATGCCCCATTCCTTATACATCTTATTTCTCAGTTGCATGCAAAAAAAAAAAAACACTTTTTGAGCACTTGCTTTTAAAATTTTGAGTTCCAAATTCTCTCCCCTCTTCCCTTCCCACCCACCCACCCTAGGAAGGCAAGCAATTCAACTTAGACCACATGTGTATCATTATGTAAAACCTTTCCACAATACTCATGTTGTGAAAGACTAACTACATTTCCCTCCATCCTATACCGTCCCCTTTTATTCAATTCCCTCCCTTGACCCTGTCCCTTTTCAAAAGTGTTTGCTTTTGATCACCTCCTCCCTTTATCTGTCCTCCCTTCTATCATCCCCCTTCTTTATTCCCCTCCCTCTATTTTCCTGAGGCATAAGGTTCCAGATCGAGTGTGTATGTTATTCCTTCCTCAGGCCAAATCCGATGAGAGTAAGATTCACTCATTCACTCTCACCTGCCCCCTCTTCCCTTCCAACAGAACTGTTTTTTCTTCCCACATTTATGCGAGATAATTTATTTCATTCTATCTCTCCCTTTCTACCTCTCTCAATGTATTCCATTCTCAACCCTTAATTTTAGTTTTTTAGATATCGCCCCCTGATATTCAACTCACCCTGTGCCCTCTCTCTCTATGTGTGTGTGTGTGTGTGTGTGTCTGTGTGTCTGTGTGTCGGTGTGTATGTGTGTGTGTGTGTGTGTGTGTGTGTGTATGTATATTCCCTTCAACTACCCTAATACTGAGAAAGGTCTCATGAATTATAGACATCATCTTTCCATGTAGGAATGAAAACAAAACAGTTCAAATTCAGTAAGTCATTTATAATTTCCCTTTCTTGTTTAACTTTTCATGCTTCTCTTGATTCTTGTGTTTGAAAGTAAAATTTTCTATTCACCTCTGGTCTTTTCAGTGAGAAAGCTGGAAAGTCCTCTATTTTATTGAAAGTCAATATTTTGCCTTGGAGCATTATACTCAGTTTTGCTGGGTATGTGATTTCTGGTCTTAATCCTACCTCCATTGATCTCCAGAACATCATATTCCAACCCGTTCATTCCCTTAATGTAGAATCTGCTAGATATTGTGTTATCCTGATTGTGGTTCCACAATACTTAAATTGTTTCTTTCTGGCTGCTTGAAGTATTTTCTCTTTGACCTGGGAATTCTGGAATTTGGCTATAATATTCCTAGGAGTTTTCTTTTGTGGATCTTTTTCAAGAGGCATCAGGGGATTCTTTCAATGTCTATTTTACTCTCTGGCTCTAGAAAATCAAGGCAGTTTTCCTTGATAATTTCTTGAAAGACGATATCTAGGCTCTTTTTTTTTGATCATAGCTTTCAGGTAGTCCAATAATTTTAAAATTATCTCTCCTGGATCTATTCTCCAGGTCAGTAGTTTTTCCAATGGGATATTTCACATTGTCTCCCATTTTTTTTTCATTCCTTTGGTTCTGTTTTATAAGATCTTGATATCTCATAAAGTCACTAGCTTCCACTTGTTCCAATCTAATTTTTAAGGTGGCATTTTCTTCAGTGGTCTTTTGGACCTCTTTTTGTATTTGGTTAACTCTGCCTTTCAAGGCATTCTTCTCCTCTTTGACTTTTTGGAGCTCTTTTGCCATTTGGGTTAGTCTATTTGTTAAGGTGTTATTTTCTTCAATATTTTTTGCGTCTCCTTTTAGCAAGTCATGGACTTGTTTTCATGGTTTTCTTGCATCACTCTCATTTCTCTTCCCAATTTTTCCTCTACTTCTCTTACTTGCTTTTCCAAATCCTTTTTGAGCTCTTCCATGGCCTCAGACTAATTCCAATTTTTCTTGGAGGCTTTTGATGTAGGACCTTTGACTTTGTTGACTTTTTCTGGCTGTATGTTTTGATCTTCTTTGTCACCCATAAAAGATTTTAGCATGTGAGTCTGCATCTGAGTCTGCATCCTTTTTTACTGCCTGGCCATGTTGCCAGCCAGCTACTTGACCTTTGAGCTTTTTGTCAGGTATGACTGCTTGTAGCTTTGAGAGTGCTTTTTCCAAAGCTTTAGGATCTTTGCTGCTGTTTTCAGAGCTACTTCTACTCCACTGTCATTACAAGCTCTGGCACAACAACACTCCTCCTCCCCCAAGAACTGCCAATCAGGATTGTGTCCCAGATCCAAGCAGGGCAAAGCAATCCCTGCAGTCCTGCTCTGGTCTGCCACTTGATTCCTCCCACTGTGTGAGCCAGGGACTCTCAGGAGGTGATGCTGGAGATCCACCAATGCACCACCTCTGTAACCCCCAGGACTGGTGGCTGGACCACTCTTTAACATGCTCTAGCCATTTGCCCACTAACCTGCTCTGTGGTCTTTGGTGTTTGTGGCTTGAGAAGTCTGGTAACTGCCACAGATGGTCTGTCCTGGGGCAGTCCACAGTGGGCTGTGCTTTTCTCCCAGCACCATGTGATACACCCTTCCTAGTGACAATCCAGGTTTTCCTGGGCTGGAGCCCTGCTTCTCTCTGTTATTTCGTGGGTTCTGCAGCTCTAGAATTTGTTCAGAGCCATGTTTTACAGGTGTTTAGAAGCATTTGGGGGAGAGCTTAAGCAAGTCCCTGCTTTCCAGCCACCATCTTGACCCCCAGCACATATCAATGTAATGGTAATCACAAGCAGGACTCTTTTTTTTTTTTTTGTTTTGCTGCTCTCTTTTGGGATGCTAAGTCTATCAAGTCCCTTTCATGAGTCTCCCCTTTGTTTGAACAGGGCAGGTCAAGTAGATCTCTATTTGTTTTAGAGTGTTTCTTAGCACTAAGGCAATTGGGAGTCATCAATGTTAAACAATGCATCTAATGTGGTACTAGTGATTGAGCAACTTTCCCACACCCTGGTGCTAGTGACTGAAGAACTAAATTTCCCACACCTTAAATGGTAGGCCCCCAGCCCTCAGGGTCTTGAACAGTGTATGTGTACTGGATGCATTTGACTTTTGGTGGCACACTCATTGAAAGAGTGTGGTTTATGAGACTCTTGGCAAGCTATTGAAACAGGCCCCCAGAATTTCAAAACCCAGATGTTTGCTTTTTGTTAACTATTTATTGTGATTTTGATCAGGCAGAAATCTGTCTGTTGATGTGTTTATAATGTATACTGGTAATTTCTGTTTGTATTTGCTCGAAAGTTCTGTCAGTGCTGACTTTTTCCTCCAAACTAAGTGAATAATATATGTATGTTTAATTAAAGTAAGATTGTTAACCTCTTAAAGTTTCTTTCCTTAGAAAAGCAGATCAAAGAACCTTTGTTAACAGCCCTTCTGTGTGCTGGTGTTTTTGGTCTTACACAGCCTCAGTGGCTGCTAGCAACATTGTTAATATAGTCATTTATACATATACACACATATATGTATAAAACTATATTTTGCAAAGTACCAATTTTAATTTAGTTTCTTCACAGGAACAGAATAGTTAAAATATAATATCTATTCTAGTTATCTATTTATTTTACTGTGCTATTGTTTAGCTGTTAAAACAAAATGCAGAGGTGGAGTAAAGATAACAAAGAGAAGCCAGGAAGTTGCTTGAGATCTCCCCACTCTCTCTTGCAAACAACATTAAATCAAGCCTCTAAACAGACTCTGGAGTGACAGAACAAAATAACCAAATACACAAACAAAAACAAATGACAGAGTGATACCCTTTTCCAGATTAAGATAATTTAGAAGGACTTCAGGAAAGGTCTTTTTCACTTGGGTAAAAGGTAAGCACAGCCCAGCAGAGGCAGTATTGAGGCAAACCAATGCGAAGCTCTTACCCATGGTACAGATCAGAAACTGAGGCCCCTCAATCCTGGGTCAGAGGCTAGTGGCCCAGCAGGTCAGTTGTGAGACCTCCATCCTCAGCTCAAAAGGCAAATTGTCAGCTCCAATACCCTAGCACAACAGGCACAATGGACAAGCTGCAAGCACCTGAGGCCCCAATGTGAAGAGCCAGTGACCATGCCCTTGGACTCCAGAAAAAGAAGCTTAGGCCATTTCCCCCTTTATGCCAGGAGCAGAGTTAAAGTATGAAAAATGAGCAAGAAAACAACAACCAAAAAAGAGCCCTGATCATAGAAAGCTACTGTGAAGAAAGAGAAGATCTGAACACAAACTCAGAAGAGGTCAACAATGTCAAATGACTTACATGTGAAGCCTCAAAGGGGAATATGAACTGGTATCAAACCCCCCAAAAAACCTTTTGGAAGAACTCAAAAAGTATTTTAAAAATGAAGTAAGACAGGTAGAAGAAAAATTGGGAAAATAAATTATAATTAAGTAGGAGAATTATGAAAAAAGACTCAACAGTTTGGAAAAGGAAGCACAAAAATTGACTGAAGAAAATAACACCCTAAAAAATAGAATTGAAAAAAATGGAGAAAAAAAATCCAGTGAAGAAAACAACTCCTTTCAGATAAGAATAGGCTAAATGAAAAAGGAGGTTCAAAAGCTAATGGAAAAAAAAAAACATTGTTTAAAAATTTGAATTGGGGCCAAGATGGCACCTGGAAACCAGGGACTCTCTTAAGCTATCCCTCAAATCTCTCAAAAAACCTGTAAAATGGCTCTGAACAAATTCTAGAACTACAGAACCCACAAAATAACAGAGGGAAGCAGGTCTCCAGCCCAGGACAGCCTGGATAGTCACTGGGAAGGGTCTACTGCACCATACCAGGAATGGAGCACAGTCCAGTGTGGGCTGCACCAGGACAGACCAGGCACAGAGGAGATCGGGCAGAGTAGGCCTCAGGGCCTTGAATTACTGAGCTGTAGCAGTTACCTGACTTCTCAACCTACAATCACCAAAGACCAGAGGGCAGGTCAGTGAGAAAACTGCTGGATCTGAGTGAGAGAAGTGCATAGTCTGGCCCCAGCCCCAGAGGTGGCAGAGGTGGCACAGTGGTAGCAGCAGGAAGCACTAGCAGCTGCATCCAGAGCTCCAGTGTCAGCTGCTTCTGGAGTCCCTGGCCCACAAAGGGGTAAGAATCAGGTAGCTTATCAGAGCAGGAGTACAGGAAGTACTTTACTGGTGCAGAGGCAAGGTTCTCTTGCTTTGCCCTTCTTCATAGGTGGTTCTTGGGGGAGGAGGAGTGGTGGTGTGACAGGCCTTATGGTGATTGTGGAGAGGGAGTCCTCCTGGTAGCTACATGTCAGAAAGGAGTGTTTGCATTCACAGACCAGAGCACAGGCCAGGAGAGGAGTATCATGCCACTTCAGAATAGAAGTAGCTCTGAAAACAGCAGTGAATGGTGAAGATTGGCACAAAGCACTCTCTACTCTGAAAGCAGTCATACCGTGACAGAAAGCTCAAGGGTCTAGTAGTTGGCTGGGAACATAAGCAAGCAGCCTAAAAGGAATCAGACTCAGAGTATAGAATCTTTTTTGGAGGTAAAAAAGATCAAAACATATAGGCAGAAAAAGTCAACAAAGTCAAAGGTCTCACATCAAAAGCCTCCAAGAAAAGTATGAATTCGTCTGAAGTCATGGAAGAGTTCAAAAAAGATTTGGAAAAGCAAGTAAGAGAAATAGAGGAAAAATTGGGAAGAGAAATGAGAGTGAGGCAAGAAAACCATGAAAACAAGTCCATGACTTGCTAAAAGGAGACGCAAAAAATATTGAAGAAAATAACACCTTAACAAATAGACTAACCCAAATGGCAAAAGAGCTCCAAAAAGTCAAAGAGGAGAAGAATGCCTTGAAAGGCAGAGTTAACCAAATACAAAAAGAGGTCCAAAAGACCACTGAAGAAAATGCCACCTTAAAAATTAGATTGGAACAAGTGGAAGCTAGTGACTTTATGAGATATCAAGATCTTATAAAACAGAACCAAAGGAATGAAAAAAATGGGAGACAATGTGAAATATCTCATTGGAAAAACTACTGACCTGGAGAATAGATTCAGGAGAGATAATTTTAAAATTATTGGACTACCTGAAAGCCATGATCAAAAAAAGAGCCTAGATATCGTCTTTCATGAAATTTTTAAGGAAAACTGCCCTGATATTCTAGAACCAGAGAGTAAAATAGAAATTGAAAAAATCTGCCTATTGCCTCTTGAAAAAGATGCGCAAAAGAAAACTCCTAGGAATATGATAGCCAAATTCCAGAATTCCCAGGTCAAGGAGAAAATACTGCAAGCAGCTAGAAAGAAACAATTCAAGTATTGTGGAATCACAATCAGGATAACATAAGATCTAGCAGCTTCTACATTAAGTGATTGAAGGGCTTGGAATATAATGTTCTGGAGACCAATGGAGCTAGGATTAAAACCAAGAATCACCTACCCAGCAAAACTGAGCATAATACTCCAGGGCAAAATATGGATTTTCAATAAAATAGAGGACTTTCAAGCTTTCTTGATGGAGAGAGCAGAACTGAATAGAAAACTTGACTTTCAAATGCAAGAATCAAGAGAAGAATGAAAAGATAAAGAGGAAAGAGAAATCGTAAGGGACTTACTAAAGTTGAACTGTTTTGTTTACATTCCTACATGGGAAGATGATATTTGTAACTCATGAAACCTTTCTCTGTATGAGGGTAGTTGAAGGGAACATATATATATATATATATATATATATATATATATATATATATATATATATATATATGTACATATATATATATTATATATGCAATATATAATATATATATACATACATACATTCACATATATGGTATCTAAAAATAACAAAACTAAGGGCTGATAGAGGAATATATTGGGAGAATGGAGAGACAGAATGGGGTAAATTATCTCACATAAAAATGGCAAGAAAAAGCAGTTATTTATGGAAGGGAAAAGGGGGCAGGTGAAAGGGAATGTGTGAATTTTGTTCTCATCAGATTTGACCTAAGGAAGGAATAACATACATACTCAATTGGGTATCTTGCCCTACATGAAAGTAGGAGGGGAAGGGGATGAGAGAGCGGAGATAATAGAAGGGAGGGCAGATTGGGGGAAGTGGTAATCAAAAAGTAAACATTTTTGAAAAGGGACAGGAGCAAGGGAGAAAAATGAATAAAGGGTGACAGTATAAGATGGAGGGAAAGATAGTCTTTCATAACATGACTGTTATGGAAATGTTTTGCATAATGATACATGTGTGACCTATGTTGAATTGCTTGCCTTCTCAAGGATGTTTTTACATGCAACAAGGAAACAATATATACAGACAATGTAGTACAGAAATCTACCTTGTCCTACAAGAAAGTGAGGAAGAAGGGATTGGGGGAAGTGGGATGACAGAAGGGAGGGCAGACTGGGGAAAAGGGGGAATCAGAATATATGCCATGTTGGGGTTGAGGGTAGATATGGGGAGAAAAATTTTAGCTCAAAATCTTGTGGAAATCAATGTTGAAAAATAAATATTCACGAATAAAAATGTGCAATTAGGCAAGTGGAAGCTAATGACTATATGAGACATCAAGAGTCAGTAAAAGAATTTTTAAAAAACAGAAGAAAATGTAAAATACCTTATTAGAAAAACAACTGACCTGAAAATGAGATCCAGGAGAGATAATTTTATTTATTTTTTTGTTTTCAGTTTTCAACATTCACTTCTATAAGATTTTGAGTTCTAAATTTTCTCCCTCTCCCTCCATTCCTACCTCCCCAAGATGACATACAATCTGATATCGGCTATGCATGTACAATCCTATTAAGCATGTTTTCAAATTAGTTAAGTTGTAAAGAAGTATTAGAACCAAAGGGAAAAACCTCAAGAAAAAAAACAGAGAAAATAGTATGCTTCAGTCTACTTTCATAATAAGACAGCATACCAGAACTTATGGGATGCTGCCAAAGCTGTTCTTAGGGGAAATTTTATGTCTCTAAATGCTTACATGACTAAAACAGAGAAAGAGAAGATCAATAAATTGGGCATGCAACCAAAAAAGCTAGAAAAAGAACAAATTAAAAATCCCCAATTAAATACTGTAAAGCCAATCATGGTAAGACACCGGAGGAATGCTGCTGTGAATAACTTTAAGGGTGTACTAACATAGTATAATGAACTCTCTAATTCAGAACTAAACTATGTTCAGGGAAGTAAATCATAACATTCATAACAATATAATGTAATAACTTACTCCTAAGGTGGCCACATAGTCTTCAACAAAACATGTCATTCAGTATATCTTATGGCATTTCTCAAAATACCTGCACAGTCTATATCATCACATTCAGTAAAATGCCCCAAAATATTTGTTTACACAAGTAGGGGGTCCCAGACCAGGGTCTCCCCTAACAAAACATATCATCCTTAATGGGTAGCAGAAAGTACAAGCACCTTTCACCCCTAGGTAGTGGTGAATTACAATCTCCTCAGTCAATATAGAGTGTCCAAGTAAAGTCCTCTTTCATATTGAATCCAGGCTGAATTCCAAATCCCATGATTCTGCCTCTGTGGGCCTATGACTCCCAGCTGTTGCCTGGGTTCACGTGCAGGCAGCTCTCTCCTCCTGCTCCGTGTCTCAGCTCATGGGGACTGCTCCACTCCAACTTCCTCCTGCTCCTGCTTGACAGCAGGAACTAGGCACTCCTGGCCACAGCTTCTGCTCCTAAGAGAACAAAGCTTAACAGGGCTACAACAATATTTACACACATTATCAGCACCATCATTTCAATTCACTCACAAACACCAATAGACAGGGCTTCTGTCTGAGAAATTAACACAGACCAACAGACAGGGCTTCTGTCTGAGAAATTAACACAGACCAACAGACAGAGTGCCAGCATCACAAACGTTTTTTCTCTTAGGACTCCCCACAAGCAAGCTCGCCTAGCTGCCTCAAGCTTGCTTCTCTCTCAGCTCTGCTTCTCTCTCTCTATCCACACCTCTCCTTCCAAGCAATAGATACTGTTTTCAATGAAAGACTTGATTCAATCAAGGACAAAACACAATCAAAGGCTCCTGATTGGGTTAGTGCTGAGAAGAACTCTGAAAGAAAAAAAAAACACCAAAAAGTCCCACTTTGCTTGCCATTACAAACACCAAATTAGAAATTCTGGAAATGAAAAGAGAGATTAATAAAATTGAAAATAAGAAAAGTATTGAAATAATAAATAAAACTAAAAGCTGGTTTTATGAAAAAAAAACAATTAAGCAGATAGTTTGTATAATTTGTAGAAAAAAAGAAAAAAGGCAAGCCAAATTGCCAGTATCAAAGGCAAAAAAGGTGAATTTGCCACCAATGAAGAGGAAATTAAAGCCAAAATTAGGAGCTGTTTTACTCAACTACATGCCAATAAATCTGACAATCTAAGTGAAATGGATGAATATTTACAAGAACATAAAGTGCCCAGATTAACAGTAGAGGAAATGAAATACTTAAGCCAATTTTAGAAAAATAATTTGAAAATTCCATCAATGAATTTCTCAAGAAAAATCTTCAGGGCCAGATGAATTTACAAGTGAATTCTGCCAAATATTTAAACAACAATTAATTCCAAAACTATATAAACTATTAGGAGAAATAGGCAAAGAAGGATTCTTAACAACTTTTTTTATTATTCCAATGTGGTGATGATCCCTCAACCAGGGAGAACCAAAAAAGAGAAAGAAAAATATAGACTAATTTCCCTCATAACTATTGATACAGATATTTTAAAGGCAACTATTCAGAAAAGATTGTAGCAATTAATCACAAGAATAATATATTATGACCTGGCAGGATTTATACAAGAAATGCAGTTTTGTTGCAATATTAAGAAAAGTATCAGCACATTTGAACATATCATTAAGAAAACTAACAGAAATCGTATTATCTCAATAGATGCAGAAAAGGCATATGACTAAATACAGTGCCCATTCCTATTAAAAGTACTAAAGAGTATAATAATAACTGGAACTCTCCTTAAAATGATATCTATCTAAAATCAGTAGCAAGCACTATATGTAGTAAAGGGGAAAAGCTAAACACATTTCCAATAAGAACGTGAGTGAAACAAAGATGCCCATTATCACCACTATCAATCAATCTATTATTCAATATTATACTAGATATGTTAACTTTACCAATAAGAGAAAGGAAAAAAAATGAAAGAATTAGAATAGGCAATGAGGAAGCAAAACTATCACTCTTTGCAGATGATACAATGGTATCCTTGAAGAATTCTAGAGAATCAATGAAAACAACTGTTCGAAAAAATTAACTTTAGCAAACTCACATGACACAAAATAAATCCATATGGATCATTGGCATTTCTGTATGTTACTAGTAAAGCTTGGCAACATGAGACAGAGAAATTCCATTAAAATAAATGTAACAATATAAAATATTTGGGAGTTTGCCTGCCAGGACAAAACCAAGAACTATATGCACAAAACACTTTTCATACAAATAAAGTCTGATCTAAACAATTGGTAAAGAAAAAAACTCCTCAGTTGCTCATGGGTAATCTCAACTAACATAATAAAATGATAATTCTACCTAAAGTAATTTACTTATTCAGTACCATATCAATCAAACTACTAAGAAAAAATTGTTTAATAGAGGAAAAATTTATTAAAATTCATCTGGAAAACAAAGGGTCAAGAATATTAAAGGAATTAATGAAAAAAATTCAAAGGAAATTAGCATAACTATACCACATCTAAAGCCATATTATAAAGCAACAATCATCAAAATTATTTACTACTGGCTAAGAAATAGAATGGTGGAACAGTGGAATAGCTCAAGTGCATGAGACATGGCAGTAAAGGCATTTAGTCATCTACTCTGATAAACCCAAAGATTCCAGCTTCTGGGATAAGAACTCACTCTGTGACAAAACAAAACAAAAACTGCATGAAACCCTGGAAAATAGCTTGGCAGAAACTAGGCATAGACCAACATCTCATGCCCTGTATCAAGATTAGCTTAAAATGGGTACATGATTTAGACATAAAGGGCCATACCATGAACAGATTAGGAGAGGAATGAATAGTTAACCTGTCAGATTATTGGAGAATGGAAGCATTTCTGACCAAACAAGAGATAGAGAACATTATAATATACAAAATGGATAATTTTGATTACATTACATTAGAAAGTTTTTTCATAAATACAACATATTCAACTAAGTTTAGAAGGAAAGTAGAAAGCTGGGAAACATTTTTTATAGCCAGTGTTTCTGATAAAGGTTTCACTTTTTAAATATATAAGAAATGGAATCAAATTTATAAGAATACAAGTCATTCCCCAATTGATAAAGTCAAAGGCTATGAACAGACAGTTTTCAGATGAAGAAATTAAGGCTATCAATCATATGAAAAGATGCTCTAAATCACTATTGATTAGAGAAATGCAAATTAAAACAACTCTGAAAGACCACTTCACACCTATCAGACTGGCTAATAGGATAAAAAAAAAGAAAATGATAAATGTTAGCAAAGATGTGGGAAAATTGGGACACTAATGCACTGTTGGTGGAGTTTTGAACTGATCCATTCACTATGGAGAGGAATTTTGAACTAAGTCTAAAGGGTTATAAAACTGCATACCCCTTGATCCAGCAATACCACTACTAGGTCTGTATCCCAAGAGATCATAAAAAAGGTAAAAGACCCGCACGTACGAAAGTATGTATAGCAGCTCTTTTTGTGGTGGCAAAGATTTGGAAATTGTGGGGATGCTCATCTATTGGGGAATGTTATACTAGATGTTGTATAGGAATGTAGTAGAATGCTATGTTTCTATAAGTAATGATGAACAGATAGATTTCAGAAAAACCTGGAAAGACATATATGAAATGATACAGAGTTAAGTGAACAGAACAAGGAGAACATAGTACACAGAAGGAACATTGTGTGATGATCAACTACTATAGACTTAGCTCTTCCTCAGCAACACAGTAATCCAAGACAATTCCAAAAGACTCATGATGGAAAATGCCATCATTATCCAGAGCAAGAACTATGGATTCTGAATGCAAATTGAAGTGTACTACTTTCACTTTTTTTACTCAAGATTTTTCCATTTTGTTCTGATTTTTCTTTCATAACATGGCTAATCTAGAAATGTGTTTAACATGATTGTACATGTATAACCTATATCAGATTGCTTGCTCTCTTGGGGAAGGAGTAGAGAGAGGGAGGAAGGGAGAAATATTTGGAACTCAATATCATTCAAAATTGAATATTGATAACTAACCTTATAGATAATTAGAAAAAAAATAAAATACTGTTATAAGCAAAGTATTTTAAAAAAGACAATGCGTAAAGTTAAGGAAAGGAGGATAAATACTTTTTTCATGGAGAGGAAGGACTAACTTATTTTCATTTTTGTATCCTCATCTCCCAGCATAATTCCTTGCATGTTGTTTTTGTCTTTTGTTTATGAAGAGGACCATGACATCGGGGAAATGGTGACATGACTTGCAGTTGATTTTGATTTGAGTGAGGGAGGGCTTTGCAAGGTCACCAGCTTCGCTTTCTCCTTCAGAGACATCTGGATCCAGTGACCTGGTATTTATCAAGATGACTGGAGATGACCCATGATGCAATGGGAGACCCTGGTCCTTTTTGCCTCAGGCCTTTTCATGTCCTTATTTAGAGTGAGGTAACATCCATTCACTGAAGTGCTAAACAAATATTTGTTTAATTGAATTAAAAAAATATTTAATTAATTGCATCACATAATTGGACTTAAGTGGTTTACAAGCCTTAGGCTGATTAAAATTAAGTTTTTTTGCTGTTCAGTTGTTTTAGTTGTGTCTCACTCTCTGTGACCCCTTTTGCGATTTTCTTGGCCAACATACTTGAGTGCCTTACCTTTTCCTTCTCCAGTTCATTTTATAGTTGAGGAAACTGAGGCAAGCTACTTGCTTAGGGTCATATACCTATTAAGTGTCTGAGGTCAGGTTTGAACTCAGGAAGATGAGTCTTCCTGACTTCAGGCCCAGCTCTCTATCGAATGCATTTTCTAGATTCCAAGTCAAGTCCTCTATCCACTGTCTAACTTAGTTTGGATGTTAAGATTAATACTTGGGTGCAAAAGTGAACTTCAACAAATGGTATTGTAAAGCCATTCTTTCACTTTACAAGTTATCTCTGTGGAGTTGAACACATGTTACTCACCTTGTGTGGGAATCTAGCTCAGGGAGAAGGAAACCTGGTCAAATCAATTTTGTCAATTGAATGTTCCTACATCCTTTTTAAAATAAAATTTTGGTTTATTGCCAACAAACTACTCTTCAACTTTTTTTTTCTTTATTTGAAAAAATTTAAAGGCTAAGAAATGTCTGACTGGTTCAGCACTGTGGACAATTTAAAAAATCTTGGGAAGACAATTTTTTATGTAAGCTTAGACATGATTTGCTAAAACTATGCTACCAGGGGCAGCTAAGTGGCATGGTGAGTTGAGCACTGGCCCTGAAGTCAGGAGGACCTGAGTTCGGATCTGAACTCAGACAATTGACACACTTACTAGCTGTGTGACCTTGGGAAAGTCACTTAACCCCAATTCCCCTGCCTTCCCCCCTGCAAACAAACAAACAAACAAAACTACACTATCATCTAATTTTTAAACACAATTGCTGGATACCTTTGGGAACTGATTATAAAAGTACATAATATTATCATTAAAAATTCCAAGGTGCTTCTCATCACTGTTCTTTATGTAAATATTTCTGCTGAACTATTTATTGTATTGAGGACAAAACATTCTAAAAACCAAATTAGAATTTAAAGCAGTATTTATGGCTTGCTGTTAACATTTCCTTCCTCCTTTTTCAGCAAAAGCTAGCCGGCATGATGTAACGGGGAAAAAACAAATCAAATCAAAATAACAACAAAACCAGTGGAATTGCATCAGAAGATATGAGTTCCTGACTTGCAATGTGGAAAAGTTATTTAAACTGAGTCTCAGTTTTCTCTCTTGTGCAATGGAAATAAAACATTTACTATCTGTGCCACAGGTTGCTCCTGAGAACCAAAGTATGTGAAAAGGCATGTTACTGACTGTATGGCATAGCATATATGGCAGTGTCTTTAAAATCGGGAATTGGAATTCTCCTTCAGATATATACTAGTTATGTGACTTTGGTGGAGTTACCTTACCCCTTACAGCTTTAGATTCCTCATAAATAAAATGGGTATATTTGCTGTTACCTCACAGAGTTGTACTGAGAATTCATTAAGATAATATATCTATATTATCTGGCATACATTAAAAGATTATATAAACTAAAGAAGTTATTATTTTTAATATCACTTTATATACTTAAAACATTAAAACATTATTTTCTTCATTGGCTGTCAAAGAAAAATTTTTGCTAATGAAAAAACATGAATTCTGATGGACTTTCTTCTTCAAGAATCCTTAATACTGATATAAATCAAGAGATCCCTCTTCCACTTCATCTTCTTGCCTTGCCTTGAATATAGATAGATCTGTGTATCATCATTTATATGGTGCCAGAAAGGATGCTAAAGCTAAGAGCCAAGTTGCTATTAGTAAATATTGAAGTATTAATGTACAATCACAAATTTAGGTATACTAAGAAATATATCTACCTTAATGTATCCACAGTGAGTATTACATAAAAGTTAAACTGATGATCTGGAGGAATACTTGGTGAAGAAGAATATCATGTTGGTGTCTTTTATTGAAAACTGTGAAAAATTAAAATATAATTACAAATAGTAATCTTTATTCAGAGACAGAGACAAGGAGAAAAGAAGACAAGGAAGAGAGACAGAGAGAAAGAGTAAGAGAGATCAAGAGAGAGGAGGGGAAGGAGAAAGAAGAAGTAGAAGATCAGGAAGGAGTGGGGGGAGGGAAGCAGAGACAGAGTCGTCTTTTTTCACTGAAAACAGACTGATTATTTAAATTGGATACAGCAGCACTTTATTGAAGCCCTTTATTATCTTTCATCTCATTAAAAAGCTATTGAAAAATAATTTATGATTTAGTATCTAACAGATACTAAAAAATTCATTTGAGCTAATGACACAATCAGATTATATTTTATAGGCCATTTTTATTGTTCTTGATAAGGTGGAAGTAAATTAATTATATCTCTATGTTACTGTCTTTGGAACATCAAGAGTAATGTCAGCTGTAAAGAAAATTGTTTAGTTTGAATAGATTCTGCTGATTTTAGGATAGAAAAGTCAATAGGGAAACTATGGTTTTATAATTATTATTTAAAATTTAATTCCACCATGAAGCTTAAGAGCATACAAAAATATTCTGTTATACCATATTATGAGGGACAGAGAGAGGGGGAGAGTGTACTCATGAAGACACCTGAAAATTCTTATTATTTTATATTTTTTTCATTTTTAATGTTATTTAACATGTTTAGTTTTCAGCATTGATTTCCACAAGATTATGTATTACAAATTTTCTCCCCATCTCTACGCCCCACCCTAGGATGACATGTATTCTGATTACCCCTTCCCCAGTCTGACCTTCCTTCTATCACCCCACTCGCCCCCATCTGCTTTCCCCCCACTTTCTTGTGGGGAAAAATAGATTTCTATGCTCCATTGCCTATATGTCTTATTTACCAGTGGCACATAAAAACAACTTTTTTTTAAACATTGGTTTTTAGAACATTGCATTTCAAATTCTCTCCCTTCTTCCCTCCCCACCCATCCTCCTTGAGAAGGCAAGCAATTCAACATAGGCCACACATCTATCATTATGGAAAACACCTCCATAATAGTCATTTTGTGAAAGACTAACTATATTTCCCTCCATCCTATCCTGTCCCCCTTTATTCAATTTTACCCTGACCCTGTCCATTTTCAAAAGTGTTTATATTTCACTTCTTCCTCCCCCAATCTCCCCACATTTCCATCATCCCCCATCTTTCATACCACTCCCCATTATTTTCATGTGGGGTAAGAGACCTGATTGAGTGTGTATGTTGTTCCCTCCATAAGTCAAACTTGATGAGAGCAAGATTCACTCATTCCCCCTCACCTGCCCCTTCTTCCCTTCCATTGTAACTTCTTTTTCTTGACATTTTTATGGGAGATAATTACCCCATTTGATCTCTCCCTTTCTCCTCCCAATATATTCCTCTCTCACCCCTTACTTACTTTTATTTTTTTAGATATCATCCCTTCATATTCAACTCACCCTGTGCCCTGTGTCTTCATATATATATATATATATATATATATATATATATATATATATATATATATATACACACACACAAACATATATGTATATATATGTGTGTATATATGCATATGCATATTTATATGCATATGCATATTCCCTTCGACTACCCTAATACTGAGAAAGTTTTCATGAGTTACAATATCATCTTTCCATATAGGAATGTAAGCAAAACTGTTAAAATTTAGTAAGTCCCTTATGATTTCTCTTTCCTCTTTACCTTTTCATGCTCCTTTTGATTCTTATATTTGAAAGTAAAATTTTCTATTCAGTTCTTGTCTTTCCATCAAGAAAACTTTAAAGTCCTCTATTTTATTGAAAATCCATATTTTGCCCCGGAGTATTATGCTCAGTTTTTCTGGGTAGGTGATTCTTGGTTTTAATCCTAGCTCCTTTGATCTCCAGAACATCATATTCCAAGCCCTTCAATCACTTAATGTAGAACCTGCTAGATCTTGTATTATCCTGATTGTGTTTCCACAATACTTGAATTGTTTCTTTCTGGCTGCTTGCAATATTTTCTCCTTCACCTGGAAACTCTGGAATTTGGCTATAATATTCCTAGGAGGTTCCTTTTGTGGATCTTTTTCAAGAGGCAATAGGCAGATTCTTTCAATTTCTATTTTACCCTTTGGTTCTAGAATATCAGGGCAGTTTTCCTTGATAATTTCTTGAAAGATGATGTCTAGGCTCTTTTTTGATCATGGCTTTCAGGTAGCCCAATAAGTTTTAAATTAACTCTCCTGAATCTATTCTCCAGGTCAGTGGTTGTTCCAATGAGATATTTCACATTGTCTTCCCTTTTTTCATTCTTTTACTTCTCTTTTATAATTTCTTGATTTCTCATAAAGTCACTAGCTTCAACTTCCTCCATTCTAATTTTCAAGGCAATATTTTCTTCAGTGGTCTTTTGGACCTCCTTTTCCATTTGGCTAATTCTGCCTTTTAAGGCATTCTTCTCCTCATTGGCTTTTTGGGGCTTTTTTGCCATTTGGGTTTGTCTGTTTTTAAGGTGTTATTTTCTTCAGTATTTTTGGGTCTCTTTTAGCAAGTTGTTGACTTGTATTTCATGATTTTCTTGCATCACTCTCATTTCCTTTCCCAATTTTTCCTCTGCTTCTCTCAGTTGATTTTCCAAATCTTTTTTGAGCTCTTCCCTGGCCTGAGACCAATTCATATTTTTCTTGGAAGCTTTTGATGTAGGATCTTTGACTTTGTTGATTTCTTCTGGCTGTATGTTTTGATCTTCTTTGTCACCAAAGAAATATTCTATTTTCTGATTCCCTTTGAACTGCTTGCTCACTTCCCCAGTCAATTACTTGACTTTTGAGCTCTTCATCAGGGATGAAGAGTGGAGAGTGCTTTGTCCCAAGCTTCAGGGGTTTTGCACAGCCGTTTTCAGAGCCACTTCTCTTCTGAGCTGGTATGACAGTCCTCTCTTTGCCAGTGCTCTTGTCTGTGAGTGCAGGCACTCTTTTCTGCTGTGTAACTACCAGGAGAATTCCCTGTCCCCAGCCACCACAAGGTCTGTCACACCAGTGCTCTTCCTCCCCCAAGAACCACCAATCAGGACTGTGATTCTGATCCAAGCAGGGAAAAAAGGAGAATATTGCCTCAGCACCAGCAAAGTGATCTCTGCATCCTGCTCTGATCACCCTCTTGATTCGCACCACCTTGTGGGTGTGGTGCTCCAGAAGCAGCCGATGCTGTTGCTTCTGTTGCTGCTTTTTCTGCTGCTGCTACCACTGTAGCCACCTCCACCACCCTGGGACTGCAGCCAGATGTCACACTTCTCTCACACAGATCCAGCAGTTTTCCCACTGACCTGCTCAGTTGTGTTTGGCATTCGTTGGTTGAGAAGTCTGGTAACTGCCACACCTCAGTGATTTAGGGCCCTGAGGCCTGGTCGGCCCAATCTGCTCCAGCCTGGTCTGCCCTGGTGCAACCCATGCTGGGGTGTGCTCCACTCTCAGAACAGAGTGATAGACCCTTCTGAGTGACTATCCAGGCCATCTTGCTGTAGACTTATTTCACTCTGTTATTTCATAGATTCTGTAACTCTAGAATTTGTTTAGAGTCATTTTTAGAGGTTTTTGGAGGGATTTGGGAGACAGCTTAAGGGAGTCCCTGTTTTAAACCTGCCATCTTGCCTTCTTCCCCCCATTATTTTTACTTTTATAAATGATACTTCATGTTAAGCTTTGAGCTATGGCTTTCCAGAAATAGGTATGATCACTAACTTGTGATTAAAGTAAAAATACCAATATAGTCAAAACTACAAAAAGCTGCCAAAGGTGTCAGTGACAAAGGAAGAATGAAGAATTGAGGAACACAAAAAATATCAGAAGATCTTTTAGTTCATTTAATTGCAAGAATCTTCTTAGACTTCTATAGCACATGTTCAGGATTTTTATCAAGGCTATTTTAGGTAGTATAAGTACATGTTTCTTGTGCCTTTCCTTTGCATAAATTTCCATAACTTCTTTGGCACTCAAACATTTCAGATGTTTTTGTTACTCAGCATTATTTGCATGACATTATTTCAGATTGTTCACTTTTCCCTCCTTTTCTAAGCAATGACATATGCTCTAGCACAATCTTCCATTCTCCAAATGATAATATCTTATGCATTAGTCATCATTGCCCTTTTTCTTATTGCCTATTATTTTAACGGACACTAAGTGTGGAGGGAGCACAATATTACACCCTCCACTCAAAATGTGAATGAATTACCAGATAATAATTTTGGCCCATAATATTTTATTAATTATAGGGTGCTCTTTGAGAATAAACTTCCTCTACTAGTGTTTATCAATGACTCCTCTGCAAATTATTATTTTAAGAGATTTGCTTGGGCCACTAATATGTTAAATGAGTTGCTCATGATTACACAGTGTCAGAGAAAAAAAAATTGTACCTGGGTCTCCTTGAAGTGGAATGCAACTCTCTGTTTACTAAACTAAGTTGTCACTCATTAATAAAACTTCAGTATAATAGCTTGGTTTTGTCTCATTTTTTAAAGATAAAGGGAGGGGTATGACATAGAAGAAATGGGATGTATTTGGAGAAAGAATATCTGGATTCAAATGCTAGCTGTGCTACTTACTACCTCTATCATCTTGTATTAGTCATGTAATCTCTTTGCACTCAATATTTCCATCTCTAAAATGAGTCTATTGCACTATCTATATAATGTACAAGGTCCCATAAAGTTAAATGTATATTTCTCTCATAATCAAGTGCGAATTATATTAAAACAATAAAGAAATTTTTAAAACTAATGTCAGTAGACTGGAGCACAGACTTTCTTGCACCATTTGTATTTCAAAATGTTTCTGTTTTTCATGGTTAATTTCATAATAAAAAGGAAATTAAAAATGTAATAGGATAAGAAGGGATTTTATTCATATTCAGATGATGAATTAACAAATAAAGTGGGAAATGAGTGAGTGAACATAGAACTGTTAAATTCTGACAGAGAACTGTCAGACTTGCTCCTATTTTGCGTATAAAAGAGAGATGGGACATTTCAATGAATTTGTCATCTCATGCTTCTGGGTGTCCCCTCTAGTGGTGAAAACAATGATCTCCATGTCTTCTCATTCTGTGTGACTCTCATGTGTCACCCCTCCCCTGATCCTCTATAAAATTATTCTTATAGCATCGAACTGACACTATGGGGTCTTCCCTAAATTTTATAATACATTATGGGCAATGGTGAAGTATTCAGTCTGCCTGCTATTTCCCCCATAATTTCATCACACAAGTGGTCTATTTCCTTTTCTATCCATTGTTTTTATCAGTGATTTGTTGCATGCCACTTCTAACATGCAGGTTTTCATTGATAATGTTTTGAAATCTATGATGACCATGTAGCCCTAGAATTAGTGTGATCTTTAAACCGGAAAGTGTAATACACATATAATGAAAAGGGTAATAATGCTCCAAATACATAAAAAGGTACAAAGAGGTAAAGGAATAAACATTTATATGCTACCGACTATGTTCCAGACATTGGGCTAAGTGCTTTTCAAATATTAACTCGATTCTCAAAACAACCCTGTGAAGGATGTGCTATAATTATCCCCATTTTACAGTTGAGGAAACAGAAGCAAATAGAGTTTAATTGATTTGTCCAGGGTCACACGACTAGTAAATGTGTGTGGCTGAATTTTAAGTCAGCGCTTGGCTAATACTCACTAGTTAGTAGGTGTTATTCAGAAAGACACTATGATGTATCTCACTTAAATGAGTTCAAGCTTCTTGGCCAAAATGAGTTAAATGCAAATGTGTTTTCACATACTCATTCAATGAAATTATAATTGAAATATTAATTTCATTTTAATTTAGAAGAACCTAGGTGATATAGTGGATAAAGTGACTGATTTGAAGTCATGAGGACTTGAATTGAAATACTATCATAGACAATTGCTGTGTAACTCTGGGAAAGTCATTTAATCTCTGACAGCTTTAGTTTCCTCATCAGTAAAATAGGAATAACAAAAGTACCCACCTCAGAGGGATGATGTAAAGATAAAATGGTATAACACTTATGGAGTGCTTTGCAAAACTTAAAGCACAATAAAATATATATGTTATTTCTTTTATTAACTTCAGAAGCAACATTGAACTTAATGTTATTGAATTAAAGAGAAAGGGATTTGTTTTCAGCTCTTAGTTCTTTTATCCCCAATTTAATAGCATTTTATTTTTCCCCAATTACATGTAAAGAGAGTTTTCAACATTTACTTTTATAAGATTTTGAGTTCCAAATTTTTTCTCCCTCCCTTCCTTCTCTCCCCCTCCTCATGATGGCAAGCAATTTCATATAGGCTATATACATGCAATCATATAAAACATATTTCCACATTAGTCATGTTGTGAAAGAAGAATCAGAACAAAATGGAATAACCAGGAGAAATAAAAAAAACAAACAAAAAAAGAGAAAATAGTTTGCTTAGATCTGAATTCAGATACCATAGATCTTTCTCTGGATGTCGATAACATTTTCCATCATGAGTCTTTGGAATTGTCTTAGATCATGGCATTGCTGAGAAGAGATAAGTCTATCAAAGTTAGTCATCACACAATTCTTCAGCTCCTTGTTCTTAAACTTATTAGCTATATGAGCATGGAAAGCTGTATGATCTTTCTTTTTTTTTAAATTTTCACATTAGCAATGTTGTAAAGAAGAATTAGGACCAATGGGAGGAACCATGAGAAAGAAGAAACAAAACAAAACAACAACAAGAGAGCAAATATTATGCTTCAATCTGCATTCAGTCTCCAAAGTTCTTTTTCTGGATATGGACAGTATTTTCCATCATGAGTCTTTTGGAGTTATCTTAGATGCTTGCATTGCTGAGAAGACCTAACTCTGTCAAAGTCATTCATTACACAGTGTGGCTCTTACTGTGTACAATGTTCTCCTGGTTCTGCTTATTTCACAGAACATCACTTCATAAAAGGCTTTCAAGGTTTTTCAGAAGCATGCCTGCTCATCATTTCGTATGCCATAATAGTATTCCATTACAATTCATATAACACGGGGGGCGGAGCCAAGATGGCCGCATGAAGGCAGCGTCTTACCGGAGCTCTCTCACAAGGTCTGTCAGATTCCTATAAAAAAGTGAATTTGAGCAGATTTGAGAGAGTCAGAAACCGCGAGCAGTCTGCGTGGGGCAAATTTCCGAGCCGGGAGAGTCTGAAAGGCCGGAGGAACGAACCTGCAGGCTCGGAGAGTGCTCGGTGCCGAGTGGCTCCAGACCAAGGCGGAAAAATGCTCTGGATCGCTGCTGATTAGAGAAATGCAAATCAAAACAACTCTTAGATACCACATCTCTCCTGTCAGATTGGCTAAAATAACAAATCAGGAGAATGATAAATGCTGGAAAGGATGTGGGGAAATTGGAACATTGTTGCATTGCTGGTGGAGTTGTGAGCTGATCCAGCCATTTTGGAGGGCGGTTTGGAACTATGCCCAAAGGGCTATAGAAATGTTCATACCCTTTGACCCAGCAATACCACTTCTAGGGTTGTATCCCAAAGAAATCACGCAAGCGGGAAAAGGACCCATATGTACAAGAATATTTATAGCAGCTCTCTTTGTGGTAGCCAAGAATTGGAAATCAAAGGGATGCCCATCAATTGGGGAATGGCTGAACAAGCTGTGGTATATGAAGGTGATGGAATACTATTGTGCCATAAGAAATGGGGATGATGCAGACTTCATAACAACCTGGAAAAACCTACACGACATAACGCTGAGTGAGCGGAGCAGAGCCAGGAGAACGTTGTGCACAGCCACAGATATATGGATTCTGTGAGGACCAACCCTGACAAACTGCGCTTTTCTCAGCAACCTAAGGGGCAAGGACAACTCCAGGGGACTCACGATGGAGAATGCTATCTTCATCGAGACAAAGAACTGCGAAGTTTGAATACAGACTGAGGCACACTACATGCTCGCCTTTTCTGCTTCTCTTTTGTTTTTGTTTTTGGGGTTTTTTTTTTTTTTTGGTTCTGTTTCTTCTTTCTCGTGATTCATTCCATTGGTCAAAATTCTTCTCCATGACTTGACTAGTGCATAAATTAATTCAACGCGAAGTTATACATGACAGTTATATGAGACTTCATGCTGTCTTGGGGAGGGAGGGGGAAGGGAGGGGAGAAAAACTGGAACTCAAAACTATGTAGAACCGTGCGTGGTAAACTAAAAATAAATAAAGAAATTTATAAAAAAAAAAACAATTCATATAACACAACTTGTTCAGTCATTCCCCAATTAATGGATATCCACTCAATGTCCAATTCTTGGCCACTGCAAAAGTAACAGCTTAAAATATTTTTTATACATGTGGGTCCTTTTCCCATTTATATGATCTCTTTGGGATATAGACATAGAAGTGGTATTGTTAGGTCAAAGGGTATGCAGTTTTATAGTCCTTTGGGCATAGTTCCAAACTGATCTCCAGAATGGTGGATCACTTCACAATTCCACCAACAATGCTTAGTATTACATTTTTCTGACATATTCTCCAACATATATGATTTTCCTTTTTTCTCATGTTAGCCAATCTGATAGTTGTGATATGGTATCTCAGGGTTGTTTTGATTTGCATTTCTGTAATCAATAGTGATTTAGAACATTTTTCATATGACTATAGATAACTTTAGTTTCTTCATTTGAAAACTGTCTGCCCATATCCTTTGACCATTTATCAATGGGAGAATGACTTGTATCCTTATAAATTAACGCAGTTCTCTATATATTTTAGAAATAGGACTCTTATCGGAGACATTGGCTATAAAAATTGCTTCCCTGCTTTCTGATTCCCCTCTAATCTGGTTGAATTGGCTTCTTGCAAAAAGTTTTCAATTCAATGTAATAGAAATCATATGTTTCACATTTCATAATGTTCTCTGTCTCTTATTTGGTCATGCATTCTTCTCTTCACAGATCTGATGGGTAAGCTAATCCTTGCTCTCCTAGTTTGCTTAAAGTATCAGCCTTTATATGTAAATCATGTACCCATTTTAACTTTATCTTCGTGTAGGGTGTAAAATGTTGTTCTATGCCTAGTTCCCGCCATACTATTTTCCAGTTTTCCCAGCAGTTTTTGTTAAACAGTGAGTTCTTATCCCAGAAGCTGGAGGTTTTAAATTTAGCAAACATTAGATTACTATAGTCATTGACTATTGTGTCTTGTGTACCTAACCTATCCTATTGATCCACCACAGTATTTCTTAGTCCGTACTAAGTAGTTTTGACTGTTGCTTTTATAATACAATTTAAGATTTGGTGCAGCTTAGACACCTTTTCTTAAATTTCTTTCCATTAATTCCCTTGATATTCTTTATCCTTTGTTCTTCCACATTAATTTTATTATTGTTTTTTTCTAGCTTTATAAAATATTTTTTGGTAATTTGGTTGGTACAGTACAAATTAGTGAATTAATTTAGGTAGAATTGTCATTTTTAATTTATTAGCTTGGTTTATCCATGAGCAACTGATGTTTTTCCAGTTATGCATATCTGACTTTATTTGTGTGAAAAGTGTTTTGTACTTGTGTTCATATAGTTCCTGGGTTTGTTTTGGCAGCTAGACTCCCAGATATTTTATAATGCCTACAGCAATTTAAATGAAACTTCTCTTTCTATCTCTTGCTGTTGGGCTTTGTTAGTAATATATAGAAATGCCAATGATTTATGTGGGTCTACTTTATATCTTTCAACTTTGCTAAATTTGTTATTTCAATAATTTTTTTCTTGATTCTCTAGGATTCTCTAAGTATGCCATCATATCATTTGCAAAGAATGAAAGCTTTGTTTCTTTGCCTATTCTAGTTCCTTCAGTTTCTTTTTTTCTTCTCTGATTGCTAAAGCTAACATTTCTAGTTCAATATTTCAATTCAGTATTGAATAACAGTGCTGGTAATGGACATCCTTGTTTCATCCCAATCTTATTAGAAATACTTCTAGCTTATCTCCGTTACATATAAGGCTTGCTGATGGTTTAAGTAGGTGGTACTCATCATTTTAAGGAAGGCTTCATTTGTTCCTATTCTGTCTAGTGTTTTTAATAGGACTGGGTGTTGTGCTTTGTCAAAAGTTTTTTTTTGTTTCTATTGAGACAATCATATGATTTCTGTTAACTTTGTTTTTGATGTGGTCAATTAGGCTAGTAGTTTTCCTAATATTGAACCAGACCTGCATTCCTGCTATAAATGCTACCTCATTATAGTGTATTATCCTTGTGATAAGATTCTGTAATCTCTTGGCTAATATTTCATTAAAAAATTTGCATCTATATTCATTTGAGAAATTTGTTTATAATTTTCTTTCTCTGTTTTGTCTCTTCTTGGTTTAGATATCAGCACCATATTTTTATCATGAAAAGAATTGGTAGGACTCCTTCCACTATTTTCCCAAATAGTTTATCTAGTATTGGAATTAATTGTTCTTTAAATGTTTGAAAGAATTCACTTGTGAAACTATCTGGCCCTTGAGATATTTTCTTAGAGAGTTTGGTGATGGCTTATTCAGTTTATTTTTCTGAATTTGAGTTATTAAATATTTTATTTCCTCTTTCATTAATGTAGGAAATTTATATTTTCATAAATATTCATCCATTTTACTTAGATTTTCAAATTTGTTGGCATACAGTTGGGCGAAATATTTACTAATTGTTGTTTTAATTTCCTCTTCATTTGTGATGAATTCACCCTTTTCACTTTTGATACTGGTAATTTACTTTTCTTCTTTAAAAAATAACCAAAGGTTTATCTATTTTATTGTTTTTGCCCCACAAAACCAGCTCTTAGTTTTATTAATTAGTTCAATAGTTTTCTTAATTTCAATTTTATTAATCTCTCCTTTGGTTTTCAGCATCTCTAATTTGATGTTTAATTGGGGATTTTTAATTTATTCTTTTCTAGCTTTTTTAGTTGCATGCCCAATTCATTGATGTCTTCTTTCTCTATTTTCTTCATGTAGGCATTGAGGGATATAAAACTTCCCTAATAACTACTTTCACCACATTCCATAAGTTTAGGTATGTTGCCTTATTATTGTCATTTTCTTTGATGATAAGTTATTGATTGTTTCTACAATTTGTTGTTTGACCTACTAATTCTTTAGAATTGTTTAGTTTCCAATTAAGTTTTCGTCTATCTTTCCATGGCCCTTTAGTACATATAATTTTTATTGCTTCCTGATCTGAAAAAGATGCATTTAATATTTCTGCCTTTCTGCATTTGATTATTAGGTTTTTATGCCCTAATACATAGCCAGTTTTTGTGTAGGTGCCATGTACCGCTGAGAAGAAAAAGGTATATTCCTTTCCATCCCCATTCAGTTTTCTCCAGAAGTTAAACATATCTAACTTTTCTAAATTTCTATTCATCTCCTTACCTTCATTCTTGTTTATTTTGTGGTTATATTTATCTAGTTCTTTGAGGGGGAGGTTTGGGTACCCTATCCCTATTGTGGTTTTCTTGTCTATTTCTTCCTGTAACTCCATTAACTTCTCCTCTAAGAATTTTGATCTATACCACTTGGTGCATATATATTATGTAATGATATTACTTCACTTTCTATGGTACTTTTATCAGAATGTAGTTTTTTCTTTATCTTTTTTAATTAAATCATTTTTTTGCTTTTGCTTTGTCTGAGATCGGGATTACTATTGCTGCTTTTTTACTTCAGCTGCTCTTTTTAATATTACTCTGTGCATATCCCTCAGATTCAATTATGTTTCTTGTAAACAACATACTGTCGAATTGTCTTTTTATTCACTCTGCTATCTGCTTCTGTTTTATGGGAGACTTCATCCATTTCACATTCATAGTTATGACTACTATCTGTGCCTTTCTCTCCATCCTATCGCCCTCTCCTATTTATGTTTTTCTCTCTCCTTTCTTCTTTCCTTCCTTACTTCAGTTTTGCTTTTCACTACTGCTTCCCTCAATCTTCCCTCCTTTCTATCACCCCCCTCTCTTTACTTCCCCCTTTCCCTTACAACTTCTTCCCTCCCTACTCTCCACTCCTCCCTTTGCTTTCCCCCTTCCACTACTGCTTCCTAAAGGGTACATTAGATTTCTATACTTAACTGATTATCTTATTCCCTTTTCAAACCAAATCTGATGAGAGTAAGGTTTAAACAATACTCATCTCCTCTCTTATTTCCCTCTCCTGTAACTGGCATTTGTGCCTCTTCATGTGATGTAATTCACCCTTTCCTGCCTTCTGCTTTTCGCTTCTACTGGTACAATCCCTTTTTGCCACTTCACCTCCTCAAAGTCAACTTATACTCACACTCTCTGTCTATGTATACCCCTTCTATGTGACATAATAAAGATGCAGTTATCAAGAATTTCAAGTATCATCTCTTGTAGGGATGTAAACAATTTGCCATAATTAATAACATGCTTTTTTCCTTTCATCTTTACCTTTTTATGCCTTCCTTGAGCCTTGTATTTAAAGATCAAATTTTCTGTTGAACCCTAGAGTTTTCATCAGGAAGATTTGGAAGATCCCTATTTTGTTGAATATCCATCTTCTTTCTGGTAAGATTATACTCAATTTTGCTGGCTATTTGATCCCTGGTTGTAATCCAAGCTTGCCTTATGGAACATAAGGGCATATTCCAAGCCCTCTGATGTTTTAATGTAGAAGCTCCAAGGTCCTGCAGAATCCTCACTCTGATTCCATGATATTTAAATTGTTTCTTTCTGGCTGCTTTCAGTATTTTCTCTTTGACCTGATAATTTAATTTTTCAAATTATATACTAAAAAGATAATGAAGTGATTATCCCTTTGGCCCTCTTTCTCCTTGACTCTTCTGCCATATTTGCTATTGATGACAATTACCTTCTTCATGCTCTCTCCTTTGGCCTCCATGACACTTTTACCTGGCTCTCCTTACAACTCTCTGGTAGGTCTTTTTCAGCCTCCTTTGTTCATTCATCTTCTTCATACTGCCTCTTAAGAATAAGTACCCTCTAAGTCTCAGATTTTGTTCCCTTTCTTGTTTCCCTATCCTGTTTCCTTATCTGTCTCATCCTTTTCAAAAGTTTCAGTTAGTATGTTTTTTCTGATGACTTTAAAATCTGTATCTGATCTGTAACTGAGCTCTTCTTCTCCATTTTCCAGAACTAAATCTCCAACTGTAAACTACATGTCACAACTGGGATATTCTACTGAAACCTCAAACTCTACATATTTAAAATTGAAATTGACATGGGATTTTTCCCATAAATCCTCCCCCTTCCCCTAACTTCTCTAACCCTATTCACAGAATTTTAATTTTATTAGTCACCTACACTCAAAACCTTAGAATTATTCTTGACTCTTCTCTGTCCTAGAACTATATCCAATCAGTTTCCAAGTGCTATTAATTCGATCTCCAAAATATCTTTCAGCCTCCCTTTTTTCTTTACTTTTACTAGGCTAGTTTGAGTCATCAATCTATATTTTTGGCTATTCTAATGGCCTTCTAAGTGGTGTCCTGGATTGGAGTCTCTTTTCCTCAATAATTGATCTTTCACAATGCTACCCAGATAATCTTTTTAATGTCCAATTATTTGCTGTAACTACTTTCATCGAAATTTTTCTGTAAATTTTCTTTGCCTGTTGAATAATGTCTAAATTCCTTTACCTAGCACTCAAAGATACCACAATCTGGTTTCAGAGCATCTTTCAAAATTTCTTTCAAATGTATCCCATTCATATGGGAAATTTCCCCATATATTCTTCTTATCTTTCTTTAGTCTTACAGAATTACATCAGGTACTAAAACCATTAAAACCCAAATTAGAATGTAAGGAGTGAGGAACTATTTTCATTTGTCCTTATGTTCCCAGTGGTTATCACAGTTTCTAACACAGTGTCACAAAGTATTTAGTCAGTAATTCTTGACTGACTCACTGATTTGATTCTTCTAGCTGGAAGGCAGTACTTTCTCCTTGAATTTTCCAGAGAAATCTAATTGAATTCTCCATTGAGACTTCTGGGAGCCAAGATGGCAGGGTAAGTAGCAAATCACTATCTCTCTCCTGTATTGAGCTCTGAACATCCAAACAACCATGAAATAGCACCATAAAACAAATTCTGTAACAGCAGGGCCAGTGGAATGATGGAGTGGAGTTATCTTTTAGTCAGGCAGACATAGAATATCTGAAAAAAATCTGTATTACTCAGGAAAAAGGGGAGTACAGTCCAGGATAGGAAGCATCACAGCAAAACAATGTCAAGCACCACCTTAGCAATCCAGTGGCAGATACTGACCCCTAGGGTGGTGGAGCAGGCAAACATGAACAACAGGAACCCCAGGTACCTAAGCACAGCCAGGGGAACTGGAAGACTCCAGCATGGAGAACTACCACATGCATCAGCATAGCCACAGGCAGGCAGGTGTCTTCTTAAGGCCAGACCTTCACTTGTTTCAGTGCAGCCCAGGGAAGCTTCAGGCTACCTGACCCAGTCCAAAACAAACATCCATCCTCCAGGTAAGAAACCTCCATGTGCTTCAGTATAGTCTCACAAAAATGTAGAAAAACCACATCTGGCCTCAGCACACACCAGACACCACCACTAGGACCTCTCATTAGCACCAGGTAAGCTGCAAGAACCCTACATCCTATAGCTGCCAGCACTTGAAATCATGGCACAGAAAGCCAGCGACCAGGCCCCTGGTTCTCAGTAAAAGAAACTTGGGAGAGTGCCTCTGTGCTCCAATAGGAAAGCTCAACTTTTAAAGCCACAAAATAGGCAAACACATGAGCAAGAAGCAAAAACAAACACTGACCACAGATTGTTTCTATGGGGACAGGAAAGATCAAAACACAAACTCTGAAGAGGACAACATTGACAGTACACACACACACATACATATATGTATACATATACACACACACACACACACACACACACACATATATATATATATATATATATATACATGCAAGTGTTTATATATACATATATAAATATATAGGAAACCTCAAAAAGGAATATAAATTTGACTCAAGCCCAAAAACCCTTCTTGGAAAAACTCAAGAAGGATTTTAAAAGTTAATTAAGAGACCTAACTGTACCAGAACAGGAGCAGCCTGCCACCTTTAGTGGTGATCCCCATGCCTCTCAGTAGAGGATGGGAGTCTGTCAGAGACAGGTGAGACAGAAGGTCAGAGGCTGCAGCAGCAGCAGCTACTCCTGGGGCTATCGGGCCACAGTGTAAAGGTTTGAAACTGACCTTACTGAGCCATGATGAGTGAGTAAATTCTAAGAGCTCTCATCGGTCCCTTGCTGACCTTGAATAACCTAGGGAATACTGCCCTAGGGAAATCCCTGGAATAGAGGCCCCAGAAGTAGGGGCACAGCAGTCTTTTAGCTCAGGAAGCTAGGGAGACAGGCTCCTCTCGCAATGATGGAAGGAGAGCAGTGCAGGAAGGGAGGGATGCCAACAAGGTCCACCTCAGCAGACCAGTGGGAGTTCCTGAGCCCAGGGGTGTTAAGCCATTAATCACCAACACCAGAACCTTAGATGTGCTATTGCACAGTCAGGAGAATTGGCAGACACCAGTGCAGATGACAGCTGAGGCTACCCAGACCATCTATAGGCTTACAGGAGACTTCAAGGAGCCAGACCAGCCATCCCCCCTACCTCACACTGTGAGCTTCAGTGTAATCCCAGTTAAAATCAGAAAGACTTCACTAGGCCTTTTTCCTTCGCACACACCAGCCAGCTGCAGGTCAGGACAAGGTGAGCTGCAGCATTTTATAGCTTCTAGCTGACAAAACCAGAGGCCACAGCACACAAAAACCAGTAACCAGGCCCCTAGCTCCCAAGACAAGAAGGTTGGGACAGAGCCTCCTGGGCTCCAGAAGCACAGAACCACTTTAAAAGCTAGGGAAAAGGCAGCCACCATGAAGAAGCAAACTAGAAAAGTAAAAAGTGCCATTGAATCATATTATAGGGACAGAGAAGATCAAAATATGAATTCAGAAGAGGACAGCATTAATACTATATCCACATCTGAAACCTCAAAAGAGAATGTGATCTGGTCTCAAGCCCAAAGAAGAGCACAAGGAGGATTTTAAAATCCGAATTAGAGACATAAAAGAAAAAATTACAGAACCTAACAGGAGAAAATGTCTCCTCAAAAAGTAGAATTGGCCAAGTGGAAAGAAATATGCAGAAACCAAATAAAGAAAACAATTTTTTAAAAATTAGAATTGGGCAAGTAGAAGCTAATGACTCTGTGAGGCACCAAGAATCAGTCAAATAAAATCTAAAGAATGAAAAATAGAAGAAAACATAAAATATCTCATTGGAAAAGCAAATGATCTGGAAAATAGATCCAGGAAAGATAATCTAAGAATTATTGGTCTTCTGGAAAGTCATGATGAAAAAAGAGCCTGGACAGTATCTTCCAAGAAATCATCAAGGAAAACTTCCCCAATGTCCTAGAACTAGAGGGTAAAATAATCATCAAAAGAATCTACTGATCACCCACTGAGAGACATCTCAAATTGAAAAATCCAAGGAATATTTTAGCCAAACTCCAGAATTATCAAGTCAAGGAGAAAATACTGCAAGCAGGCACAAAGAAACAATTCAGATATTGCAGAACTACAGTCAGGACTATGCAGGAACTTGCAGCTTCTACATTAAAAGATCAGGGGAATTGGAATATGATATTCCAAAAGACAAAACTATTCAGCAAAATTGAGCATAATCTTTGAGACAAGGACATGGGCATTCAATGAAATAAAGAAATTCCAGAACTTCTTGATGAAAGGACCTGAGATCAGTGGAAAATTTGATCTTCAAATACAAGACACTAAATAGGCATAAAAAGGTAAATGGGGGAAAAAAAGTAAAACCTTGTTTTTCTACAAGGGCAAATGGCTGACATCTCTATATGGGAGGATGACATTTGTTAATCTTGGGAGTGGTATAGTTAGAATGACATTAAAAGGTATATACATGTAGACAGAGGGTGTGGGTATAAATTAACTGATGTGATGGTAAAAAATCTAGTTAAGGGATGTAAAGGGATTGTTCTGGGAGAAGAGGTAAGGAAGAGGCAGAAAAGGGTAAATTGCATCACATGAAGAGGCAGAAAACTATATTGTAGTAGAGAGAAAAAAGGGAGGGAGAAGAGCAGTGATTGGACATTACTCTCATTGGATTTGCTTCAAGGAGGAAATAATATGCTCTGATAAGTATAAAAATCAAACCTGCCCTACAGGCAGTAGAAGGGAAAAGGGGAGAGAAAAGGGGAGGGTGGTGAAAAAGGAGGGAAGAAATAGTAAGGTAAAAGGGTAACATAAGGTGGGGGGCAGCTTACAAGGAGGGAATATTGAGGCAGTCAGTGGTCAAAAGAAAAGCTCTTTTGAGGAGAGGAAGGGAGAAGGGAGAAATAAAAGCATAAACAGGATGGGGAATAGTAGTAATTATAGTAATTATAATTATTGTAATAGATAGTAATTATAACCATGAAAGGGATGAACTATACCATAAAATAGAGGGAGACAGCAGAATGGATTAGAATCAAAATCCTCCAATATGTCATTTACAAGAAACACATTTGAAAGAAGGGTATACACACAGGGTAAAAGTAAAAGGATGAAGTAGAACATATTATGTTCTAGCTGAAGTTAAAAAAAAAGTGTAGCAATCCTAAACACAGACAAAGCAAAAGCAAAGATAGATATATTTAAAAGAGATAAGGAAGAAAATTATATCCTGCTAAAAGTCACCATAAACAATGAAGTAATATCATTACTTAACATCTATGCACAAAGCAGTATAGCATCCATATTCATAGAGCAGAATTTAAGAGGGTTACAGGAAGAAATAGACAGCAAAACTATGCTAGTGGCAGACCTCAACCTCCACCTCTCTAAACTTGATAAATTTAACCTCAAAATGATCAAGGAAGAAGATAAGGAGGTGAATAGAATTTTAGAAAAGGTAGATATGACAGACCTCGGGAGAAAACTGAGTGGGGATAGAAACGAATAGACCTTGTTCTCAGTGGGACATGACAGACACAAAAATTGACCACGTACTAGGGCATAAAAACCTCACAAACCAGTGCAGAAAGACAGAAATAGTCTATGCATATTTTCAGATCATGAAGCAATAAAAATTATTTGTAATAAAGGACCATGGAAAGATAGAATAAAAATTAATTGGAAACTAAATGATGTAATCATAAAGAATGAGGGGATCAAAGAACAAATCATGATAACAATCAATAACTTCACTCAAGAGAATGACAATAATGAGACTACATACCAAAACTTATGCAATGTAGTGAAAGTGGTTCCTAGGAGGTTATATGTCTCTAAGTGCTTACATGAATTAGAGAAAAAGATCAATGAATTGGGCATGCAACTGAAAAAGCCAGAAATAGAGCAAATTGAAAATCCTTAATTAAATACCAAATTAGAAGTGCCAGAAACCAAAGGAGAGATTAATGAAATAGAAATCCAGAAAACTATTGAACAAATGAGTAAAATTAAGAGCTGGTTTTATGAAAAAGAAAGAACAATAAAATTGATAAATCTTTGGTAAATCACTTAAAAAAGAGAGAAGAAAACCAAATTACCAATATCAAAAATGAAAATGGTGAATTCATCTCCAGTGAAAAAGAAATTAATATAGTAAGTGTATGTCCATAAATTTGATAATCTTAGGAAAATGGATGAATATCTATAAAAATATAAATTGCCCAGATTAACAGAAAAGGAAGTAAAATTTCTAAATAACCCCATCTCAGAAAAATAAATTGAACAAGCTATCAAAGAACTCCCTATGGAAAAATCTCCAGAGGCAGATGGATTTAGAAGTTAATTCTATCAAACATTTAAAGAACAATTAATATCCCATACTTTATAGACTATTTGGAGTCCTAAGAAATTATTTTTATGAGACAAATATGGTACTTATCCCTGAACCAGGTAGAGTCAAAACAGAGAAACAAAATTATAGGCCAATTTCCCTAATGATTATAGATGCAAAAATTTTAAATAAAATATTATCAAAAAGATTATGGCAACTTATCACAAGAATAATACATTATGACCAGGTAGGATGTATTCCAGCGATACAAGATTGGTTCAGTATAAGGAAAACTATCAGCATAATTAATCACATGAACAACGAAACTAGCAGTAACCATGTGAATATCTCAATAGATGCAGAAAAATCTTTTGACAAAATACATCACCCATTCATATTAAAAACACTAGAAATCACAGGAACAAAATGAGTCTTCCTTAAAATAATAAGTATCATCTACCTAAAACCATGAGCAAGCATTATTAGTAATGGGAGTAAGCTAGATACATTCCCAGTAAGAACAGGGATGAAAGAAGGATGTCCATTCTCACCCCTTATTACTCAACTCAGTACTAGGATTGTTAGCTTTAACAATAAGAGAAGGAAAAAGAAATTGAAGGAATTAAAACAGGCAAAGAAAAAACTAAATTATCACTCTTTGTTGATTTACTTAGAGAATTCTTGAGAATCAAGGAAAAAAAAAACTACTTGAAATAATAAATAACTTTAGCTAAGTTGCAGGATATAAAATAAACCCAAATAAATCCTCAGCATTCCTACATATTACTAACAAAGCCCAACAGCAAGAGGTAGAAAGAGAAATTTCATTTAAAGTTACTGTAGACACTATAAAATATTTTGGAGTCCACCTGCCAAGACAAACCTAAGGCCTAAATGAACATGATTATAAAACACTTCTCACAAAAATAAAGTTAGATATAAATAAATGGAAAAGCATCAGTTGCTCATGGTTAGGCTGAGCTAATATAATAAAAATGACAATTTTACCTAAATTAATTTACTTACTTAATGTCATGTAAATCAAGCTACTAAAAATTATTTTATAGAGCTAAGTAAAATAATAACAAAATTCATTTAGAAGAACAAAAGGTCTAGAATATCAAGGAAATTAATGGAAATAAATACTAGGGAAGTTGGCCTAGCCATATGAGATATTAAACTGTATTAAAAGGTAGCAATCATCAAAACTACTTAGTACTGGTGAGGAAAGAGAGTGGTGGATCAGTGGAAGAGGTTAGGTACACGAGACACAGTAGTCAATGACTATAGTGATCTATGCTTTGATGAACCCAAAGAATCCAGCTTCTGGGCTAAGAATTCACTATTTCACAAAAGTTGCTGGGAAAATTTGAAAATAATATGGCAGAAAATGGGCATAGACCAATACCTTACACCATATATCAAAATAAAGTCAAAATGGGTTCATGATTTAGTTATAAAGGCTGATACTATAAGCAATTTGGGAGAGAAGGGAATAGTTTACCCATCAGATTTATGGAGAAGGGAAGAATTTATGATCACAGAAGAAATAGCATTACAAAATGCAAAATGGGTAATTTTGTTTATGTTAATTTGAAAGGTATTTTTGTACAAACAAAGCCAATGCAACTTAAGATTAAGAGGGAAGCAGTAAATTAGGAAAGAATTTTTACAAACAGTGTATATATATATATATATAATATTGTATATATATATTATATTGTATATATATATATATATATATATATATATATATATATATATATATACACAAGGAAATGAGTCAAGTTTATAGGAAAACAAATCATTCCCCAGTTGATAAATTGTCATGGGATATGAACAGGCAGTTTTCAAAGGAAAAAATGAAAGATATCTCTAGTCATATGAAAAAATGCTCTAGGTCACTATTGATTAGAGAATGCAAATCGAAACAACTCTTAGGTATCCCATCTCTCCTGTCAGATTAGCTAACTTAACAAAACAGGAAAATCATAAATGCTACAGAAGTCGTAGGAAAATAGGAACACTGTGACATTGTTGGTGGAGTTGTGAACTGATCCATCCATTCTGGAAAGCAATTTGGAACTATGCCCAAAGGGCTATAAAAGTGTACATACCCTTTGACCCAGCAATACTGCTTCTATAGCTGTATCCCAAAGAGATCACAAAAGTGAGAAATGGACTAGTATATACAACATATATATATATATATATACAGCAGCTCTTTTTGTGGTGGCAAAGAACCAGAAATCAGGGGAATGCTGATCAGTTGGGGAATGGTTAAACAAATTGTGGTACATGAATGTAATGGAATACTGTTGTGCTATGAGAAATGAGGAGTAGATGGACTTCATAATAACCTGGAAAAAACTTACATGCTCTGATTCTGAGTGAGGGGAGCAGAACCAGGAGAACATCATGCAAGTTAACAGACACATGACATCTGTGATGACTCACTTTGATAGACCTGGCTCTTCTCAGCAACCCAAGGTTCAAAGAGAGCTCCAAAAGACTCATGATGGAAAAAGCTATGCACATCCAGAGAAAGAATTATGGAGTCTGAACACATATTGAGGCAAACTATTTGCTCTCTTTTTTTTCTTCTTTTTTGGTTTTGTTTCTTCTTTCTCATGGTTCATTCCATTTGTTATAATTTTTCTTTACACCTTGACTATTGTGTGAATAAGTTTAATTTGAAGGTATACATGGAACCTGTATTTGGTTATGCGCCATTTTCAGGGGAGGGGGGAGGAGAAAGAGGAGGAGAAAATTTAGAACTCTAAAACTTGTAGAACTGAGTGTTGTAAACTAAAAATTAAAAACAACTAAAAAGGTAAATAAGAGAGGTAGATGAAAAATTGGGAAAAGGAAGAAGAAATATGCAACAGAGTCAACAGCTTGGAAAACAAAGGAAAAACATTACTGAAGAAATAACATCTTCAAAAATAAAATTGGCCAAATGGAAAAGGTGGTTTAAAAAAAGCTAACAGAAGAAAATAATTGCTTAAAAATTAGAATTGGGCAAGTGGAAGCTAGTGATTCTATGAGAAATCAAAAATATTTCAAACAAAATCAAAAGAATAAAAAAATCAAATAAAATATAAAATACCTCATATGAAAAACAACTGACCTTGAAAAGATATCAAGGAGAGATAATTTAAGAATTATTGGACTACCTGAAATCCATGATCAAAAAGCAGGGCCTGGACAACACCTTTCTAGAAATTATCAAGGAGACTGTCCTGATATCCTAGGACCAGAAGACAAAAAATTCATTGAAAAAATATACAGATCACCTCCTGAAAGAGATCCCATAATGAAAACTACAAGGAATGTGGTACCAAATTCTAGAATTATCTGGTCAAGGAGAAAATACTGCAAGGTGCCAGAAAGGAATGATTTAAATATCGTGGAACTACAGTCAACATTACACAGGATTTAGCAGTTTCTACAGGAAAGAATCAGAGGGCTTGGAATATCACATTCCTAAAGGCAAAGGAGCTTTGATTACAACCAAGAATCACCCACCTAGCAAAAATGAGCACAATTTTTTTCTTTCAGATCAGGAGATGGACATTCAATGAAAGAGGGGACTTTCATTCAATCCTGATAAAAAAATGGAGCTGAAAAGGAAATTTCATCTTCAAACATGAGGCTAAAGGAAGCATAGAAATGTAAACAGGTAAGAAAAATAAAACATGCAATTCAACAAGGTTAAAATGTTTATATTCCTATGCAAGGAGATGATACTTATAAATCTTGAGAACTGTATCTTTATAAAAGCATTTAAAAGGGGTATACATAGAGAGAGGCTTTAGGTATTAGTTGCCTTTGATGTGATTATTAAAAAAATAATTTATTAAGGTGTGCAAAAAAGATTGTGCTGAGAGAATAGGAAAGGGGAAGCAGAGTAGGGTAAATTTCATCACAAGAGGAACAAAGACCTATTACTGTAGAAGGAAAGGAGGTGGCCAGGATTTTTTGCACCTTGATCTCATTGGATTAGGCTAAAAGAGAGATTAACATACCCTCAGTGGTCTATAGAGACCTATCTTACTCTTTAGGGAATTAAGAGGTGAAAGCGGAAAGAAAAGGGAGTGGGGTGGACAGATGGCAGGGGAGGAAGGGAGAGAAAAAGTAGTAGGGGAAAGAGGAAAGGAAAGGGAAGAAGGCAGAGAGAAGGGAGGAGAAATTAAGTGAGGTAGTGGTCAGAAGCAAAACACTGGTCAGGAAGGAGAGGCCAAAAAAACAGAGAAAAGTAAAAATGAGGTGTAATAGGATGGAGATAAAGACACAGTTAACAATCCTAACTGTGAATGTGAATGGGATGAACTCTCCTTTAAAACAGAAGTGGATAGTAGAGTGCATTAAATAACACAATCCTACAATATGTTGCTTACAGGAAACACATTTGAAGGAGAGAGATACATACTGAGTAAAAGTAAAAGGCTGAAGCAGAATATATTATGCTTCAGTGAAAGGAAAAAAGATAAAAATCCTGATATCAGACAGAGCAAAAGCAAAAATAGATGTAATTAAAAGGGATAAGGAAGAAAACTACATCTTCCTAAAAGGTACCATAGACAATGAAGTAATATCTATACTAAACATATACGCACCAAGTGGTATAGCATTCAAATGTTTAGAGGAGAACGTGAGTTACAGAAAGAAATAGACATCAAAACTATAGTAGTGAGAGAACTCAACCTCTCTATCTCAGAAATAGATAAATCAAACCACAAAATAAGAAAGAAGTTAAAGAGGTTAATAGAATTTTAGAAATGTAAGATATGGTAGACCTCTGGAAAAAAAATGAATGTTCATAGAAAGGAATATGCCTTTTATAACAGCAGTACATGGCGCCTACACAAAAATTCACTATGTATTTGGGCATAAAAAATCTCACAATCCACTGCAGAAAGGCAGAAAAATTAAATGCATGTTTTCCAGGTCATGATGCAACAAAAATCACATGTAATAAAGTGCCATGGAAAGATAGACTGAAAATTAATTGGAAACTAAATAATCTAATCCTACAGAATGAGTCAAACAACAAATCATAGAAACAATCAATAACTACAGCCAAGTGAATGACGATAATGAGACAACATACCATAACTTATGGGAAGCAGTCAAAGCAGTTCTTAGGAGAAATTGTATATCTCTAAATACTTACATGAATATAATATTGTTATAGTTGTTCAATGAATTGGGCATGCAACTAAAAAAGCAAGAAGTAGGACAAATTCAAAATCCTCAATTAAGTACCAAACAAATTCTGAAAAGCAAAGGAGAGATTAATAAAACTGAAATGAAGAAAGCTTTGAACTGAGAAATAAAATATAGAGCTATTTTTACAAAAAAAAGCAAATAAAATAGATACACTTTTGCTTAATATGATTTTAAAAAAGAAAAAAAACAACAAAATTGCTAGTATCAGAAATGAAAACGGTGAATTCACCACAGTAGTAACAATTCAGCCAGCACCTGTTGTTGGGGGTGAAAGACCAACACAAGCCCAACAACAAGAAAGCTGCCAGCACAGGTTCTTTGATCTGGTTACCTAAGGAAAGTAACTTTAAGGGGTTAAAAACCTTACTTAAATCGAACATATACATACAAACTCACTTAGTTCAGGAGGAAAAGCCAGCAACCTGAACTTCAGAGCAAATACAAACAAATTACAGACATATATTATATAAACAGACCAAGTCACAATTCATATCCATCAACATCTGGATTGATGAGTTGGGGGACTCTTGGAGTGGCTGCCCAGGGTCCCAGGCAAACATTCCTCCAGGAGTGAGAGCCTCAAGCAAATAGCTCTGTTCTCTCTTTTTATACAGTATTTAGACATCATCAAACATCATCTGAGTGACCAGAACTTAGGTGCCTACTATTCACTCTGGTCTTAGCAACACCCCTTAGGGCCCTGGGGGCTTCATGACCACATCTGCTTAGGACCTAGTAACAAGGGCTTTGGGAGTGAGGCTTTGCACCTAGTAAGACTCAATCAAGGACAATTAGTTTAACACTCAAATACAGTAAAAAAAAGTCCCAACTTAATATTACAACCACCAAAAAAGAGGAAATTAAAACAATAAATAGTAACTATTTTGCCCATGTATTTGGAAATAAATGTAACAACCTAAGTGAAATGGATGAATATTAATAAAAATAAAAATTGCCCACATAAAAAGGAGCGGAAATAAAATAATTACATACTGTCTTTTCTGAAAAAGAAATTGAACAAGCCATCAATGAACTCCCCATAATAAACTCCCTAGGGCCAGGTGGATTTACAAGTGATTTCTACCAAGCATTTGAAGAACAATTAATTAAAAATATATAAATTACTTAGAAAAAATAGGTAAAGAAGGAGTCCTTTTTTATGATACAAATATGGTGTTGTTACCAAAACTGGGAAGTGTAAAAACAGAGAAAGAATATTATAGACCAACTTCTATGATGAATATTGAGGCAAAAAATTAAATAAAATATTAGAAAAGATATTACAGCAATTTATCACCAGCATAATATGCTAAGACTAAGTAGTATTTATATCAGAAATGCAGGGATGATTCAATATCAGGAATAAAATAAAGAAGAAGGAGATCAAGTAATTGGGTATGCAACTGAAAAAGTTAGAAAAGCAACAATTTGAAAATCTCCAATTAAATATCAAATTATAAATTCTGAAAACAAAAGGAGAAATAAATAAAATTAAAATCAAGAAAACTGTTAAACTAATAAATACAACTAACATTGCATTTTATGAAAAGCCAACAAAATTGATAAAACTTTGGTCAATTTGATTTAAAAAAAGAAAGAAGAATATCAAATTACCAGTATCAAAAATGAAAAGTGTGAATTCACCTCCAATGAAAAAGAAATTAAAACAGTAATTAGGAATTATTTTGCCCAAATATATGTCCAGGCATTTGATAATCTTAGGGAAATGGATGAATATTTACAAAAATATAAACTATACAGATTAACAGAAGAGGAAGTAAAATACTTAAATAGCTGCATCTCAGAAATTGAAATTCAACAAGATATCAATGAACTCCCTAGGAAAAAAACTCCACAGCCAGATTGATTTACATGTGAATTCTATCAAACACTAGAAGAACAGGGGGCAGAGCCAAGATGGTTCTGTGAAAGTAAAGAAATACTGCAGCTCTTTCACAGACTCTGTCAGATGCAACTGAAAAAGTGAATCTGCACAGATTTGGGGGAGTTAGAAGCCACTAGTAGACTGAGAGGGGGAGGAGTGCTGGGCAGCCAGAATGGCGCCAGACCACACCAATTGGGAACATCAGAGGAACCCAGCCAGCAGGCCAGTGTGGGAGGGCGCTGGGTGAGCAAAATGCAGGAACAGGAGCAGCCCCAGGGTGGAAGTACCAGCTACCGCAGTGATCTAGCCCCAGGCCTCTCAGCCCAGAAAACCAAATTACCAGTATCAAAAATGAAAAAGCTGAATTCACCTCCAATGAAGAGGAAATTAAAACAATAATTAGGAATTATTTTCTCCAATTGTAATCACATAAATTAGACAACCTTAGTGAAATGGATGAATATTTACAAAAGTATAAATTGCTCAGGTTAACAAAAGAGGAAATAAAATACCTAAATAACCCCATCTTAGAAAAAGAAAATGAGGAAGCCATCAATGAGCTCCCTAGGCAAAAATCTCCAGGGTCAGATGGTTTTATATGTGAATTCTTTCAAACATTAATGGAACTATTAATTCCTGTACTTTATAGATTACTCGGGAAAATAGGTGAAGGAGTCCTAACAAATTCTTTTTAAGACACAAATATGGCACTAATACCCAAACTAAGAAGAGTTAAAACAGAGAAAGAAAATTATAGACCAATTTCCCTAATGAGAATTGATGCAAAAAATTTAAATAAATCATTCGCAAAAAGATTGCATCAACTTATCACGAGAATAATACTCTACAGCAAGGTAAGATTTATTCTAGTAATGCAAAACTGGTTCAATTTTAGGAAAACTATTAGCATAATTGATTATATCAACAACAAAACCAGCAGAAATCATATGATCATCTCAATGGATGCAGAAAAATCCTTTGACAAAATACAACACCTATTCCTATTTAAAACAATTGAAAGCATAGGAATAAATAGAGCCTTCCTTAAAATTATAAATAGCATCTACCTAAAACCATCAGCAAGCATTATATGTAATGGAGATAAGCTAGATGCATTCCCAACAAGATCAGGGGTGAAACAAGGATGTCCCTTATCATCCCTATTTTTCAATTTGGTACTAGAAATGCTAGCTGAAGCAAGAAGAGAAGAAAAAGAAATTTAAGCAATTAGAATAGGCAAAGAAGAAACTAAGTTATCACTCTTTGCAGATTTTATAGTGCTAATCTTAGAGAATCCTAGAGAATTAAGTAAACACTACTTGAAATAATAAATAACTTTAGCAAACTTACAGGATATAAGATAAACCCACATAAATCTGTGTCATTCCTACATAATACTAACAAATCCCAACAGCAAGAGATAAAAAAAAAAGAAATTCCATTTAAAGTTATTGTAGACACTATAAAATATTAGGGAGTCTATCTGCCATGACAAATCCAGGGCCTAATGAACATAATTAAGAAACACTTTTTACACAAAGTCAGATCTAAATAAATGGAAAAACATCAGTTGCTCATGGCTAGGCAAGGCCAGTAAAATAAAAATGACAATTTTACCTAAGTTTACTTATTTAGTGCCATACCAATTGAACTATCAAAAATCATTTTACAGAGCTCTATAAAATAATAACAAAATTCATCTGGAAGAACAAAAGATCCAGAATATCAAGGGAATTGATGAAAAGAAATTCTAGGGAAGCAGGCTTGGCCATACCAGATATTAAACTGTATTATAAAGCAGAAATCATCAAAATCACTTGGTACTGGCTAAGAAATAGAGGTGGATCAGTGGAATAGGTTAACTACACAAGATGCAGTAGTTGATGAATTTAGTAATCTACTCTTTGATAAACCCAAATATTCCAGCTTCCGGGATAAGAACTCACTATTTCACAAAAAATTGTGGGAAAACTGGAAAATGATATGGCACAAATTGGGCATAGATCAAAATCTTACTCCATATACCAAATTAAAGTCAAAATGGCTTAACAATTTAGGTATAAAGGCTGATACTGTAAGAAAATTTGGAGAGGTGATATTTTATTTGTCAGACTTATGGAGAAGGAAGAATTCGTGACTAAATAAGAGATAGAAAGTATTATGAAATGCAAAATGGATAATTTTGATTATGTTAAATTGAAAAGTTTTCCTACAAACAAAGCCAATGCAACCAAGATTAAGAGGGAAGCAGAAAATTTGGAAAGAATCTTTCCAACCTGTGTCTCTTACAAGGGCCTCATCTCTAAAATATATAGGAAACTGAGTCAAATTTATAAGAATATTACTTACTCCCCAATTGAGAATTGATCTAAGCATATGAACAGGCAATTTTCAGAGGAAGAAATTAAAGATATCTATAGTCATAAGAAAATGCTCTAAATCTCTATTGATTAGAGAAATGCATATCAAAACAACTCTTTGGTACTCCATCTCTTCTGTCAGATTGGCTAACTTGTCAAAACAGGAAAATTGTGAGTACTGGAGAAGGTGAGGGAAAATTGGAACACTATTTCATTTTTGATGGAGTTGCTAACTGATCCATCCATTCTAGAGAGCAACTTGAAACTATGCTCATGGGATATTAAAATGTGCATACCCTTTGACCCAGCAATACCACTTTTAAATCTATCTCTCAAAAAGATCATACAATAAGGAAAAGGATCTGTATGTTCAAAAATCCTTATAGCAGCTCTTTTGTGGTAGCAAAGAATTGGAAATCAAGGGAATGCCCTTCAGCTGGTGCATGGCTAAACAAATTGTTCAATATGAATGGAATGGAATGCTATTGTGCTATAAGAAATGAGGAGGACATGAACTTCATTATAATCTGGAAAATCTTTTATAAACTGATGCTAAGTGAGGGGAGCAGAACCAGGAGAACATTGTACACAATGACAGACACATTGGTTCTGTGATGACTAACTTTGGTAGATTTGACTCTTCTCAGCAATGCTGAGAACACCTCCAAAAGACTCATGATGGAAAAAGCTATGCATATCTAGAGAAAGAATTGTGGAGTCCAAATGCAAAGTGAGGCAAAGTATTTGCTCTTTTTCCCCTTCTTTTGTTTTTTCATTTCTCCTTTATCATGATTCATTCCATTGGTTATGATTGTTCTTTACAACTTGACCATTATGTAAATAAGTTTAATGAGAAGGTATATGTAGAACCTATTTTAGATTACATGTAATCTTGGTGGAGAGAGGGGAGGAGAAGGAGGTAGAGATCATTTAGAATTCAAAAAGTTGTAGAACTGAATGTTGCAAGCCCAAAATTAGTGTGTGTGTGTGTGTGTGTGTATGTGTATATATATATATATATATATATATATATATATATATATATATATATATATATAATTAAAAAATCAGGGGTGAAACAAAGATGTTCATTATCAGTACTCATTCAGTCTTATACTAGAAATGTTAACTTTAGCAATAAGAGAAGAAAAAGAAATCAAAAGAATTAGAATAAATATTGCACAAACAAAACTATCACCCTTTGTAGATGACATGACAGTATACTTAGAGAATTCTAGAGAATCAACTTAAAAATACTTGAAATAATTAACTTTAGCAAACTTGCAGGATATATCTATATGTATATATAGGTATAGATATTTATATATGTGTTAGTATGTATATATGTATGTATGTATGTCTATACTGACACATATTTCCTCAGCATTTCTATATATTACTAACAAAGCCCAGCAGAAGAGATAGAAAGAGAAATTCCATTTAAAGTCACTGTAGGCAATATAAAATATTTGAGAATCTACTTCACAAGACAAAACCAGGAAGCATATGAACACTATTACAACACTTTTCACACAATTAAATTCAGATCTAAATGTTTTGAAAAATATCAGTTGCTCATGGGTAGACCAAGCTCATATATTAATAATGACAATTCTACCTAAATTAGTTTACTTATTCAGTGCCCTACCAATCAAACTAACAAAAATTATTTTACAGAGCTAGAAAAAAGCATTATAAAATTCATCCAAAAGAAAAAATAAGGTCCAGAATATCAAGGGAATTAATGAAAAGAAATACAATGGGATGTGGACTAGCTACACCATATCTAAAACTGTATGAAAAGCAGCAACCATTAAAACTATTTGGTACCAACTAAGAAATAGAGTAGTAGATCAGTGGAATAGATTAGGTATACAAGACACAGCAGTTAATGATTATAGTAATCTACAGTTTGATAAACCCGAAGACTCCAGTTTCTGGGAGAAGAACTCACTATTTGACAAAAAACTTCTGGGAAAGCTCAAAAATATTTTGGCAGAAAGTAGGAATAGAACAACATCTCACACTGTATATCAAGATAAAATCAAAATGATTTAGACATAATCTACAGTTTGATAACCCCAAAGACTCCAATTTCTGGGAGAAGAGCCAGAGGGTAAAATAGGAATTGAAAGAAAATTTCCATCCATGCCTGTACTGAGTCATGCTTAATATTTAACATGAAGACAAAATTTACATCAATAAGGTCTTAGTGTTAAAAGAGGCACTATTGATTTTTAGCATAGAATTGTGTGCTTGTCGTTATAAAGTTCTACACTTTAGATATATGAGAAGCTTGGAAACCAGCAGGCTTATCAAATGATTATCATGAACTGATAAAAAGCAGTCACAAGTGGAATCTGAAGAACAACTAAATAAAGGAGAAAATGAAAACAACTTTAGGGATTTCAGCATAACTGTGGGCTTCAAAGAGAGTGGCAGACAGCCCAATTTCACAGAGAAAAAGCCAAATAAAATGTTTTGGTAACTCCAAGGTATTATGAAGGAGGCAGAAAAACAGACAGCGGTAGGCTTAGCAAATAGATTACAGAACCACAAACCAGAGGTTTAGTCAATGTAAGTACAAAATGGATTGCCGGTTATAAAATTCAATGCCTTGAACTGTTTGTGTTGCCTTAAATTTCTTATACTTTTAATAAATATAATCAATCAACAAGGAAAAATCTATTTTAAAGTGTATAGTTTTATTATGTATATGACACAATTACATGTGAAATTTATTTACTCACTCATTAATCGTTTCTTCCTTCCTTTCCTCTATCCTTTCTCTCATTCTCTGTTCCTTCCTATCTTCTCTCTCCCTCCTTCTCTCTCACTTTCTCTCTTTGTACCCACCAACTAGCAACATTTTCAAGAAACATTTTTAATAATTATGAACAATGATATTTGAGATTGTATAAATGCACACAGCTATGGCATTTCCTATTACTGACTGAAATAATTTATTATAGTCATAGAATGCCAGAGATGGATGGGACCACAGAATATACACAATCCCTTGCTTTAATTATGAATCGTTTTTGTAACATTCCTTATAAGTAATATTTCAACATATGTTGGAAGACCCTGAGTGACCAAGAAATCACTGTCATCCAAGGTGGTTCATTTTATTTTGGGGCAATAATAATTGTTAGCAATTTTTCTTCATAGAAAGAGAAATAGGAATGAGACTTGCAGTTTTATTGATATTGAGAACTCTCAGATAAAGAAACTCTCTCTGCCACTACAGATTGACATTTTATCTGCAATTTATTGTCTTAGAGAGTTGTTTCATAGGCAAGAGTCAAAACCAGGCCTTCCTGACCCCAATGTCAACTCTCTATTTACTATGTCATGCTTCCTTTAATTTTCTTCATATTTAAACATATATCTGTTTCCCCATAACTTTTATCCATTCATCTTATCTCTACCCTTGGTGTTAAACAGATTAAATTTGCTACTCTCCCCCTACACTAGAATATTACTAATATATAATTAAATGTAATGTTCTCTCCTTTTTCTTACTACCACTATCACCTAATATTCTATTTTTTAGTCTACTGATTACTCCTGTCTAGACATGGTTGAGCCTATAAATTTTCTTTCCTAAAATGTGATCCCAAAATGAATGGGATAATCGATTTTTTTTTCTGAACTGAGCAAAACAGAACAGATCTCCCTCATTCTAGATATCATACTTCCATGAACATAGTCAAAAACCAGTCATATTTTTGCCTGCTTTATCACAATGTTGTCTCATTCTGAGTTTGTGGTCCCCCAAACCTGAGGTGGTCCCCCAATCCCTAGGTTATTTCCATATTAATAGCTTTCTAGTCATGCTTCCACCATCCTGCAATAGTGTATTTCATTTTTTAATTCAAATATAAGACTTGACATTTGCCCGTATTAAATTTCATCTTGTTAGATTGATCCCATTCTTGCCTGTCAAGATTTTTTTTCTATCTCTATTCTGTCATTCAACATATTAGTTATCCATTCCAGGTCCATGTCATCTGTAAATTTCATATGCATGCCATCTATTTCTTCATGAAATCTACTGATGCATTTATTGAAAAGGACATGCCAAGGACAGAACCTTGCTACAATGCACACAAATTCCTTTACTTACTAGCCATGTGATCTTTAGCATTTAAATTCAATATAGTATTTTAAAAGGCTTGCTATGAGCAAGATGCTGGGAAATCAAAGATAAAAAAATATTTATTGATTTCAAGGAGCTTACATTCTAATGAGAAAGTTATATTCTGTACAAAGACAAGTATATACTGGAAAAAAGAAAACCACCAACTGAGGTGAATCAGAAAGCTCTTCAGGGATGAAAGAGTACCTGAGATAAACCTTGGAGAAAACAAATGATTCTAAGTCATAGAGATGGGAAGGAATGCATTCCAAACAAGGGGGACAGGTGGGCAGTCACTTCAAAGACACCATGATGGAAAATTGGATGACAAGCTCAGAAAACAAGCTACTGGCTAATTTGTTTTAAACACAGAATACAGGAAAATGAATAATAGGAAATATGTTTGTGAAGACAGATTGGAATCAAGAATATAACGGGTTTCAAGTGCCAGGATGAAAAGTTTATTTTTAACTTATTTTATCCTACATATAATAGAAAGACATTGAAGATATTTTAGGCAAAGGAATGTAAGACTCAGATATGAATTTTGGAAATAATAATTTGCTGGCTATGTGGAATTCAGAATAGAGAGGTAGGAAGATTAAATAATTAGGAAGCTATTCTACTAGGACACAAAAGAAGGACAGGAAACATAGAGAGTATAAAATCAAAGAATTTTCCAGATGAACGGGAGATCAAGAGCTCTCTAGTCTAACCCATAAAAGCACTTAAAATTTCCCTCTACCACCTGACAAGGGGTAATCTAGGGTTTGCTTTAAGAATGTCAAGGCACAAATCTTAGTATCTCCTAAGGCAGCACGTTCTACTTTTGGCTAGTTCTAGTTGTTAAGGAATATGTTGTCATTAGTATTGTTGTCTTAGTTTTGCTTTGTTTTAAATCAACCCTAAAGGAGTACTTTTGCAATCCAACCATTATTCTTAGTCCAAACCTTTGGAGCCAGACAAAATGTGTCTCATCCATGTTTTAAAAGATAGTACTTCAAATACTAAGTAGCTATCCTGTTCCCAAAAGTCTTATACTCTACTAAACTCCTAGGCTAATATTTTCAGTCTTTTCAACTAATTCTCAAATGACATATAATTGAAGTCCTTTACCTGATTCTCCTTTTTTAGGCATTCTGCAGATTATCAATGCTCATTTTTTATGTCATAGGACCTAGAACTGAGCACAATGTTTTAAATCCGGTACAACTACTGCCACTTAGAGCAGGATTGCAACCTCTTCATTACTGAAAGATCTACCTCTAAATGAAGTCTAAAATAATATTCACTATAAATATCTTTTTTACTATAATATCATTGCAGACTGACTCATATTGAGCTTATATCCTATGAAAATCCCCAATTTTCTTTAAAGAAACTGATATCTATCTATGCCTTCCCTTTCTTGTACAAGTCATTATTTTCGGCAAGAATTTTCATTGAGAAGCATTGTGAGATAGTGTATAGAGACCTGGCCTCAAAGACAAGAAGATCTGGGTTTTTTCTCATGTCTAATAAATATTGGATATGTGACCCTGAGCAAATTTCCCAACTTATTACCACCCCAAGAAATTGTCTAAGTCTATATATTGAAGAATGAATGTTTATCTGAATTTGCAGATCACATTTCTTGAGTGGGATCATCCTATGCCAGTGAAGTCATAGGAATAGTTGGGGGGGGGGCAGGGAGAAGTCACTCAATGTATTCCCTATCCTTCTATGCTTTGTGTCATCTATAAATGAACATGCAATTCATGTTATTATTCAAGTCACCAAATACTTAAGAATTTTTTTAAGTATGTCAATTTCAATAGCAACAAATCCATATAATTTTACTTTCATCTGGCCCATATGCTATTTTTTTCAGCAGAAAACGTAGATTTTTTAAATGGCTCTGTTAAAATTTAAGTAGACTTTCAGTGGAACAGATTAGGTGCACAAGACACAGTAGTTAATGAGCCTGGTAATCTACTCTTTAATAAACCCAAAGAATCTAGCTCCTGGGAGAAGAACTCACTATTTGACAAAAACTGCTGGGAAAACTGGAAAACAAGTGCAGCAGAAACTAAGCATAGACCAATATCGCACAGCATATATCAAGATAAAGTCAACATAAGTAATTTATTTAGATGTAAACAAATTAAGACAGCAAAGCATAATTTATCTGTTAGATCCATAGAGAGGGAAAGAATTTGTGACCAAACAAGAGATAGAGAACATCATGAAATGCAAAATGGGTAGTTTTGATTAAACTAAATTAAAACTATTTTTGCACAAACAAAGGTAATGTAACCAAGATTAGAAGGGAAGCAGAAAGCTAAGAAAAAATAATAGGCAATGTCTCTGACAAAGGCCTCATTTCTAAAATATCTAGAGAACTGAGTCAAATTGATGAGAGTACAAGTCATTCTGCAATTGATAAATGGTCAAGGATACAGGTATGGATAAGTAGTTTTCAGATGAAGAAATCAAGGTTATCTAAAGTTATACAAAAATGCTCTAAATCACTATTAATTAGAGAAATGCTAATTAAAACAAGTCCAAGGTACCACCTTGTACCTATCAGATTGTCTAACATGACAAGAAAGGAAAATGATAACTGTTGGAGATGTGGGAAAATTGGAACACTTATGCATGGTTGGTGGAGTTGTGAATTGATCCAACCATTCTGAAGAGCAATTGGGGAACTTGGTCCAAAGGGCTGTGAAACTCTGCATATCCTTTTATCCAGTAATACATCTACTAGGTCTGTATCTCAAAGAGATCATGAAAAAAAGAAAAGGACCCACATGTACAAAAATATTAATAGCAGTTCTTTTTGTGGTGGCAAAGAATTGGAAATTGAGGGGATGGCCATCAGTTGGGAAATGGCTGAACAAGGTGTTGTATATGAATACAATGGAATAATGTTATTCTATGAGAAATGATAAACAGGCAGATTTCAGGGGAAAAAAAACCTGGAAATACTTACATGAACTGATGCTGAGTAAAGTGAGCAGAACCAGGAGAACTTTGTATATAGTAACAGCAACATTGTGTGATAATCAACTTTGGTTGATGTAGCTCTTCTCAGCAATACAATGATCTATGACAATTCCAAAAGACTCATGATGGAAAATGCTATCCACATCCTAAGATATATCTATGGAGTCTGAATGCAGATATAAGCATACTATTTTCTCTTCTTTTGCTTTCTTGAGATTTTTACCTTTTGTTATGATTTTTCTTTCACAAAATCACTAATACGGAAACGTTTAATACAATTGTATGTGTATAGCCTATATCAGATTGTATGCTGTCTTGGGGTGGAGAGAGTGGAGGGAGGAAAAAAAAATTGGAGTTCAGCATCTTATAAAAGAGAGTGTTGAAAATGATCTTTATGTGTAATTGGGGGAAAATGAAATATTATTAAGTGAAAAAATCCAAGTGGACTAAATGTGCACATGTCTCCTAATCTACCAGTTTAGTAATTATGTGAAAAGATAATACATTTAGTTTGGCATCAACTATTCTTCATGGAGTCATCATGGTTCTGGTTGATCATCGTTTCCTCATCTGGATGTTCACTATCTGTTTATATTCACATTTGCCAGCAATCAGTTAAAATCATCCATCTAAAGTTTTCAGAATCCCTGTATCTCAAAGTAACTAATAATGCTATTGGGTTGAATCATCAATGATAACTCTTTGATAAGATCTAGGCAAATTATTCGTTTTAATTCCTTAGTGCTTGTCAAAGGCTCTGTTAGAGCCTAGCGCAAATAATAGAGGGAACAGAAATAACATGAAGCTTTAAGTTTGAAGAAGCTAATGAGAAAAAAAAATACATCATGATGTGATTAAGAGATAAAATTGTTCCCATTTCTATAAAATCATCATGAGAATGGCATGTACTTATATGGGAATATCCTTGATGAAACTATGAAAAAGAAATAGGGTTTTGCAAGCAATTTTCCACATGAGACCAGATATTTATATTTATAGAATTAGTTAAGCAGAATAAGGAATATCACACTGCCTTTATTTTGTTGTTACTGTTCAAATAATATTTTATAAAAATACTTATCAGAGAAAGTATGAATTTTCTTTGACAAGAGTTTTCTTATTAATGTGTTAAAAATCATGTAAGATGAATTCCTGGAAACTAAAATTGTATTAGGGATAATGTACTGATCAAATATTGCATAAATAGATGGCTATATATTATTAATATATGTTTAACAATATCATGAAGATGTTTTATTATGAAGTCCAAATGGAAAAGGGATTCTGTATAGATACAGATAATTTCTATGTGAGACTTTTGACAAATCTTGAATAACATAAGGCTTCCTCAATAAGATCCATAGTTACTCAAAAGAGATAGATTTAGTCATACTCATTATAATTAGATGAAGAATGTATGTATGTATGAATATATATACATATGTATATATGTATGTATACGTACATGCATGCATATTTTGATTATTATATTTGGTAGCCCTTTCATTGGATCCAACAGTGAATTAGTTGCTAATGCACTAACTGGAATAGTTGCTAATTGACAAGTAACTGTACATGGACAAAGGAAAAAGTCAGAATGGAATATTATGAAAAGACAAGATGCGATTTTATAGATTTCAAATTTTCTTGTTTTTTAAAATGTTTTTTCTTATTGTATACCATGATTTTTCATGCCCCATCAGCAACTTTTTGGTTCAATAATCTTAGTTCTCTTTAGTAATGTTCTGGAGCAGGCAATTTCATTGAGTTTCTACACACACACACACACACACACACACACACACACACACACACACATATATATACATATACACAATTATATATATACACACATACACACACACATATATATATGTGTGTGTGTGTATATATATATATATATATATATATATATATATATATATATATATGCATGTATGTATGTATGTATGTGTAGAAAAGGCACATTTCTTATGCTGCTTATTACTAAGGACCTTCTTCAAAATTGGTTAAAAATATAGGTGCACCAACTTCTGGGAACTAAGATGACTAAGTTGTAAGTCACTTTAACTCTCCCTTATTCACTTCAAAACAAACCAACTAGCACTCCAAAACAAATCTTGGAACAGGACAACCAGGAAAAGATGGGGTGAAACAATTTTTTAGTCCAAATAACTTAGAAGATCTGCAAGAAAGGTTTGTCTCAATCAGGTATAAAGGGAGCACATTCCAGGACAAAAATTATCCTAGCAAACCAGCAACAAAACCCAGCACATCAAACCAATGGGATATCATGAGCTCCAGTGTGGTGGAGCAGGCAAATTCAAACAATAGGACCCCCTATCTGCCTTAGCATAACTGGGGAGCTGGCAGATTCCAGCTCCAAGTACCATCACATGCTTTGGCATAGCCTCAGGTAAACAGGCATCCTCCAGCATGACAAGAAAGTATGTCAGACTTCCACATCCTTCAATGTAGTCCCGGGGAAATGCAGAAGCACCCCACAGGGCCTCAGCACACACCAGAAACTACCACCAGTACCCTGGCTCAGCACCAGGTAAGCTGCCAGGACTGTGTGGGTTTCAGCAGGGACAGAGAACCCCATCCCATCCTCTTTGCACAGCAGCAGACAAGTTGGGCCCCCAGATGACTCAGGGCAACATCAATACAATAACAGGTAAACAGCCAGGGCATGCAGATACTGGTGCAAGAAGCCTGAGTAAGCATCCCTTCCTCCCCTGGTGAAGAACTTTAATTTTTTCAAAGAAAAAGGACAAAAAATAGAGAAAGAGCAAAAAACAGCAAAAAGAATCTGACTATACAAAGTCAATATGGTGAGAAGAAAGACCAAGACACAAACTAAGAAGAGGACAACAATGTCAAAACACCTATGGTCAAAAGCCCAAATAAAAACAGGAAGTCATCTCAGCTCAGAAAGAACTCATAGAAGAGCTTAGAAAGAGTTTATAAATCATACGGTAGAAAAAATGAGAAAAGAAATGAGACTGAGGTAAGATAATTATGAAAAAAAAGACAGCACCTTGGGAAACTGCTAAAAAGTAGAATTGACTAAATGGAAAATACATTGAATGAAACAACTCTTTAAAGAGTACAAATAGCCAAATGGAAAAGAAAGTGCAAAAGCTAATAGAGGAAACCACATCTTAAAAGGTAGAATGAGGCAAGTGGAAGGTAATGATTCTATGAGAAAACAAAAATTGATCAAACAAATTCAAAAGAATGGAATAATGGAAGAAAATGTAAAATA